>NC_091985.1:177177901-177477901 GCF_044704955.1 Pristiophorus japonicus
GGAGAGTAGTGTAGAACACATGTGCAACATGAGAAACTTCGAAAAATTCAAAAAAGTATAAAAATAACTCGAAATCTTCTGAAGCAGCGTAGAGTAGTTAGTTAAGCAGCACAACACATTCGCAACATGAGAAACTTCGAAAAACTCAAAAAAGTATACAATTAACTGGAAATCTTCTGAAGCAGCGTAGAGTAGTGTAGAACACAGCACAACACATACGCAACATGAGAAACATCGAAAAAATCAAAAAAGTAATGCAATAACTCGAAATCTTCTGAAGCAGCGTAGAGTAGTTAGTTAAACAGCACAACACATTCGCAACATCAGAAACTTCGAAAAACTCAAGAAAGTATACAAACTCGAATCTTCTGCAACGCGTAGAGTAGTGTAGAACACAGAACAACACATGTGCAACATGAGAAACTTCGAAAAACTCAAAAAAGTTATGAAATAACTCGAAAACCTCTGAAGCATTGTAGAGTTAGTTTAGTACCCAGCACAACACATATGCAACATGAGAAACTTCGAAAAACTCAAGAAAGTATACAAACAACTCGAATCTTCTGCAACCGCGTAGAGTTGTGTAGAACACAGAACAACACATGTGCAACATGAGAAACTTCGAAAAACTCAAAAAAGTTATGAAATAACTCGAAAACCTCTGAAGCAGTGTAGAGTTAGTTTAGTACCCATCACAACACATATGCAACCTGAGAAACTTAGAAAAACTCAAAAAAGTAATGAAATAACTAGAAAATCTCTGAAGCAGCATAGAGTAATGTAGAACCCAGCACAATACATACGCAACATGAAAAGCTTCGAAAGACTCAAAAATTTAAAAAAATAACTCGAAAACCTCTGAACCAGCGTAGAGTTAGTTCAGAACCCAGCACAACCCATATGCACCTTGTGAAACTACGAAAAACTCAAGAAAGTATACATTTAACTGGAAATCTTGTGAAGCAGCGGAGAGTAGTGTAGAACACAGCACAACACATGTGCAACATGAGAAACGTCGAAAAACCCAAAAACGTAATGAAATAACTCGAAAACCTATGAAGCAGTGTAGAGTTAGTTTAGAACCCAGCACAACCCATATGCACCAGGAGAAACTTCGAAAAACTCAAGAAAGTATACAAACAACTCGAATCTTCTGCAACCGCGTAGACTAGTGTAGAACACAACACAACACATATGCAACATGAGAAACTTCGAAAAACTCAAACAAGTAAAAAAATAACTCGAAATCTTCTGAAGCAGCATAGAGTAGTGTAGTTGCGCAGCACAACACATACACAACATGAGAAACTTCGAAAAACTCAAAAAAGTATACAATTAACTGGTAATCTTGTGAAGCAGCGTAGAGTAGTGCAGAACACAGCACAACATATACGCAACATGAGAAACATCGAAAAAATCAAAAAAGTGATGAAATAACTCGAAATCTTGTGAAGCAGCGTAGAATAGTGTAGAACACAGCACAACACATACGCAACATGAGAAACATCGAAAAAAATCAAAGAAAGTGATGAAATAACTCGAAATCTTCTGAAGCAGCGTAGAGTAGTTAGTTAAGCAGCACAACACATTCGCAACATGAGAAACTTCGAAAAACTCAAAAAAGTATACAATTAACTGGAAATCTTGTGAAGCAGCGAAGAGTAGTGTAGAACACAGCACAACACATATGCAACATGTGAAACTTCGAAAAACTCAAAAAAGTTATGAAATAACTCGAAAACCTCTGAAGCAGTGTAGAGTTAGTTTAGTACCCAGCACAACACATATGCAACCTGAGAAACTTAGAAAAACTGAAAAAAGTAATGAAATAACTAGAAAATCTCTGAAACAGCGTAGAGTAATGTAGAGCCCAGCACAACACATACGCAACATGAAAAGCTTCGAAAGACTCAAAAATTAAAAAAAGTAACTCGAAAACCTCTGAACCAGCGTAGAGTTAGTTCAGAACCCAGCACAACCCATATGCACCAGGAGAAACTACGAAAAGCTCAACAAAGTATACAAATAACTCGAAATCTTCTGCAACAGTGTAGAGTAGTGTAGAACCCAGCACAACCCATATGCACCTTGTGAAACTACGAAAAACTCAAGAAAGTATGCAATTAACTGGAAATCTTGTGAAGCAGCGGAGAGTAGTGTAGAACACAGCACAACACATGTGCAACATGAGAAACTTCGAAAAATTCAAAAAGTATAAAAATAACTCGAAATCTTCTGAAGCAGCGTAGAGTAGTTAGTTAAGCAGCACAACACATGTGCAACATGAGAAACGTCGAAAAACTCAAAAAAGTAATGAAATAACTCGAAAACCTCTGAAGCAGTGTAGAGTTAGTTTAGAACCCAGCACAACCCATATGCACCAGGAGAAACTTCGAAAAACTCAAGAAAGTATACAAACAACTCGAATCTTCTGCAACCGCGTAGACTAGTGTAGAACACAGCACAACACATACACAACATGAGAAACTTCGAAAAACTCAAAAAAGTATACAATTAACTGGAAATCTTGTGAAGCAGCGTAGAATAGTGTAGAACACAGCACAACACATGCGCAACATGAGAAACATCGAAAAAATCAAAAAAGTGATGAAATAACTCGAAATCTTCTGAAGCAGCGTAGAGTAGTTAGTTAAGCAGCACAACACATTCGCAACATGAGAAACTTCGAAAAACTCAAAAAAGTATACAATTAACTGGAAATCTTGTGCAGCAGCGTAGAGTAGTGCAGAACACAGCACAACACATACGCAACATGAGAAACATCGAAAAAATCAAAAAAGTAATGCAATAACTCGAAATCTTCTGAAGCAGCGTAGAGTAGTTAGTTAAACAGCACAACACATTCGCAACATCAGAAACTTCGAAAAACTCAAGAAAGTATACAAACAACTCGAATCTTCTGCAACCGCGTAGAGTAGTGTAGAACACAGAACAACACATGTGCAACATGAGAAACTTCGAAAAACTCAAAAAAGTTATGAAATAACTCGAAAACCTCTGAAGCAGTGTAGAGTTAGTTTAGTACCCAGCACAACACATATGCAACCTGAGAAACTTAGAAAAACTGAAAAAAGTAATGAAATAACTAGAAAATCTCTGAAACAGCGTAGAGTAATGTAGAGCCCAGCACAACACATACGCAACATGAAAAGCTTCGAAAGACTCAAAAATTAAAAAAAGTAACTCGAAAACCTCTGAACCAGCGTAGAGTTAGTTCAGAACCCAGCACAACCCATAGGCACCAGGAGAAACTACGAAAAGCTCAACAAAGTATACAAATAACTCGAAATCTTCTGCAACAGTGTAGAGTAGTGTAGAACCCAGCACGACACATATGCACCAGGAGAAACTTCGAAAAACTCAAGAAAGTGCACAAACAACTCGAATCTTCTGCAACCGCGTAGAGTTGTGTAGAACACAGAACAACACATGTGCAACATGAGAAACTTCGAAAAACTCAAAAAAGTTATGAAATAACTCGAAAACCTCTGAAGCAGTGTAGAGTTAGTTTAGTACCCAGCACAACACATATGCAACCTGAGAAACTTCGAAAAACTCAAAAAATTAATGAAATAACTAGAAAATCTCTGAAGCAGCGTAGAGTAATGTAGAACCCAGCACAACACATACGCAACATGAAAAGCTTCGAAAAACTCAAAAATTTAAAAAAATAACTCGAAAACCTCTGAACCAGCGTAGAGTTAGTTCAGAACCCAGCACAACCCATTTGCACCTTGTGAAACTACGAAAAACTCAAGAAAGTTTCCAATTAACTGGAAATCTTGTGAAGCAGCGGAGAGTAGTGTAGAACACAGCACAACACATGTGCAACATGAGAAACTTCGAAAAATTCAAAAAAGTATAAAAATAACTCGAAATCTTCTGAAGCAGCGTAGAGTAGTTAGTTAAGCAGCACAACCCATATGCACCAGGAGAAACTTCGAAAAACTCAAGAAAGTATACAAACAACTCGAATCTTCTGCAACCGCGTAGACTAGTGCAGAACACAACACAACACATATGCAACATGAGAAACTTCGAAAAACACAAAAAAGTAAAAAAATAACTCGAAATCTTCTGAAGCAGCATAGAGTAGTTAGTTAAGCAGCACAACACATACACAACATGAGAAACTTCGAAAAACTCAAAAAAGTATACAATTAACTGGTAATCTTGTGAAGCAGCGTAGAGTAGTGCAGAACACAGCACAACATATACGCAACATGAGAAACATCGAAAAAATCAAAAAAGTGATGAAATAACTCGAAATCTTCTGAAGCAGCGCAGAGTAGTTACTTAAGCAGCACAACACATTCGCAACATGTGAAACTACGAAAAACTCAAGAAAGTATACAATTAACTGGAAATCTTGTGAAGCAGCGGAGAGTAGTGTAGAACACAGCACAACACATGTGCAACATGAGAAACTTCGCAAAATTCAAAAAAGTATAAAAATAACTCGAAATCTTCTGAAGCAGCGTAGAGTAGTTATTTAAGCAGCACAACACATGTGCAACATGAGAAACGTCGAAAAACTCAAAAAAGTAATGAAATAACTCGAAAACCTATGAAGCAGTGTAGAGTTAGTTTAGAACCCAGCACAACCCATATGCACCAGGAGAAACTTCGAAAAACTCAAGAAAGTATACAAACAACTCGAATCTTCTGCAACCGCGTAGACTAGTGTAGAACACAACACAACACATAAGCAACATGAGAAACTTCGAAAAACTCAAAAAAGTAAAAAAATAATTCGAAATCTTCTGAAGCAGCATAGAGTAGTGCAGAACACAGCACAACATATACGCAACATGAGAAACATCGAAAAAATCAAAAAAGTGATGAAATAACTCGCAATCTTCTGAAGCAGCGTAGAGTAGTTAGTTAAGCAGCACAACACATTCGCAACATGAGAAACTTCGCAAAACTCAAGAAAGTATACAATTAACTGGAAATCTTGTGAAGCAGCGTAGAATAGTGTAGAACACAGCACAACACATGTGCAACATGAGAAACATCGAAAAAATCAAAAAAGTGATGAAATAACTCGAAATCTTCTGAAGCAGCGCAGAGTAGTTACTTAAGCAGCACAACACATTCGCAACATGAGAAACTTCGAAAAACTCAAAAAAGTAAAAAATTAACTGGAAATCTTGTGAAGCAGCGTAGAGTAGTGCAGAACACAGCACAACACATACGCAACATGAGAAACATCGAAAAAAATCAAAAAAGTGATGAAATAACTCGAAATCTTCTGAAGCAGCGTAGAGTAGTTAGTTAAGCAGCACAACACATTCGCAACATGAAAAACTTCGAAAAACTCAAAAAAGTATACAATTAACTGGAAATCTTGTAAAGCAGCGTAGAGTAGTGTAGAACACAGCACAACACATACGCAACATAAGAAACATCGAAAAAATCAAAAAAGTAATGCAATAACTCGAAATCTTCTGAAGGAAGCGTAGAGTAGTTAGTTAAACAGCACAACACATTCGCAACATCAGAAACTTCGAAAAACTCAAGAAAGTATGCAAACAGCTCGAATCTTCTGCAACCGCGTATAGTGTAGAACACAGAACAACACATGTGCAACATGAGAAACTTCGAAAAACTCAAAAAAGTTATGAAATATCTCGAAAACCTCTGAAGCAGTGTAGAGTTAGTTTAGTACCCAGCACAACACATATGCAACCTGAGAAACTTAGAAAAACTGAAAAAAGTAATGAAATAACTAGAAAATCTCTGAAACAGCGTAGAGTAATGTAGAGCCCAGCACAACACATACGCAACATGAAAAGCTTCGAAAGACTCAAAAATTAAAAAAAGTAACTCGAAAACCTCTGAACCAGCGTAGAGTTAGTTCAGAACCCAGCACAACCCATATGCACCAGGAGAAACTACGAAAAGCTCAACAAAGTATACAAATAACTCGAAATCTTCTGCAACAGTGCAGAGTAGTGTAGAACCCAGCACGACCCATATGCAATATGAGAAACTTCGAAAAACTCAAAAAAGTATACAATTAACTGGAAATCTTGTGAAGCAGCGTAGACTAGTGTAGAACACAGCACAACACATACGCAACATGAGAAACATCGAAAAAAATCAAAAAAATGATGAAATAACTCGAAATCTTCTGAAGCAGCGTAGAGTAGTTAGTTAAGCAGCACAACACATTCGCAACATGAGAAACTTCGAAAAACTCAAAAAAGTATACAATTAACTGGAAATCTTGTGAAGCAGCGGAGTAGTGTAGAACACAGCACAACACATACGCAACATGAGAAACATCGAAAAAAACAAAAAAGTGATGAAATAACTCGAAATCTTCTGAAGCAGCGTAGAGTAGTTAGTTAAACAGCACAACACATTCGCAACATGAGAAACTTCGAAAAACTCAAGAAAGTATACAAACAACTCGAATCTTCTGCAACAGCGTAGAGTTGTGTAGAACACAGAACAACACATACGCAACATGAAAAGCTTCGAAAGACTCAAAAATTAAAAAAAATAACTCAAAAACCTCTGAACCAGCGTAGAGTTAGTTCAGAACCCAGCACAACCCATATGCACCTTGTGAAACTACGACAAACTCAAGAAAGTATAAAAATAACTCGAAATCTTCTGAAGCAGCGTAGAGTAGTTAGGTAAGCAGCACAACACATGTGCAACATGAGAAACGTCGAAAAACTCAAAAAAGTAATGAAATAACTCGAAAACCTCTGAAGCAGTGTATAGTTAGTTTAGAACCCAGCACAACCCATATGCACCAGGAGAAACTTCGAAAAACTCAAGAAAGTATACAAACAACTCGAATCTTCTGCAACCGCGTAGACTAGTGTAGAACACAACACAACACATATGCAACATGAGAAACTTCGAAAAACTCAAAAAAGTAAAAAAATAACTCGAAATCTTCTGAAGCAGCATAGAGTAGTGTAGTTACGCAGCACAACACATACACAACATGAGATACTTCGAAAAACTCAAAAAAGTATACAATTAACTGGTAATCTTGTGAAGCAGCGTAGAGTAGTGCAGAACACAGCACAACATATACGCAACATGAGAAACATCGAAAAAATCAAAAAAGTGATGAAATAACTCGAAATCTTCTGAAGCAGCGCAGAGTAGTTACTTAAGCAGCACAACACATTCGCAACATGAGAAACATCGAAAAAAATCAAAAAAGTGATGAAATAACTCGAAATCTTCTGAAGCAGCGTAGAGTAGTTAGTTAAGCAGCACAACACATTCGCAACATGAGAAACTTCGAAAAACTCAAAAAAGTATACAATTAACTGGAAATCTTGTGAAGCAGCGTAGAGTAGTGTAGAACACAGCACAACACATACGCAACATGAGAAACATCGAAAAAATCAAAAAAGTAATGCAATAACTCGAAATCTTCTGAAGCAGCGTAGAGTAGTTAGTTAAACAGCACAACACATTCGCAACATCAGAAACTTCGACAAACTCAAGAAAGTATACAAACTCGAATCTTCTGCAACCGCGTAGAGTAGTGTAGAACACAGAACAACACATGTGCAACATGAGAAACTTCGAAAAACTCAAAAAAGTTATGAAATAACTCGAAAATCTCTGAAGCAGTGTAGAGTTAGTTTAGTACCCAGCACAACACATATGCAACATGAGAAACTTAGAAAAACTGAAAAAAGTAATGAAATAACTAGAAAATCTCTGAAACAGCATAGAGTAATGTAGAGCCCAGCACAACACATACGCAACATGAAAAGCTTCGAAAGACTCAAGAATTTAAAAAAATAACTCGAAAACCTCTGAACCAGCGTAGAGTTAGTTCAGAACCCAGCACAACCCATATGCACCAGGAGAAACTACGAAAAGCTCAACAAAGTATACAAATAACTCGAAATCTTCTGCAACAGTGTAGAGTAGTGTAGAACCCAGCACGACCCATATGCACCAGGAGAAACTTCGAAAAACTCAAGAAAGTATACAAACAACTCGAATCTTCTGCAACCGCGTAGAGTAGTGTAGAACACAGAACAACACATGTGCAACATGAGAAACTTCGAAAAACTCAAAAAGGTTATGAAATAACTCGAAAACCTCTGAAGCAGTGTAGAGTTAGTTTAGTACCCAGCACAACACATATGCAACCTGAGAAACTTAGAAAAACTGAAAAAAGTAATGAAATAACTAGAAAATCTCTGAAACAGCGTAGAGTAATGTAGAGCCCAGCACAACACATACGCAACATGAAAAGCTTCGAAAGACTCAAAAATTAAAAAAAGTAACTCGAAAACCTCTGAACCAGCGTAGAGTTAGTTCAGAACCCAGCACGACCCATATGCACCAGGAGAAACTTCGAAAAACTCAAGAAAGTGTACAAACAACTCGAATCTTCTGCAACCGCGTAGACTAGTGTAGAACACAACACAACACATATGCAACATTAGAAACTTCGAAAAACTCAAAAAAGTATACAATTAACTGGGAATCTTGTGAAGCAGCGTAGAATAGTGTAGAACACAGCACAACACATACGCAACATGAGAAACATCGAAAAAAATAAAAAAAATGATGAAATAACTCGAAATCTTCTGAAGCAGCGTAGAGTAGTTAGTTAAGCAGCACAACACATTCGCAACATGAGAAACTTCGAAAAACTCAAAAAAGTATACAATTAACTGGAAATCTTGTGAAGCAGCGGAGAGTAGTGTAGAACACAGCACAACACATACGCAACATGAGAAACATCGAAAAAAACAAAAAAGTGATGAAATAACTCGAAATCTTCTGAAGCAGCGTAGAGTAGTTAGTTAAACAGCACAACACATTCGCAACATGAGAAACTTCGAAAAACTCAAGAAAGTATACAAACAACTCGAATCTTCTGCAACCGCGTAGAGTTGTGTAGAACACAGAACAACACATACGCAACATGAAAAGCTTCGAAAGACTCAAAAATTAAAAAAAATAACTCAAAAACCTCTGAACCAGCGTAGAGTTAGTTCAGAACCCAGCACAACCCATATGCACCTTGTGAAACTACGCAAAACTCAAGAAAGTATACAATTAACTGGAAATCTTGTGAAGCAGCGGAGAGTAGTGTAGAACACATGTGCAACATGAGAAACTTCGAAAAATTCAAAAAAGTATAAAAATAACTCGAAATCTTCTGAAGCAGCGTAGAGTAGTTAGTTAAGCAGCACAACACATTCGCAACATGAGAAACTTCGAAAAACTCAAAAAAGTATACAATTAACTGGAAATCTTCTGAAGCAGCGTAGAGTAGTGTAGAACACAGCACAACACATACGCAACATGAGAAACATCGAAAAAATCAAAAAAGTAATGCAATAACTCGAAATCTTCTGAAGCAGCGTAGAGTAGTTAGTTAAACAGCACAACACATTCGCAACATCAGAAACTTCGAAAAACTCAAGAAAGTATACAAACTCGAATCTTCTGCAACGCGTAGAGTAGTGTAGAACACAGAACAACACATGTGCAACATGAGAAACTTCGAAAAACTCAAAAAAGTTATGAAATAACTCGAAAACCTCTGAAGCATTGTAGAGTTAGTTTAGTACCCAGCACAACACATATGCAACATGAGAAACTTAGAAAAACTGAAAAAAGTAATGAAATAACTAGAAAATCTCTGAAACAGCGTAGAGTAATGTAGAGCCCAGCACAACACATACGCAACATGAAAATCTTCGAAAGACTCAAGAATTATAAAAAATAACTCGAAAACCTCTGAACCAGCGTAGAGATAGTTCAGAACCCAGCACAACCCATATGCACCAGGAGAAACTACGAAAAGCTCAACAAAGTATACAAATAACTCGAAATCTTCTGCAACAGTGCAGAGTAGTGTAGAACCCAGCACGACCCATATGCACCAGGAGAAACTTCGAAAAACTCAAGAAAGTGTACAAACAACTCGAATCTTCTGCAACCGCGTAGACTAGTGTAGAACACAACACAACACATATGCAATATGAGAAACTTCGAAAAACTCAAAAAAGTATACAATTAACTGGAAATCTTGTGAAGCAGCGTAGAATAGTGTAGAACATAGCACAACACATACGTAACATGAGAAACATCGAAAAAAATCAAAAAAATGATGAAATAACTCGAAATCTTCTGAAGCAGCGTAGAGTAGTTAGTTAAGCAGCACAACACATTCGCAACATGAGAAACTTCGAAAAACTCAAAAAAGTATACAATTAACTGGAAATCTTGTGAAGCAGCGGAGAGTAGTGTAGAACACAGCACAACACATACGCAACATGAGAAACATCGAAAAAAACAAAAAAGTGATGAAATAACTCGAAATCTTCTGAAGCAGCGTAGAGTAGTTAGTTAAGCAGCACAACACATTCGCAACATGAGAAACTTCGAAAAACTCAAGAAAGTATACAAACAACTCGAATCTTCTGCAACCGCGTAGAGTTGTGTAGAACACAGAACAACACATACGCAACATGAAAAGCTTCGAAAGACTCAAAAATTTAAAAAAATAACTCAAAAACCTCTGAACCAGCGTAGAGTTAGTTCAGAACCCGGCACAACCCATATGCACCTTGTGAAACTACGAAAAACTCAAGAAAGTATACAATTAACTGGAAATCTTGTGAAGCAGCGGAGAGTAGTGTAGAACACAGCACAACACATGTGCAACATGAGAAACGTCGAAAAACTCAAAAAAGTAATGAAATAACTCGAAAACCTCTGAAGCAGTGTAGAGTTAGTTTAGAACCCAGCACAACCCATATGCACCAGGAGAAACTTCGAAAAACTCAAGAAAGTATACAAACAACTCGAATCTTCTGCAACCGCGTAGACTAGTGTAGAACACAACACAACACATATGCAACATGAGAAACTTCGGAAAACTCAAACAAGTAAAAAAATAACTCGAAATCTTCTGAAGCAGCATAGAGTAGTGTAGTTACGCAGCACAACACATACACAACATGAGAAACTTCTAAAAACTCAAAAAAGTATACAATTAACTGGTAATCTTGTGAAGCAGCGTAGAGTAGTGCAGAACACAGCACAACATATACGCAACATGAGAAACATCGAAAAAATCAAAAAAGTGATGAAATAACTCGAAATCTTCTGAAGCAGCGCAGAGTAGTTACTTAAGCAGCACAACACATTCGCAACATGAGAAACTTCGAAAAACTCAAGAAAGTATACAAACAACTCGAATCTTCTGCAACCGCGTAGAGTTGTGTAGAACACAGAACAACACATGTGCAACATGAGAAACTTCGAAAAACTCAAAAAAGTTATGAAATAACTCGAAAACCTCTGAAGCAGTGTAGAGTTAGTTTAGTACCCAGCACAACACATATGCAACCTGAGAAAGTTAGAAAAACTCAAAAAAGTAATGAAATAACTAGAAAATCTCTGAAGCAGCATAGAGTAATGTAGAACCCAGCACAACACATACGCAACATGAAAAGCTTCGAAAGACTCAAAAATTTAAAAAAATAACTCGAAAACCTCTGAACCAGCGTAGAGTTAGTTCAGAACCCAGCACAACCCATATGCACCTTGTGAAACTACGAAAAACTCAAGAAAGTATACATTTAACTGGAAATCTTGTGAAGCAGCGGAGAGTCGTGTAGAACACAGCACAACACATGTGCAACATGAGAAACTTCGAAAAATTCAAAAAAGTATAAAAATAACTCGAAATCTTCTGAAGCAGCGTAGAGTAGTTAGTTAAGCAGCACAACACATGTGCAACATGAGAAACGTCGAAAAACCCAAAAAAGTAATGAAATAACTCGAAAACCTATGAAGCAGTGTAGAGTTAGTATAGAACCCAGCACAACCCATATGCACCAGGAGAAACTTCGAAAAACTCAAGAAAGTATACAAACAACTCGAATCTTCTGCAACCGCGTAGACTAGTGTAGAACACAACACAACACATATGCAACATGAGAAACTTCGAAAAACTCAAACAAGTAAAAAAATAACTCGAAATCTTCTGAAGCAGCATAGAGTAGTGTAGTTACGCAGCACAACACATACACAACATGAGAAACTTCGAAAAACTCAAAAAAGTATACAATTAACTGGTAATCTTGTGAAGCAGCGTAGAGTAGTGCAGAACACAGCACAACATATACGCAACATGAGAAACATCGAAAAAATCAAAAAAGTGATGAAATAACTCGAAATCTTCTGAAGCAGCGTAGAGTAGTTAGTTAAACAGCACAACACATTCGCAACATGAGAAACTTCGAAAAACTCAAGAAAGTATACAAACAACTCGAATCTTCTGCAACCGCGTAGAGTTGTGTAGAACACAGAACAACACATACGCAACATGAAAAGCTTCGAAAGACTCAAAAATTAAAAAAAATAACTCAAAAACCTCTGAACCAGCGTAGAGTTAGTTCAGAACCCAGCACAACCCATATGCACCTTGTGAAACTACGCAAAACTCAAGAAAGTATACAATTAACTGGAAATCTTGTGAAGCAGCGGAGAGTAGTGTAGAACACATGTGCAACATGAGAAACTTCGAAAAATTCAAAAAAGTATAAAAATAACTCGAAATCTTCTGAAGCAGCGTAGAGTAGTTAGTTAAGCAGCACAACACATTCGCAACATGAGAAACTTCGAAAAACTCAAAAAAGTATACAATTAACTGGAAATCTTCTGAAGCAGCGTAGAGTAGTGTAGAACACAGCACAACACATACGCAACATGAGAAACATCGAAAAAATCAAAAAAGTAATGCAATAACTCGAAATCTTCTGAAGCAGCGTAGAGTAGTTAGTTAAACAGCACAACACATTCGCAACATCAGAAACTTCGAAAAACTCAAGAAAGTATACAAACTCGAATCTTCTGCAACGCGTAGAGTAGTGTAGAACACAGAACAACACATGTGCAACATGAGAAACTTCGAAAAACTCAAAAAAGTTATGAAATAACTCGAAAACCTCTGAAGCATTGTAGAGTTAGTTTAGTACCCAGCACAACACATATGCAACATGAGAAACTTAGAAAAACTGAAAAAAGTAATGAAATAACTAGAAAATCTCTGAAACAGCGTAGAGTAATGTAGAGCCCAGCACAACACATACGCAACATGAAAATCTTCGAAAGACTCAAGAATTATAAAAAATAACTCGAAAACCTCTGAACCAGCGTAGAGATAGTTCAGAACCCAGCACAACCCATATGCACCAGGAGAAACTACGAAAAGCTCAACAAAGTATACAAATAACTCGAAATCTTCTGCAACAGTGCAGAGTAGTGTAGAACCCAGCACGACCCATATGCACCAGGAGAAACTTCGAAAAACTCAAGAAAGTGTACAAACAACTCGAATCTTCTGCAACCGCGTAGACTAGTGTAGAACACAACACAACACATATGCAATATGAGAAACTTCGAAAAACTCAAAAAAGTATACAATTAACTGGAAATCTTGTGAAGCAGCGTAGAATAGTGTAGAACACAGCACAACACATACGTAACATGAGAAACATCGAAAAAAATCAAAAAAATGATGAAATAACTCGAAATCTTCTGAAGCAGCGTAGAGTAGTTAGTTAAGCAGCACAACACATTCGCAACATGAGAAGCTTCGAAAAACTCAAAAAAGTATACAATTAACTGGAAATCTTGTGAAGCAGCGGAGAGTAGTGTAGAACACAGCACAACACATACGCAACATGAGAAACATCGAAAAAAACAAAAAAGTGATGAAATAACTCGAAATCTTCTGAAGCAGCGTAGAGTAGTTAGTTAAACAGCACAACACATTCGCAACATGAGAAACTTCGAAAAACTCAAGAAAGTATACAAACAACTCGAATCTTCTGCAACCGCGTAGAGTTGTGTAGAACACAGAACAACACATACGCAACATGAAAAGCTTCGAAAGACTCAAAAATTTAAAAAAATAACTCAAAAACCTCTGAACCAGCGTAGAGTTAGTTCAGAACCCGGCACAACCCATATGCACCTTGTGAAACTACGAAAAACTCAAGAAAGTATACAATTAACTGGAAATCTTGTGAAGCAGCGGAGAGTAGTGTAGAACACAGCACAACACATGTGCAACATGAGAAACGTCGAAAAACTCAAAAAAGTAATGAAATAACTCGAAAACCTCTGAAGCAGTGTAGAGTTAGTTTAGAACCCAGCACAACCCATATGCACCAGGAGAAACTTCGAAAAACTCAAGAAAGTATACAAACAACTCGAATCTTCTGCAACCGCGTAGACTAGTGTAGAACACAACACAACACATATGCAACATGAGAAACTTCGAAAAACTCAAACAAGTAAAAAAATAACTCGAAATCTTCTGAAGCAGCATAGAGTAGTGTAGTTACGCAGCACAACACATACACAACATGAGAAACTTCTAAAAACTCAAAAAAGTATACAATTAACTGGTAATCTTGTGAAGCAGCGTAGAGTAGTGCAGAACACAGCACAACATATACGCAACATGAGAAACATCGAAAAAATCAAAAAAGTGATGAAATAACTCGAAATCTTCTGAAGCAGCGCAGAGTAGTTACTTAAGCAGCACAACACATTCGCAACATGAGAAACTTCGAAAAACTCAAGAAAGTATACAAACAACTCGAATCTTCTGCAACCGCGTAGAGTTGTGTAGAACACAGAACAACACATGTGCAACATGAGAAACTTCGAAAAACTCAAAAAAGTTATGAAATAACTCGAAAACCTCTGAAGCAGTGTAGAGTTAGTTTAGTACCCAGCACAACACATATGCAACCTGAGAAACTTAGAAAAACTCAAAAAAGTAATGAAATAACTAGAAAATCTCTGAAGCAGCATAGAGTAATGTAGAACCCAGCACAACACATACGCAACATGAAAAGCTTCGAAAGACTCAAAAATTTACAAAAATAACTCGAAAACCTCTGAACCAGCGTAGAGTTAGTTCAGAACCCAGCACAACCCATATGCACCTTGTGAAACTACGAAGAACTCAAGAAAGTATACATTTAACTGGAAATCTTGTGAAGCAGCGGAGAGTAGTGTAGAACACAGCACAACACATGTGCAACATGAGAAACTTCGAAAAATTCAAAAAAGTATAAAAATAACTCGAAATCTTCTGAAGCAGCGTAGAGTAGTTAGTTAAGCAGCACAACACATGTGCAACATGAGAAACGTCGAAAAACCCAAAAAAGTAATGAAATAACTCGAAAACCTATGAAGCAGTGTAGAGTTAGTTTAGAACCCAGCACAACCCATATGCACCAGGAGAAACTTCGAAAAACTCAAGAAAGTATACAAACAACTCGAATCTTCTGCAACCGCGTAGACTAGTGTAGAACACAACACAACACATATGCAACATGAGAAACTTCGAAAAACTCAAACAAGTAAAAAAATAACTCGAAATCTTCTGAAGCAGCATAGAGTAGTGTAGTTACGCAGCACAACACATACACAACATGAGAAACTTCGAAAAACTCAAAAAAGTATACAATTAACTGGTAATCTTGTGAAGCAGCGTAGAGTAGTGCAGAACACAGCACAACATATACGCAACATGAGAAACATCGAAAAAATCAAAAAAGTGATGAAATAACTCGAAATCTTCTGAAGCAGCGTAGAGTAGTTAGTTAAGCAGCACAACACATTCGCAACATGAGAAACTTCGCAAAACTCAAAAAAGTATACAATTAACTGGAAATCTTGTCAAGCAGCGTAGAATAGTGTAGAACACAGCACAACACATACGCAACATGAGAAACATCGAAAAAATCAAAAAAGTGATGAAATAACTCGACATCTTCTGAAGCAGCGTAGAGTAGTTAGTTAAGCAGCACAACACATTCGC
The DNA here is from genome assembly GCF_044704955.1 of Pristiophorus japonicus. Taxonomy (NCBI): domain Eukaryota; kingdom Metazoa; phylum Chordata; class Chondrichthyes; family Pristiophoridae; genus Pristiophorus; species Pristiophorus japonicus. Next base: position 177,193,785 of record NC_091985.1, read on the forward strand.
AACATGAGAAACTTCGAAAAACTCAAAAAAGTATACAATTAACTGGAAATCTTGTGAAGCAGCGTAGAACAGTGTAGAACACAGCACAACACATACGCAACATGAGAAACATCGAAAAAAATCAAAAAAGTGATGAAATAACTCGAAATCTTCTGAAGCAGCGTAGAGTAGTTAGTTAAGCAGCACAACACATTCGCAACATGAGAAACTTCGAAAAACTCAAAAAAGTATACAATTAACTGGAAATCTTGTGAAGCAGCGTAGAGTAGTGTAGAACACAGCACAACACATATGCAACATGAGAAACTTCGAAAAACTCAAAAAAGTTATGAAATAACTCGAAAACCTCTGAAGCAGTGTAGAGTTAGTTTAGTACCCAGCACAACACATATGCAACCTGAGAAACTTAGAAAAACTGAAAAAAGTAATGAAATAACTAGAAAATCTCTGAAACAGCGTAGAGTAATGTAGAGCCCAGCACAACACATACGCAACATGAAAAGCTTCGAAAGACTCAAAAATTAAAAAAAGTAACTCGAAAACCTCTGAACCAGCGTAGAGTTAGTTCAGAACCCAGCACAACCCATATGCACCAGGAGAAACTACGAAAAGCTCAACAAAGTATACAAATAACTCGAAATCTTCTGCAACAGTGTAGAGTAGTGTAGAACCCAGCACAACCCATATGCACCTTGTGAAACTACGAAAAACTCAAGAAAGTATACAATTAACTGGAAATCTTGTGAAGCAGCGGAGAGTAGTGTAGAACACAGCACAACACATGTGCAACATGAGAAACTTCGAAAAATTCAAAAAAGTATAAAAATAACTCGAAATCTTCTGAAGCAGCGTAGAGTAGTTAGTTAAGCAGCACAACACATGTGCAACATGAGAAACGTCGAAAAACTCAAAAAAGTAATGAAATAACTCGAAAACCTCTGAAGCAGTGTAGAGTTAGTTTAGAACCCAGCACAACCCATATGCACCAGGAGAAACTTCGAAAAACTCAAGAAAGTATATAAACAACTCGAATCTTCTGCAACCGCGTAGACTAGTGTAGAACACAACACAACACATATGCAACATGAGAAACTTCGAAAAACTCAAAAAAGTAAAAAAATAACTCGAAATCTTCTGAAGCAGCATAGAGTAGTGTAGTTACGCAGCACAACACATACACAACATGAGAAACTTCGAAAAACTCAAAAAAGTATACAATTAACTGGAAATCTTGTGAAGCAGCGTAGAATAGTGTAGAACACAGCACAACACATACGCAACATGAGAAACATCGAAAAAATCAAAAAAGTGATGAAATAACTCGAAATCTTCTGAAGCAGCGTAGAGTAGTTAGTTAAGCAGCACAACACATTCGCAACATGAGAAACTTCGAAAAACTCAAAAAAGTATACAATTAACTGGAAATCTTGTGCAGCAGCGTAGAGTAGTGCAGAACACAGCACAACACATACGCAACATGAGAAACATCGAAAAAATCAAAAAAGTAATGCAATAACTCGAAATCTTCTGAAGCAGCGTAGAGTAGTTAGTTAAACAGCACAACACATTCGCAACATCAGAAACTTCGAAAAACTCAAGAAAGTATACAAACAACTCGAATCTTCTGCAACCGCGTAGAGTAGTGTAGAACACAGAACAACACATGTGCAACATGAGAAACTTCGAAAAACTCAAAAAAGTTATGAAATAACTCGAAAACCTCTGAAGCAGTGTAGAGTTAGTTTAGTACCCAGCACAACACATATGCAACCTGAGAAACTTAGAAAAACTGAAAAAAGTAATGAAATAACTAGAAAATCTCTGAAACAGCGTAGAGTAATGTAGAGCCCAGCACAACACATACGCAACATGAAAAGCTTCGAAAGACTCAAAAATTAAAAAAAGTAACTCGAAAACCTCTGAACCAGCGTAGAGTTAGTTCAGAACCCAGCACAACCCATAGGCACCAGGAGAAACTACGAAAAGCTCAACAAAGTATACAAATAACTCGAAATCTTCTGCAACAGTGTAGAGTAGTGTAGAACCCAGCACGACACATATGCACCAGGAGAAACTTCGAAAAACTCAAGAAAGTGCACAAACAACTCGAATCTTCTGCAACCGCGTAGAGTTGTGTAGAACACAGAACAACACATGTGCAACATGAGAAACTTCGAAAAACTCAAAAAAGTTATGAAATAACTCGAAAACCTCTGAAGCAGTGTAGAGTTAGTTTAGTACCCAGCACAACACATATGCAACCTGAGAAACTTCGAAAAACTCAAAAAAGTAATGAAATAACTAGAAAATCTCTGAAGCAGCGTAGAGTAATGTAGAACCCAGGTGTTGTGCTGTGTTCTACACTACTCTACGCTGCTTCACAAGATTTCCAGTTAATTGTATACTTTTTTGAGTTTGTCGAAGTTTCTCATGTTGCGAATGTGTTGTGCTGCTTAACTAACTACTCTACGCTGCTTCAGAAGATTTCGAGTTATTTCATCACTTTTTTGATTTTTTTCGATGTTTCTCATGTTGCGTATGTGTTGTGCTGTGTTCTACACTATTCTACGCTGCTTCACAAGATTTCCAGTTAATTGTATACTTTTTTGAGTTTTTCGAAGTTTCTCATGTTGCGAATGTGTTGTGCTGCTTAACTAACTACTCTACGCTGCTTCAGAAGATGTCGAGTTATTTCATCACTTTTTTGATTTTTTCGATGTTTCTCATGTTGCGTATGTGTTGTGCTGTGTTCTACACTATTCTACGCTGCTTCACAAGATTTCCAGTTAATTGTATACTTTTTTGAGTTGTGCGAAGTTTCTCATGTTGCGAATGTGTTGTGCTGCTTAACTAACTACTCTACGCTGCTTCAGAAGATTTCGAGTTATTTCATCACTTTTTTGATTTTTTCGATGTTTCTCATGTTGCGTATATGTTGTGTGCTGTGTTCTGCACTACTCTACGCTGCTTCACAAGATTTCCAGTTAATTGTATACTTTTTTGAGTTTTTCGAAGTTTCTCATGTTGCGAATGTGTTGTGCTGCTTAAGTAACTACTCTGCGCTGCTTCAGAAGATTTCGAGTTATTTCATCACTTTTTTGATTTTTTCGATGTTTCTCATGTTGCGTATATGTTGTGCTGTGTTCTGCACTACTCTACGCTGCTTCACAAGATTACCAGTTAATTGTATACTTTTTTGAGTTTTTCGAAGTTTCTCATGTTGTGTATGTGTTGTGCTGCGTAACTACACTATGCTGCTTCAGAAGATTTCGAGTTATTTTTTTACTTTTTTGAGTTTTTCGAAGTTTCTCATGTTGCATATGTGTTGTGTTGTGTTCTACACTAGTCTACGCGGTTGCAGAAGATTCGAGTTGTTTGTATACTTTCTTGAGTTTTTCGAAGTTTCTCCTGGTGCATATGGGTTGTGCTGGGTTCTAAACTAACTCTACACTGCTTCAGAGGTTTTCGAGTTATTTCATTACTTTTTGAGTTTTTCGACGTTTCTCATGTTGCACATGTGTTGTGCTGTGTTCTACACTACTCTCCGCTGCTTCACAAGATTTCCAGTTAATTGTATACTTTCTTGAGTTTTTCGTAGTTTCACAAGGTGCATATGGGTTGTGCTGGGTTCTGAACTAACTCTACGCTGGTTCAGAGGTTTTTGAGTTATTTTTTTAAATTTTTGAGTCTTTCGAAGCTTTTCATGTTGCGTATGTGTTGTTATGTGTTCTACACAACTCTACGCGGTTGCAGAAGATTCGAGTTGTTTGTATACTTTTTTGAGTTTTTCGAAGTTTCTCATGTTGCGAATGTGTTGTGCTGCTTAACTAACTACTCTACGCTGCTTCAGAAGATTTCGAGTTATTTCATCACTTTTTTGATTTTTTCGATGTTTCTCATATTGCATATGTGTTGTGTTGTGCTGTACACTAGTCTACGCGGTTGCAGAAGACTCGAGTTGTTTGTACACTTTCTTGAGTTTTTCGAAGTTTCTCCTGGTGCATATGGGTCGTGCTGGGTTCTACACTACTCTACACTGTTGCAGAAGATTTCGAGTTATTTGTATACTTTGTTGAGCTTTTCGTAGTTTCTCCTGGTGCATATGGGTTGTGCTGGGTTCTGAACTAACTCTACGCTGGTTCAGAGGTTTTCGAGTTATTTTTTTTAATTTTTGAGTCTTTCGAAGCTTTTCATGTTGCGTATGTGTTGTGCTGGGCTCTACATTACTCTACGCTGTTTCAGAGATTTTCTACTTATTTCATTACTTTTTTCAGTTTTTCTAAGTTTCTCATGTTGCATATGTGTTGTGCTGGGTACTAAACTAACTCTACACTGCTTCAGAGGTTTTCGAGTTATTTCATAACTTTTTTGAGTTTCTCGAAGTTTCTCATGTTGCACATGTGTTGTTGTGTGTTCTACACTACTCTACGCGGTTGCAGAAGATTCGAGTTTGTATACTTTCTTGAGTTTTCCGAAGTTTCTGATGTTGCGAATGTGTTGTGCTGTTTAACTAACTACTCTACGCTGCTTCAGAAGATTTCGAGTTATTGCATTACTTTTTTGATTTTTTCGATGTTTCTCATGTTGCGTATGTGTTGTGCTGTGTTCTACACTACTCTACGCTGCTTTACAAGATTTCCAGTTAATTGTATACTTTTTTGAGTTTTTCGAAGTTTCTCATGTTGCGAATGTGTTGTGCTGCTTAACTAACTACTCTACGCTGCTTCAGAAGATTTCGAGTTATTTCATCACTTTTTTGATTTTTTTCGATGTTTCTCATGTTGCGTATGTGTTGTGCTGTGTTCTGCACTACTCTACGCTGCTTCACAAGATTTCCTGTTAATTTTGTACTTTTTTGAGTTTTTCGAAGTTTCTCATGTTGCGAATGTGTTGTGCTGCTTAAGTAACTACTCTGCGCTGCTTCAGAAGATTTCGAGTTATTTCATCACTTTTTTGATTTTTTTCGATGTTTCTCATGTTGCGTATGTGTTGTGCTGTGTTCTGCACTACTCTACGCTGCTTCACAAGATTTCCAGTTAATTGTATACTTTTTTGAGTTTTTCGAAGTTTCTCATGTTGCGAATGTGTTGTGCTGCTTAACTAACTACTCTACGCTGCTTCAGAAGATTTCGAGTTATTTCATCACTTTTTTGATTTTTTTCGATGTTTCTCATGTTGCGTATGTGTTGTGCTGTGTTCTGCACTACTCTACGCTGCTTCACAAGATTTCCAGTTAATTGTATACTTTTTTGAGTTTTTCGAAGTTTCTCATGTTGCGAATGTGTTGTGCTGCTTAACTAACTACTCTGCGCTGCTTCAGAAGATTTCGAGTTATTGCATTACTTTTTTGATTTTTTCGATGTTTCTCATGTTGCGTATGTGTTGTGCTGTGTTCTACACTACTCTACGCTGCTTCACAAGATTTCCAGTTAATTGTATACTTTTTTGAGTTTGTCGAAGTTTCTCATGTTGCGAATGTGTTGTGCTGCTTAACTAACTACTCTACGCTGCTTCAGAAGATTTCGAGTTATTTCATCACTTTTTTGATTTTTTTCGATGTTTCTCATGTTGCGTATGTGTTGTGCTGTGTTCTACACTATTCTACGCTGCTTCACAAGATTTCCAGTTAATTGTATACTTTTTTGAGTTTTTCGAAGTTTCTCATGTTGCGAATGTGTTGTGCTGCTTAACTAACTACTCTACGCTGCTTCAGAAGATGTCGAGTTATTTCATCACTTTTTTGATTTTTTCGATGTTTCTCATGTTGCGTATGTGTTGTGCTGTGTTCTACACTATTCTACGCTGCTTCACAAGATTTCCAGTTAATTGTATACTTTTTTGAGTTTTGCGAAGTTTCTCATGTTGCGAATGTGTTGTGCTGCTTAACTAACTACTCTACGCTGCTTCAGAAGATTTCGAGTTATTTCATCACTTTTTTGATTTTTTCGATGTTTCTCATGTTGCGTATATGTTGTGTGCTGTGTTCTGCACTACTCTACGCTGCTTCACAAGATTTCCAGTTAATTGTATACTTTTTTGAGTTTTTCGAAGTTTCTCATGTTGCGAATGTGTTGTGCTGCTTAAGTAACTACTCTGCGCTGCTTCAGAAGATTTCGAGTTATTTCATCACTTTTTTGATTTTTTCGATGTTTCTCATGTTGCGTATATGTTGTGCTGTGTTCTGCACTACTCTACGCTGCTTCACAAGATTACCAGTTAATTGTATACTTTTTTGAGTTTTTCGAAGTTTCTCATGTTGTGTATGTGTTGTGCTGCGTAACTACACTATGCTGCTTCAGAAGATTTCGAGTTATTTTTTTACTTTTTTGAGTTTTTCGAAGTTTCTCATGTTGCATATGTGTTGTGTTGTGTTCTACACTAGTCTACGCGGTTGCAGAAGATTCGAGTTGTTTGTATACTTTCTTGAGTTTTTCGAAGTTTCTCCTGGTGCATATGGGTTGTGCTGGGTTCTAAACTAACTCTACACTGCTTCAGAGGTTTTCGAGTTATTTCATTACTTTTTGAGTTTTTCGACGTTTCTCATGTTGCACATGTGTTGTGCTGTGTTCTACACTACTCTCCGCTGCTTCACAAGATTTCCAGTTAATTGTATACTTTCTTGAGTTTTTCGTAGTTTCACAAGGTGCATATGGGTTGTGCTGGGTTCTGAACTAACTCTACGCTGGTTCAGAGGTTTTTGAGTTATTTTTTAAAATTTTTGAGTCTTTCGAAGCTTTTCATGTTGCGTATGTGTTGTTATGTGTTCTACACAACTCTACGCGGTTGCAGAAGATTCGAGTTGTTTGTATACTTTCTTGAGTTGTTCGAAGTTTCTCATATTGCGAATGTGTTGTGCTGTTTAACTAACTACTCTACGCTGTTTCAGAAGATTTCGAGTTATTTCATCACTTTTTTGTTTTTTTCGATGTTTCTCATGTTGCGTATGTGTTGTGCTGTGTTCTACACTACTCTCCGCTGCTTCACAAGATTTCCAGTTAATTGTATACTTTTTTGAGTTTTTCGAAGTTTCTAATGTTGCATATGTGTTGTGTTGTGTTCTACACTAGTCTACGCGGTTGCAGAAGATTCGAGTTGTTTGTACACTTTCTTGAGTTTTTCGAAGTTTCTCCTGGTGCATATGGGTCGTGCTGGGTTCTACACTACTCTACACTGTTGCAGAAGATTTCGAGTTATTTGTATACTTTATTGAGTTTTTCGAAGTTTCTCCTGGTGCATATGGGTCGTGCTGGGTTCTACATTACTCTACGCTGTTTCAGAGATTTTCTAGTTATTTCATTACTTTTTTCAGTTTTTCTAAGTTTCTCAGGTTGCATACTAAACTGGGTACTAAACTAACTCTACACTGCTTCAGAGGTTTTCGAGTTATTTCATAACTTTTTTGAGTTTTTCGAAGTTTCTCATGTTGCACATGTGTTGTTCTGTGTTCTACACTACTCTACGCGGTTGCAGAAGATTCGAGTTATTTGTATACTTTCTTGAGTTTTTCGAAGTTTCTGATGTTGCGAATGTGTTGTGCTGTTTAACTAACTACTCTACGCTGCTTCAGAAGATTTCGAGTTATTGCATTACTTTTTTGATTTTTTCGATGTTTCTCATGTTGCGTATGTGTTGTGCTGTGTTCTACACTACTCTACGCTGCTTCACAAGATTTCCAGTTAATTGTATACTTTTTTGAGTTTTTCGAAGTTTCTCATGTTGCGAATGTGTTGTGCTGCTTAACTAACTACTCGACGCTGCTTCAGAAGATTTCGAGTTATTTCATCACTTTTTTGATTTTTTTCGATGTTTCTCATGTTGCGTATGTGTTGTGCTGTTTTCTACACTATTCTACGCTGCTTCACAAGATTTCCAGTTAATTATATACTTTTTTGAGTTTTTCGAAGTTTCTCATGTTGCGAATGTGTTGTGCTGCTTAACTAACTACTCTACGCTGCTTCAGAAGATGTCGAGTTATTTCATCACTTTTTTGATTTTTTCGATGTTTCTCATGTTGCGTATGTGTTGTGCTGTGTTCTACACTATTCTACGCTGCTTCACAAGATTTCCAGTTAATTGTATACTTTTTTGAGTTTTGCGAAGTTTCTCATGTTGCGAATGTGTTGTGCTGCTTAGCTAACTACTCTACGCTGCTGCAGAAGATTTCGAGTTATTTTTTTACTTTTTTGAGTTTTTCTAAGTTTCTCAGGTTGCATATGTGTTGTGCTGGGTACTAAACTAACTCTACACTGCTTCAGAGGTTTTCGAGTTATTTCATAACTTTTTTGAGTTTTTCGAACTTTCTCATGTTGCACATGTGTTGTTCTGTGTTCTACACTACTCTACGCGGTTGCAGAAGATTCGAGTTGTTTGTATACTTTCTTGAGTTTTTCGAAGTTTCTCATGTTGCGAATGTGTTGTGCTGTTTAACTAACTACTCTACGCTGCTTGAGAAGATTTCGAGTTATTGCATTACTTTTTTGATTTTTTCGATGTTTCTCATGTTGCGTATGTGTTGTGCTGTGTTCTACACTACTCTACGCTGCTTCACAAGATTTCCAGTTAATTGTATACTTTTTTGAGTTTTTCGAAGTTTCTCATGTTGCGAATGTGTTGTGCTGCTTAACTAACTACTCTACGCTGCTTCAGAAGATTTCGAGTTATTTCATCACTTTTTTGATTTTTTTCGATGTTTCTCATGTTGCGTATGTGTTGTGCTGTGTTCTACACTATTCTACGCTGCTTCACAAGATTTCCAGTTAATTGTATACTTTTTTGAGTTTTTCGAAGTTTCTCATGTTGCGAATGTGTTGTGCTGCTTAACTAACTACTCTACGCTGCTTCAGAAGATGTCGAGTTATTTCATCACTTTTTTGATTTTTTCGATGTTTCTCATGTTGCGTATGTGTTGTGCTGTGTTCTACACTATTCTACGCTGCTTCACAAGATTTCCAGTTAATTGTATACTTTTTTGAGTTTTGCGAAGTTTCTCATGTTGCGAATGTGTTGTGCTGCTTAACTAACGACTCTACGCTGCTTCAGAAGATTTCGAGTTATTTCATCACTTTTTTGATTTTTTCGATGTTTCTCATGTTGCGTATATGTTGTGTGCTGTGTTCTGCACTACTCTACGCTGCTTCACAGGATTTCCAGTTAATTGTATACTTTTTTGAGTTTTTCGAAGTTTCTCATGTTGCGAATGTGTTGTGCTGCTTAAGTAACTACTCTGCGCTGCTTCAGAAGATTTCGAGTTATTTCATCACTTTTTTGATTTTTTCGATGTTTCTCATGTTGCGTATATGTTGTGCTGTGTTCTGCACTACTCTACGCTGCTTCACAAGATTACCAGTTAATTGTATACTTTCTTGAGTTTTTCGTAGTTTCACAAGGTGCATATGGGTTGTGCTGGGTTCTGAACTAACTCTACGCTGGTTCAGAGGTTTTTGAGTTATTTTTTTAAATTTTTGAGTCTTTCGAAGCTTTTCATGTTGCGTATGTGTTGTTCTGTGTTCTACACAACTCTACGCGGTTGCAGAAGATTCGAGTTGTTTGTATACTTTCTTGAGTTGTTCGAAGTTTCTCATGTTGCGAATGTGTTGTGCTGTTTAACTAACTACTCTACGCTGCTTCAGAAGATTTCGAGTTATTTCATCACTTTTTTGTTCTTTTCGATGTTTCTCATGTTGCGTATGTGTTGTGCTGTGTTCTACACTACTCTCCGCTGCTTCACAAGATTTCCAGTTAATTGTATACTTTTTTGAGTTTTTCGAAGTTTCTCATGTTGCGAATGTGTTGTGCTGCTCAACTAACTACTCTACGCTGCTTCAGAAGATTTCGAGTTATTTCATCATTTTTTTGATTTTTTTCGATGTTTCTCATGTTGCGTATGTGTTGTGCTGTGTTCTACACTATTCTACGCTGCTTCACAAGATTTCCAGTTAATTGTATACTTTTTTGAGTTTTTCGAAGTTTCTCATATTGCATATGTGTTGTGTTGTGTTCTACACTAGTCTACGCGGTTGCAGAAGATTCGAGTTGTTTGTACACTTTCTTGAGTTTTTCGAAGTTTCTCCTGGTGCATATGGGTCGTGCTGGGTTCTACACTACTCTGCACTGTTGCAGAAGATTTCGAGTTATTTGTATACTTTGTTGAGCTTTTCGTAGTTTCTCCTGGTGCATATGGGTTGTGCTGAGTTCTGAACTAACTACGCTGGTTCAGAGGTTTTCGAGTTATTTTTTTAAATTCTTGAGTCTTTCGAAGCTTTTCATGTTGCGTATGTGTTGTGCTGGGCTCTACATTACTCTACGCTGTTTCAGAGAATTTCTAGTTATTTCATTACTTTTTTCAGTTTTTCTAAGTTTCTCATGTTGCATATGTGTTGTGCTGGGTACTAAACTAACTCTACACTGCTTCAGAGGTTTTCGAGTTATTTCATAACTTTTTTGAGTTTTTCGAAGTTTCTCATGTTGCACATGTGTTGTTCTGTGTTCTACACTACTCGACGCGGTTGCAGAAGATTCGAGTTGTTTGTATACTTTCTTGAGTTTTTCGAAGTTTCTGATGTTGCGAATGTGTTGTGCTGTTTAACTAACTACTCTACGCTGCTTCAGAAGATTTCGAGTTATTGCATTACTTTTTTGATTTTTTCGATGTTTCTCATGTTGCGTATGTGTTGTGCTGTGTTCTACACCACTCTACGCTGCTTCACAAGATTTCCAGTTAATTGTATACTTTTTTGAGTTTTTCGAAGTTTCTCATGTTGCGAATGTGTTGTGCTGCTTAACTAACTACTCTACGCTGCTTCAGAAGATTTCGAGTTATTTTTATACTTTTTTGAATTTTTCGAAGTTTCTCATGTTGCACATGTGTTCTACACTACTCTCCGCTGCTTCACAAGATTTCCAGTTAATTGTATACTTTCTTGAGTTGTTCGTAGTTTCACAAGGTGCATATGGGTTGTGCTGGGTTCTGAACTAACTCTACGCTGGTTCAGAGGTTTTTGAGTTATTTTTTTAAATTTTTGAGTCTTTCGAAGCTTTTCATGTTGCGTATGTGTTGTTCTGTGTTCTACACAACTCTACGCGTTTGCAGAAGATTCGAGTTGTTTGTATACTTTCTTGAGTTTTTCGAAGTTTCTCATGTTGCGAATGTGTTGTGCTGTTTAACTAACTACTCTACGCTGCTTCAGAAGATTTCGAGTTATTTCATCCCTTTTTTTTTCGATGTTTCTCATGTTGCGTATGTGTTGTGCTGTGTTCTACACTACTCTCCGCTGCTTCACAAGATTTCCAGTTAATTGTATACTTTTTTGAGTTTTTCGAAGTTTCTCATGTTGCGAATGTGTTGTGCTGCTTAACTAACTACTCTACGCTGCTTCAGAAGATTTCGAGTTATTTCATCATTTTTTTGATTTTTTTCGATGTTTCTCATGTTGCGTATGTGTTGTGCTGTGTTCTACACTATTCTACGCTGCTTCACAAGATTCCCAGTTAAATGTATACTTCTTTGAGTTTTTCGAAGTTTCTAATGTTGCATATGTGTTGTGTTGTGTTCTACACTAGTCTACGCGGTTGCAGAAGATTCGAGTTGTTTGTACACTTTCTTGAGTTTTTCGAAGTTTCTCCTGGTGCATATGGGTCGTGCTGGGTTCTACACTACTCTACACTGTTGCAGAAGATTTCGAGTTATTTGCTTACTTTGTTGAGCTTTTCGTAGTTTCTCCTGGTGCATATGGGTTGTGCTGGGTTCTGAACTAACTCTACGCTGGTTCAGAGGTTTTCGAGTTACTTTTTTTAATTTTTGAGTCTTTCGAAACTTTTCATGTTGCGTATGTGTTGTGCTGGGCTCTACATTACTCTACGCTGTTTCAGAGATTTTCTAGTTATTTCATTACTTTTTTCAGTTTTTCTAAGTTTCTCAGGTTGCATATGAGTTGTGCTGGGTACTAAACTAACTCTACACTGCTTCAGAGGTTTTCGAGTTATTTCATAACTTTTTTGAGTTTTTCGAAGTTTCTCATGTTGCACATGTGTTGTTCTGTGTTCTACACTACTCTACGCGGTTGCAGAAGATTCGAGTTGTTTGTATACTTTCTTGAGTTTTTCGAAGTTTCTCCTGGTGCATATGGGTCGTGCTGGGTTCTACACTACTCTGCACTGTTGCAGAAGATTTCGAGTTATTTGTATACTTTGTTGAGCTTTTCGTAGTTTCTCCTGGTGCATATGGGTTGTGCTGGGTTCTGAACTAACTCTACGCTGGTTCAGAGGTTTTCGAGTTATTTTTTTAAATTCTTGAGTCTTTCGAAGCTTTTCATGTTGCGTATGTGTTGTGCTGGGCTCTACATTACTCTACGCTGTTTCAGAGATTTTCTAGTTATTTCATTACTTTTTTCAGTTTTTCTAAGTTTCTCATGTTGCATATGTGTTGTGCTGGGTACTAAACTAACTCTACACTGCTTCAGAGGTTTTCGAGTTATTTCATAACTTTTTTGAGTTTTTCGAAGTTTCTCATGTTGCACATGTGTTGTTCTGTGTTCTACACTACTCTACGCGGTTGCAGAAGATTCGAGTTTGTATACTTTCTTGAGTTTTTCGAAGTTTCTGATGTTGCGAATGTGTTGTGCTGTTTAACTAACTACTCTACGCTGCTTCAGAAGATTTCGAGTTATTGCATTACTTTTTTGATTTTTTCGATGTTTCTCATGTTGCGTATGTGTTCTGCTGTGTTCTACACTACTCTACGCTGCTTCACAAGATTTCCAGTTAATTGTATACTTTTTTGAGTTTTTCGAAGTTTCTCATGTTGCGAATGTGTTGTGCTGCCTAACTAACTACTGTACGCTGCTTCAGAAGATTTCGAGTTATTTCATCACTTTTTTGATTTTTTCGATGTTTCTCATGTTGCGTATATGTTGTGCTGTGTTCTGCACTACTCTACGCTGCTTCACAAGATTTCCAGTTAATTGTATACTTTTTTGAGTTTTTCGATGTTTCTCATGTTGCGAATGTGTTGTGCTGCTTAAGTAACTACTCTGCGCTGCTTCAGAAGATTTCGAGTTATTTCATCACTTTTTTGATTTTTTCGATGTTTCTCATGTTGCGTATATGTTGTGCTGTGTTCTGCACTACTCTACGCTGCTTCACAAGATTACCAGTTAATTGTATACTTTTTTGAGTTTTTCGAAGTATCTCATGTTGTGTATGTGTTGTGCTGCGTAACTACACTACTCTATGCTGCTTCAGAAGATTTCGAGTTATTTTTTTACTTTTTTGAGTTTTTCGAAGTTTCTCATGTTGCATATGTGTTGTGTTGTGTTCTACACTAGTCTACGCGGTTGCAGAAGATTCGAGTTGTTTGTATACTTTCTTGAGTTTTTCGAAGTTTCTCCTGGTGCATATGGGTTGTGCTGGGTTCTAAACTAACTCTACACTGCTTCAGAGGTTTTCGAGTTATTTCATTACTTTTTTGAGTTTTTCGACGTTTCTCATGTTGCACATGTGTTGTGCTGTTTAACTAACTACTCTACGCTGCTTCAGAAGATTTCGAGTTATTTCATCACTTTTTTGATTTTTTCGATGTTTCTCATGTTGCGTATGTGTTGTGCTGTGTTCTACACTACTCTACGCTGCTTCACAAGATTTCCAGATAATTGTATACTTTTTTGAGTTTTTCGAAGTTTCTCATGTTGCATATGTGTTGTGCTGGGTACTAAACTAACTCTACACTGCTTCAGAGGTTTTCGAGTTATTTCATAACTTTTTTGAGTTTTTCGAAGTTTCTCATGTTGCACATGTGTTGTTCTGTGTTCTACACTACTCTACGCGGTTGCAGAAGATTCGAGTTTGTATACTTTCTTGAGTTTTTCGAAGTTTCTGATGTTGCGAATGTGTTGTGCTGTTTAACTAACTACTCTACGCTGCTTCAGAAGATTTCGAGTTATTGCATTACTTTTTTGATTTTTTCGATGTTTCTCATGTTGCGTATGTGTTCTGCTGTGTTCTACACTACTCTACGCTGCTTCACAAGATTTCCAGTTAATTGTATACTTTTTTGAGTTTTTCGAAGTTTCTCATGTTGCGAATGTGTTGTGCTGCCTAACTAACTACTGTACGCTGCTTCAGAAGATTTCGAGTTATTTCATCACTTTTTTGATTTTTTCGATGTTTCTCATGTTGCGTATATGTTGTGCTGTGTTCTGCACTACTCTACGCTGCTTCACAAGATTTCCAGTTAATTGTATACTTTTTTGAGTTTTTCGATGTTTCTCATGTTGCGAATGTGTTGTGCTGCTTAAGTAACTACTCTACGCTGCTTCAGAAGATTTCGAGTTATTGCATTACTTTTTTGATTTTTTCGATGTTTCTCATGTTGCGTATGTGTTGTGCTGTGTTCTACACCACTCTACGCTGCTTCACAAGATTTCCAGTTAATTGTATACTTTTTTGAGTTTTTCGAAGTTTCTCATGTTGCGAATGTGTTGTGCTGCTTAACTAACTACTCTACGCTGCTTCAGAAGATTTCGAGTTATTTTTATACTTTTTTGAATTTTTCGAAGTTTCTCATGTTGCACATGTGTTCTACACTACTCTCCGCTGCTTCACAAGATTTCCAGTTAATTGTATACTTTCTTGAGTTGTTCGTAGTTTCACAAGGTGCATATGGGTTGTGCTGGGTTCTGAACTAACTCTACGCTGGTTCAGAGGTTTTTGAGTTATTTTTTTAAATTTTTGAGTCTTTCGAAGCTTTTCATGTTGCGTATGTGTTGTTCTGTGTTCTACACAACTCTACGCGTTTGCAGAAGATTCGAGTTGTTTGTATACTTTCTTGAGTTTTTCGAAGTTTCTCATGTTGCGAATGTGTTGTGCTGTTTAACTAACTACTCTACGCTGCTTCAGAAGATTTCGAGTTATTTCATCCCTTTTTTTTTCGATGTTTCTCATGTTGCGTATGTGTTGTGCTGTGTTCTACACTACTCTCCGCTGCTTCACAAGATTTCCAGTTAATTGTATACTTTTTTGAGTTTTTCGAAGTTTCTCATGTTGCGAATGTGTTGTGCTGCTTAACTAACTACTCTACGCTGCTTCAGAAGATTTCGAGTTATTTCATCATTTTTTTGATTTTTTTCGATGTTTCTCATGTTGCGTATGTGTTGTGCTGTGTTCTACACTATTCTACGCTGCTTCACAAGATTCCCAGTTAAATGTATACTTCTTTGAGTTTTTCGAAGTTTCTAATGTTGCATATGTGTTGTGTTGTGTTCTACACTAGTCTACGCGGTTGCAGAAGATTCGAGTTGTTTGTACACTTTCTTGAGTTTTTCGAAGTTTCTCCTGGTGCATATGGGTCGTGCTGGGTTCTACACTACTCTACACTGTTGCAGAAGATTTCGAGTTATTTGCTTACTTTGTTGAGCTTTTCGTAGTTTCTCCTGGTGCATATGGGTTGTGCTGGGTTCTGAACTAACTCTACGCTGGTTCAGAGGTTTTCGAGTTACTTTTTTTAATTTTTGAGTCTTTCGAAACTTTTCATGTTGCGTATGTGTTGTGCTGGGCTCTACATTACTCTACGCTGTTTCAGAGATTTTCTAGTTATTTCATTACTTTTTTCAGTTTTTCTAAGTTTCTCAGGTTGCATATGAGTTGTGCTGGGTACTAAACTAACTCTACACTGCTTCAGAGGTTTTCGAGTTATTTCATAACTTTTTTGAGTTTTTCGAAGTTTCTCATGTTGCACATGTGTTGTTCTGTGTTCTACACTACTCTACGCGGTTGCAGAAGATTCGAGTTGTTTGTATACTTTCTTGAGTTTTTCGAAGTTTCTCCTGGTGCATATGGGTCGTGCTGGGTTCTACACTACTCTGCACTGTTGCAGAAGATTTCGAGTTATTTGTATACTTTGTTGAGCTTTTCGTAGTTTCTCCTGGTGCATATGGGTTGTGCTGGGTTCTGAACTAACTCTACGCTGGTTCAGAGGTTTTCGAGTTATTTTTTTAAATTCTTGAGTCTTTCGAAGCTTTTCATGTTGCGTATGTGTTGTGCTGGGCTCTACATTACTCTACGCTGTTTCAGAGATTTTCTAGTTATTTCATTACTTTTTTCAGTTTTTCTAAGTTTCTCATGTTGCATATGTGTTGTGCTGGGTACTAAACTAACTCTACACTGCTTCAGAGGTTTTCGAGTTATTTCATAACTTTTTTGAGTTTTTCGAAGTTTCTCATGTTGCACATGTGTTGTTCTGTGTTCTACACTACTCTACGCGGTTGCAGAAGATTCGAGTTTGTATACTTTCTTGAGTTTTTCGAAGTTTCTGATGTTGCGAATGTGTTGTGCTGTTTAACTAACTACTCTACGCTGCTTCAGAAGATTTCGAGTTATTGCATTACTTTTTTGATTTTTTCGATGTTTCTCATGTTGCGTATGTGTTCTGCTGTGTTCTACACTACTCTACGCTGCTTCACAAGATTTCCAGTTAATTGTATACTTTTTTGAGTTTTTCGAAGTTTCTCATGTTGCGAATGTGTTGTGCTGCCTAACTAACTACTGTACGCTGCTTCAGAAGATTTCGAGTTATTTCATCACTTTTTTGATTTTTTCGATGTTTCTCATGTTGCGTATATGTTGTGCTGTGTTCTGCACTACTCTACGCTGCTTCACAAGATTTCCAGTTAATTGTATACTTTTTTGAGTTTTTCGATGTTTCTCATGTTGCGAATGTGTTGTGCTGCTTAAGTAACTACTCTGCGCTGCTTCAGAAGATTTCGAGTTATTTCATCACTTTTTTGATTTTTTCGATGTTTCTCATGTTGCGTATATGTTGTGCTGTGTTCTGCACTACTCTACGCTGCTTCACAAGATTACCAGTTAATTGTATACTTTTTTGAGTTTTTCGAAGTATCTCATGTTGTGTATGTGTTGTGCTGCGTAACTACACTACTCTATGCTGCTTCAGAAGATTTCGAGTTATTTTTTTACTTTTTTGAGTTTTTCGAAGTTTCTCATGTTGCATATGTGTTGTGTTGTGTTCTACACTAGTCTACGCGGTTGCAGAAGATTCGAGTTGTTTGTATACTTTCTTGAGTTTTTCGAAGTTTCTCCTGGTGCATATGGGTTGTGCTGGGTTCTAAACTAACTCTACACTGCTTCAGAGGTTTTCGAGTTATTTCATTACTTTTTTGAGTTTTTCGACGTTTCTCATGTTGCACATGTGTTGTGCTGTTTAACTAACTACTCTACGCTGCTTCAGAAGATTTCGAGTTATTTCATCACTTTTTTGATTTTTTCGATGTTTCTCATGTTGCGTATGTGTTGTGCTGTGTTCTACACTACTCTACGCTGCTTCACAAGATTTCCAGTTAATTGTATACTTTTTTGAGTTTTTCGAAGTTTCTCATGTTGCATATGTGTTGTGCTGGGTACTAAACTAACTCTACACTGCTTCAGAGGTTTTCGAGTTATTTCATAACTTTTTTGAGTTTTTCGAAGTTTCTCATGTTGCACATGTGTTGTTCTGTGTTCTACACTACTCTACGCGGTTGCAGAAGATTCGAGTTTGTATACTTTCTTGAGTTTTTCGAAGTTTCTGATGTTGCGAATGTGTTGTGCTGTTTAACTAACTACTCTACGCTGCTTCAGAAGATTTCGAGTTATTGCATTACTTTTTTGATTTTTTCGATGTTTCTCATGTTGCGTATGTGTTCTGCTGTGTTCTACACTACTCTACGCTGCTTCACAAGATTTCCAGTTAATTGTATACTTTTTTGAGTTTTTCGAAGTTTCTCATGTTGCGAATGTGTTGTGCTGCCTAACTAACTACTGTACGCTGCTTCAGAAGATTTCGAGTTATTTCATCACTTTTTTGATTTTTTCGATGTTTCTCATGTTGCGTATATGTTGTGCTGTGTTCTGCACTACTCTACGCTGCTTCACAAGATTTCCAGTTAATTGTATACTTTTTTGAGTTTTTCGATGTTTCTCATGTTGCGAATGTGTTGTGCTGCTTAAGTAACTACTCTGCGCTGCTTCAGAAGATTTCGAGTTATTTCATCACTTTTTTGATTTTTTCGATGTTTCTCATGTTGCGTAT
The DNA here is from genome assembly GCF_044704955.1 of Pristiophorus japonicus. Taxonomy (NCBI): domain Eukaryota; kingdom Metazoa; phylum Chordata; class Chondrichthyes; family Pristiophoridae; genus Pristiophorus; species Pristiophorus japonicus. Next base: position 177,211,864 of record NC_091985.1, read on the forward strand.
ATGTTGTGCTGTGTTCTGCACTACTCTACGCTGCTTCACAAGATTACCAGTTAATTGTATACTTTTTTGAGTTTTTCGAAGTATCTCATGTTGTGTATGTGTTGTGCTGCGTAACTACACTACTCTATGCTGCTTCAGAAGATTTCGAGTTATTTTTTTACTTTTTTGAGTTTTTCGAAGTTTCTCATGTTGCATATGTGTTGTGTTGTGTTCTACACTAGTCTACGCGGTTGCAGAAGATTCGAGTTGTTTGTATACTTTCTTGAGTTTTTCGAAGTTTCTCCTGGTGCATATGGGTTGTGCTGGGTTCTAAACTAACTCTACACTGCTTCAGAGGTTTTCGAGTTATTTCATTACTTTTTTGAGTTTTTCGACGTTTCTCATGTTGCACATGTGTTGTGCTGTTTAACTAACTACTCTACGCTGCTTCAGAAGATTTCGAGTTAGTTCATCACTTTTTTGATTTTTTCGATGTTTCTCATGTTGCGTATGTGTTGTGCTGTGTTCTACACTACTCTACGCTGCTTCACAAGATTTCCAGTTAATTGTATACTTTTTTGAGTTTTTCGAAGTTTCTCATGTTGCATATGTGTTGTGCTGGGTACTAAACTAACTCTACACTGCTTCAGAGGTTTTCGAGTTATTTCATAACTTTTTTGAGTTTTTCGAAGTTTCTCATGTTGCACATGTGTTGTTCTGTGTTCTACACTACTCTACGCGGTTGCAGAAGATTCGAGTTTGTATACTTTCTTGAGTTTTTCGAAGTTTCTGATGTTGCGAATGTGTTGTGCTGTTTAACTAACTACTCTACGCTGCTTCAGAAGATTTCGAGTTATTGCATTACTTTTTTGATTTTTTCGATGTTTCTCATGTTGCGTATGTGTTCTGCTGTGTTCTACACTACTCTACGCTGCTTCACAAGATTTCCAGTTAATTGTATACTTTTTTGAGTTTTTCGAAGTTTCTCATGTTGCGAATGTGTTGTGCTGCCTAACTAACTACTGTACGCTGCTTCAGAAGATTTCGAGTTATTTCATCACTTTTTTGATTTTTTCGATGTTTCTCATGTTGCGTATATGTTGTGCTGTGTTCTGCACTACTCTACGCTGCTTCACAAGATTTCCAGTTAATTGTATACTTTTTTGAGTTTTTCGATGTTTCTCATGTTGCGAATGTGTTGTGCTGCTTAAGTAACTACTCTGCGCTGCTTCAGAAGATTTCGAGTTATTTCATCACTTTTTTGATTTTTTCGATGTTTCTCATGTTGCGTATATGTTGTGCTGTGTTCTGCACTACTCTACGCTGCTTCACAAGATTACCAGTTAATTGTATACTTTTTTGAGTTTTTCGAAGTATCTCATGTTGTGTATGTGTTGTGCTGCGTAACTACACTACTCTATGCTGCTTCAGAAGATTTCGAGTTATTTTTTTACTTTTTTGAGTTTTTCGAAGTTTCTCATGTTGCATATGTGTTGTGTTGTGTTCTACACTAGTCTACGCGGTTGCAGAAGATTCGAGTTGTTTGTATACTTTCTTGAGTTTTTCGAAGTTTCTCCTGGTGCATATGGGTTGTGCTGGGTTCTAAACTAACTCTACACTGCTTCAGAGGTTTTCGAGTTATTTCATTACTTTTTTGAGTTTTTCGACGTTTCTCATGTTGCACATGTGTTGTGCTGTTTAACTAACTACTCTACGCTGCTTCAGAAGATTTCGAGTTATTTCATCACTTTTTTGATTTTTTCGATGTTTCTCATGTTGCGTATGTGTTGTGCTGTGTTCTACACTACTCTACGCTGCTTCACAAGATTTCCAGTTAATTGCATACTTTTTTGAGTTTTTCGAAGTTTCTCATGTTGCATATGTGTTGTGTTGTTTTCTACACTAGTCTACGCGGTTGCAGAAGATTCGAGTTGTTTGTACACTTTCTTGAGTTTTTCGAAGTTTCTCCTGGTGCATATGGGTCGTGCTGGGTTCTACACTACTCTACACTGTTGCAGAAGATTTCGAGTTATTTGTATACTTTGTTGAGCTTTTCGTAGTTTCTCCTGGTGCATATGGGTTGTGCTGGGTTCTGAACTAACTCTACGCTGGTTCAGAGGTTTTCGAGTTACTTTTTTTAATTTTTGAGTCTTTCGAAGCTTTTCATGTTGCGTATGTGTTGTGCTGGGCTCTACATTACTCTACGCTGTTTCAGAGATTTTCTAGTTGTTTCATTACTTTTTTCAGTTTTTCTAAGTTTCTCATGTTGCATATGTGTTGTGCTGGGTACTAAACTAACTCTACACTGCTTCAGAGGTTTTCGAGTTATTTCATAATTTTTTTGAGTTTTTCGAAGTTTCTCATGTTGCACATGTGTTGTTCTGTGTTCTACACTACTCTACGCGGTTGCAGAAGATTCGAGTTGTTTGTATACTTTCTTGAGTTTTTCGAAGTTTCTGATGTTGCGAATGTGTTGTGCTGTTTAACTAACTACTCTACGCTGCTTCAGAAGATTTCGAGTTATTGCATTACTTTTTTGATTTTTTCGATGTTTCTCATGTTGCGTATGTGTTGTGCTGTATTCTACACTACTCTACGCTGCTTCACAAGATTTGCAGTTAATTGTATACTTTTTTGAGTTTTTCGAAGTTTCTCATGTTGCGAATGCGTTGTGCTGCTTAACTAACTACTCTACGCTGCTTCAGAAGATTTCGAGTTATTTCATCACTTTTTTGATTTTTTTCGATGTTTCTCATGTTGCGTATGTGTTGTGCTGTGTTCTACACTATTCTACGCTGCTTCACAAGATTTCCAGTTAATTGTATACTTTTTTGAGTTTTTCGAAGTTTCTCATGTTGTGTATGTGTTGTGCTGCGTAGCTACACTACTCTATGCTGCTTCAGAAGATTTCGAGTTATTTTTTTACTTGTTTGAGTTTTTCGAAGTTTCTCATGTTGCATATGTGTTGTGTTGTGTTCTACACTAGTCTACGCGCTTGCAGAAGATTCGAGTTGTTTGTATACTTTCTTGAGTTTTTCGAAGTTTCTCCTGGTGCATATGGGTTGTGCTGGGTTCTAAACTAACTCTACACTGCTTCATAGGTTTTCGAGTTATTTCATTACTTTTTTGAGTTTTTCGGCGTTTCTCATGTTGCACATGTGTTGTGCTGCTTAACTAACTACTCTACGCTGCTTCAGAAGATTTCGAGTTATTTTTATACTTTTTTGAATTTTTCGAAGTTTCTCATGTTGCACATGTGTTGTGCTGTGTTCTACACTACTCTCCGCTGCTTCACAAGATTTCCAGTTAAATGTATACTTTCTTGAGTTTTTCGTAGTTTCACAAGGTGCATATGGGTTGTGCTGGGTTCTGAACTAACTCTATGCTGGTTCAGAGGTTTTCGAGTTATTTTTTTTAAATTTTTGAGTCTTTCGAAGCTTTTCATGTTGCGTATGTGTTGTGCTGGGTTCTACATTACTCTACGCTGCTTCAGAGATTTTCTAGTTATTTCATTACTTTTTTGTGTTTTTCGAAGTTTCTCAGGTTGTGTATGTGTTGTGCTGCGTAACTACACTACTCTATGCTGCTTCAGAAGATTTCGAGTTATTTTTTTAATTTTTTTGAGTTTTTCGAAGCTTTTCATGTTGCGTGTGTGTGCTGGGTTCTACATTACTCTACGCTGTTTCAGAGATTTTCTAGTTATTTCATTACTTTTTTCAGTTTTTCTAAGTTTCTCAGGTTGCATATGTGTTGTGCTGGGTACTAAACTAACTCTACACTGCTTCAGAGGTTTTCGAGTTATTTCATAACTTTTTTGAGTTTTTCGAAGTTTCTCATGTTGCACATGTGTTGTTCTGTGTTCTACACTACTCTACGCGGTTGCAGAAGATTCGAGTTGTTTGTATACTTTCTTGAGTTTTTCGAAGTTTCTCCTGGTGCATATGGGTCGTGCTGGGTTCTACACTACTCTGCACTGTTGCAGAAGATTTCGAGTTATTTGTATACTTTGTTGAGCTTTTCGTAGTTTCTCCTGGTGCATATGGGTTGTGCTGGGTTCTGAACTAACTCTACGCTGGTTCAGAGGTTTTCGAGTTATTTTTTTAAATTCTTGAGTCTTTCGAAGCTTTTCATGTTGCGTATGTGTTGTGCTGGGCTCTACATTACTCTACGCTGTTTCAGAGATTTTCTAGTTATTTCATTACTTTTTTCAGTTTTTCTAAGTTTCTCATGTTGCATATGTGTTGTGCTGGGTACTAAACTAACTCTACACTGCTTCAGAGGTTTTCGAGTTATTTCATAACTTTTTTGAGTTTTTCGAAGTTTCTCATGTTGCACATGTGTTGTTCTGTGTTCTACACTACTCTACGCGGTTGCAGAAGATTCGAGTTTGTATACTTTCTTGAGTTTTTCGAAGTTTCTGATGTTGCGAATGTGTTGTGCTGTTTAACTAACTACTCTACGCTGCTTCAGAAGATTTCGAGTTATTGCATTACTTTTTTGATTTTTTCGATGTTTCTCATGTTGCGTATGTGTTCTGCTGTGTTCTACACTACTCTACGCTGCTTCACAAGATTTCCAGTTAATTGTATACTTTTTTAAGTTTTTCGAAATTTCTCATGTTGCGAATGTGTTGTGCTGCTTAACTAACTACTGTACGCTGCTTCAGAAGATTTCGAGTTATTTCATCACTTTTTTGATTTTTTCGATGTTTCTCATGTTGCGTATATGTTGTGCTGTGTTCTGCACTACTCTACGCTGCTTCACAAGATTTCCAGTTAATTGTATACTTTTTTGAGTTTTTCGATGTTTCTCATGTTGCGAATGTGTTGTGCTGCTTAAGTAACTACTCTCTGCTGCTTCAGAAGATTTCGAGTTATTTCATCACTTTTTTGATTTTTTCGATGTTTCTCATGTTGCGTATATGTTGTGCTGTGTTCTGCACTACTCTACGCTGCTTCACAAGATTACCAGTTAATTGTATACTTTTTTGAGTTTTTCGAAGTTTCTCATGTTGTGTATGTGTTGTGCTGCGTAACTACACTACTCTATGCTGCTTCAGAAGATTTCGAGTTATTTTTTTACTTTTTTGAGTTTTTCGAAGTTTCTCATGTTGCATATGTGTTGTGTTGTGTTCTACACTAGTCTACGCGGTTGCAGAAGATTCGAGTTGTTTGTATACTTTCTTGAGTTTTTCGAAGTTTCTCCTGGTGCATATGGGTTGTGCTGGGTTCTAAACTAACTCTACACTGCTTCAGAGGTTTTCGAGTTATTTCATTACTTTTTTGAGTTTTACGACGTTTCTCATGTTGCACATGTGTTGTGCTGTTTAACTAACTACTCTACGCTGCTTCAGAAGATTTCGAGTTATTTCATCACTTTTTTGATTTTTTCGATGTTTCTCATGTTGCGTATGTGTTGTGCTGTGTTCTACACTACTCTACGCTGCTTCACAAGATTACCAGTTAATTGTATACTTTTTTGAGTTTTTCGAAGTTTCTCATGTTGTGTATGTGTTGTGCTGCGTAACTACACTACTCTATGCTGCTTCAGAAGATTTCGAGTTATGTTTTTACTTTTTTGAGTTTTTCGAAGTTTCTCATGTTGCATATGTGTTGTGTTGTGTTCTACACTAGTCTACGCGGTTGCAGAAAATTCGAGTTGTTTGTATACTTTCTTGAGTTTTTCGAAGTTTCTCCTGGTGCATATGGGTTGTGCTGGGTTCTAAACTAACTCTACACTGCTTCAGAGGTTTTCGAGTTATTTCATTACTTTTTTGAGTTTTTCGACGTTTCTCATGTTGCACATGTGTTGAGCTGCTTACCTAACTACTCTACGCTGCTTCACAAGATTTCCAGTTAATTGTATACTTTTTTGAGTTTTTCGAAGTTTCTCATGTTGCATATGTGTTGTGTTGTTTTCTACACTAGTCTACGCGGTTGCAGAAGATTCGAGTTGTTTGTACACTTTCTTGAGTTTTTCGAAGTTTCTCCTGGTGCATATGGGTCGTGCTGGGTTCTACACTACTCTACACTGTTGCAGAAGATTTCGAGTTATTTGTATACTTTGTTGAGCTTTTCGTAGTTTCTCCTGGTGCATATGGGTTGTGCTGGGTTCTGAACTAACTCTACGCTGGTTCAGAGGTTTTCGAGTTACTTTTTTTAATTTTTGAGTCTTTCGAAGCTTTTCATGTTGCGTATGTGTTGTGCTGGGCTCTACATTACTCTACGCTGTTTCAGAGATTTTCTAGTTGTTTCATTACTTTTTTCAGTTTTTCTAAGTTTCTCATGTTGCATATGTGTTGTGCTGGGTACTAAACTAACTCTACACTGCTTCAGAGGTTTTCGAGTTATTTCATAACTTTTTTGAGTTTTTCGAAGTTTCTCATGTTGCACATGTGTTGTTCTGTGTTGTACACTACTCGACGCGGTTGCAGAAGATTCGAGTTGTTTGTATACTTTCTTGAGTTTTTCGAAGTTTCTGATGTTGCGAATGTGTTGTGCTGTTTAACTAACTACTCTACGCTGCTTCAGAAGATTTCGAGTTATTGCATTACTTTTTTGATTTTTTCGATGTTTCTCATGTTGCGTATGTGTTGTGCTGTGTTCTACACCACTCTACGCTGCTTCACAAGATTTCCAGTTAATTGTATACTTTTTTGAGTTTTTCGAAGTTTCTCATGTTGCGAATGTGTTGTGCTGCTTAACTAACTACTCTACGCTGCTTCAGAAGATTTCGAGTTATTTTTATACTTTTTTGAATTTTTCGAAGTTTCTCATGTTGCACATGTGTTCTACACTACTCTCCGCTGCTTCACAAGATTTCCAGTTAATTGTATACTTTCTTGAGTTTTTCGTAGTTTCACAAGGTGCATATGGGTTGTGCTGGGTTCTGAACTAACTCTACGCTGGTTCAGAGGCTTTTGAGTTATTTTTTTAAATTTTTGAGTCTTTCGAAGCTTTTCATGTTGCGTATGTGTTGTTCTGTGTTCTACACAACTCTACGCGTTTGCAGAAGATTCGAGTTGTTTGTATACTTTCTTGAGTTTTTCGAAGTTTCTCATGTTGCGAATGTGTTGTGCTGTTTAACTAACTACTCTACGCTGCTTCAGAAGATTTCGAGTTATTTCATCCCTTTTTTTTTCGATGTTTCTCATGTTGCGTATGTGTTGTGCTGTGTTCTACACTACTCTCCGCTGCTTCACAAGATTTCCAGTTAATTGTATACTTTTTTGAGTTTTTCGAAGTTTCTCATGTTGCGAATGTGTTGTGCTGCTTAACTAACTACTCTACGCTGCTTCAGAAGATTTCGAGTTATTTCATCATTTTTTTGATTTTTTTCGATGTTTCTCATGTTGCGTATGTGTTGTGCTGTGTTCTACACTATTCTACGCTGCTTCACAAGATTCCCAGTTAAATGTATACTTCTTTGAGTTTTTCGAAGTTTCTAATGTTGCATATGTGTTGTGTTGTGTTCTACACTAGTCTACGCGGTTGCAGAAGATTCGAGTTGTTTGTACACTTTCTTGAGTTTTTCGAAGTTTCTCCTGGTGCATATGGGTCGTGCTGGGTTCTACACTACTCTACACTGTTGCAGAAGATTTCGAGTTATTTGCTTACTTTGTTGAGCTTTTCGTAGTTTCTCCTGGTGCATATGGGTTGTGCTGGGTTCTGAACTAACTCTACGCTGGTTCAGAGGTTTTCGAGTTACTTTTTTTAATTTTTGAGTCTTTCGAAACTTTTCATGTTGCGTATGTGTTGTGCTGGGCTCTACATTACTCTACGCTGTTTCAGAGATTTTCTAGTTATTTCATTACTTTTTTCAGTTTTTCTAAGTTTCTCAGGTTGCATATGAGTTGTGCTGGGTACTAAACTAACTCTACACTGCTTCAGAGGTTTTCGAGTTATTTCATAACTTTTTTGAGTTTTTCGAAGTTTCTCATGTTGCACATGTGTTGTTCTGTGTTCTGCACTACTCTACGCGGTTGCAGAAGATTCGAGTTGTTTGTATACTTTCTTGAGTTTTTCGAAGTTTCTCCTGGTGCATATGGGTCGTGCTGGGTTCTACACTACTCTGCACTGTTGCAGAAGATTTCGAGTTATTTGTATACTTTGTTGAGCTTTTCGTAGTTTCTCCTGGTGCATATGGGTTGTGCTGGGTTCTGAACTAACTCTACGCTGGTTCAGAGGTTTTCGAGTTATTTTTTTAAATTCTTGAGTCTTTCGAAGCTTTTCATGTTGCGTATGTGTTGTGCTGGGCTCTACATTACTCTACGCTGTTTCAGAGATTTTCTAGTTATTTCATTACTTTTTTCAGTTTTTCTAAGTTTCTCATGTTGCATATGTGTTGTGCTGGGTACTAAACTAACTCTACACTGCTTCAGAGGTTTTCGAGTTATTTCATAACTTTTTTGAGTTTTTCGAAGTTTCTCATGTTGCACATGTGTTGTTCTGTGTTCTACACTACTCTACGCGGTTGCAGAAGATTCGAGTTTGTATACTTTCTTGAGTTTTTCGAAGTTTCTGATGTTGCGAATGTGTTGTGCTGTTTAACTAACTACTCTACGCTGCTTCAGAAGATTTCGAGTTATTGCATTACTTTTTTGATTTTTTCGATGTTTCTCATGTTGCGTATGTGTTCTGCTGTGTTCTACACTACTCTACGCTGCTTCACAAGATTTCCAGTTAATTGTATACTTTTTTGAGTTTTTCGAAGTTTCTCATGTTGCGAATGTGTTGTGCTGCCTAACTAACTACTGTACGCTGCTTCAGAAGATTTCGAGTTATTTCATCACTTTTTTGATTTTTTCGATGTTTCTCATGTTGCGTATATGTTGTGCTGTGTTCTGCACTACTCTACGCTGCTTCACAAGATTTCCAGTTAATTGTATACTTTTTTGAGTTTTTCGATGTTTCTCATGTTGCGAATGTGTTGTGCTGCTTAAGTAACTACTCTGCGCTGCTTCAGAAGATTTCGAGTTATTTCATCACTTTTTTGATTTTTTCGATGTTTCTCATGTTGCGTATATGTTGTGCTGTGTTCTGCACTACTCTACGCTGCTTCACAAGATTACCAGTTAATTGTATACTTTTTTGAGTTTTTCGAAGTATCTCATGTTGTGTATGTGTTGTGCTGCGTAACTACACTACTCTATGCTGCTTCAGAAGATTTCGAGTTATTTTTTTACTTTTTTGAGTTTTTCGAAGTTTCTCATGTTGCATATGTGTTGTGTTGTGTTCTACACTAGTCTACGCGGTTGCAGAAGATTCGAGTTGTTTGTATACTTTCTTGAGTTTTTCGAAGTTTCTCCTGGTGCATATGGGTTGTGCTGGGTTCTAAACTAACTCTACACTGCTTCAGAGGTTTTCGAGTTATTTCATTACTTTTTTGAGTTTTTCGACGTTTCTCATGTTGCACATGTGTTGTGCTGTTTAACTAACTACTCTACGCTGCTTCAGAAGATTTCGAGTTATTTCATCACTTTTTTGATTTTTTCGATGTTTCTCATGTTGCGTATGTGTTGTGCTGTGTTCTACACTACTCTACGCTGCTTCACAAGATTTCCAGTTAATTGTATACTTTTTTGAGTTTTTCGAAGTTTCTCATGTTGCATATGTGTTGTGCTGGGTACTAAACTAACTCTACACTGCTTCAGAGGTTTTCGAGTTATTTCATAACTTTTTTGAGTTTTTCGAAGTTTCTCATGTTGCACATGTGTTGTTCTGTGTTCTACACTACTCTACGCGGTTGCAGAAGATTCGAGTTTGTATACTTTCTTGAGTTTTTCGAAGTTTCTGATGTTGCGAATGTGTTGTGCTGTTTAACTAACTACTCTACGCTGCTTCAGAAGATTTCGAGTTATTGCATTACTTTTTTGATTTTTTCGATGTTTCTCATGTTGCGTATGTGTTCTGCTGTGTTCTACACTACTCTACGCTGCTTCACAAGATTTCCAGTTAATTGTATACTTTTTTGAGTTTTTCGAAGTTTCTCATGTTGCGAATGTGTTGTGCTGCCTAACTAACTACTGTACGCTGCTTCAGAAGATTTCGAGTTATTTCATCACTTTTTTGATTTTTTCGATGTTTCTCATGTTGCGTATATGTTGTGCTGTGTTCTGCACTACTCTACGCTGCTTCACAAGATTTCCAGTTAATTGTATACTTTTTTGAGTTTTTCGATGTTTCTCATGTTGCGAATGTGTTGTGCTGCTTAAGTAACTACTCTGCGCTGCTTCAGAAGATTTCGAGTTATTTCATCACTTTTTTGATTTTTTCGATGTTTCTCATGTTGCGTATATGTTGTGCTGTGTTCTGCACTACTCTACGCTGCTTCACAAGATTACCAGTTAATTGTATACTTTTTTGAGTTTTTCGAAGTATCTCATGTTGTGTATGTGTTGTGCTGCGTAACTACACTACTCTATGCTGCTTCAGAAGATTTCGAGTTATTTTTTTACTTTTTTGAGTTTTTCGAAGTTTCTCATGTTGCATATGTGTTGTGTTGTGTTCTACACTAGTCTACGCGGTTGCAGAAGATTCGAGTTGTTTGTATACTTTCTTGAGTTTTTCGAAGTTTCTCCTGGTGCATATGGGTTGTGCTGGGTTCTAAACTAACTCTACACTGCTTCAGAGGTTTTCGAGTTATTTCATTACTTTTTTGAGTTTTTCGACGTTTCTCATGTTGCACATGTGTTGTGCTGTTTAACTAACTACTCTACGCTGCTTCAGAAGATTTCGAGTTATTTCATCACTTTTTTGATTTTTTCGATGTTTCTCATGTTGCGTATGTGTTGTGCTGTGTTCTACACTACTCTACGCTGCTTCACAAGATTTCCAGTTAATTGTATACTTTTTTGAGTTTTTCGAAGTTTCTCATGTTGCATATGTGTTGTGTTGTTTTCTACACTAGTCTACGCGGTTGCAGAAGATTCGAGTTGTTTGTACACTTTCTTGAGTTTTTCGAAGTTTCTCCTGGTGCATATGGGTCGTGCTGGGTTCTACACTACTCTACACTGTTGCAGAAGATTTCGAGTTATTTGTATACTTTGTTGAGCTTTTCGTAGTTTCTCCTGGTGCATATGGGTTGTGCTGGGTTCTGAACTAACTCTACGCTGGTTCAGAGGTTTTCGAGTTACTTTTTTTAATTTTTGAGTCTTTCGAAGCTTTTCATGTTGCGTATGTGTTGTGCTGGGCTCTACATTACTCTACGCTGTTTCAGAGATTTTCTAGTTGTTTCATTACTTTTTTCAGTTTTTCTAAGTTTCTCATGTTGCATATGTGTTGTGCTGGGTACTAAACTAACTCTACACTGCTTCAGAGGTTTTCGAGTTATTTCATAATTTTTTTGAGTTTTTCGAACTTTCTCATGTTGCACATGTGTTGTTCTGTGTTCTACACTACTCTACGCGGTTGCAGAAGATTCGAGTTGTTTGTATACTTTCTTGAGTTTTTCGAAGTTTCTGATGTTGCGAATGTGTTGTGCTGTTTAACTAACTACTCTACGCTGCTTCAGAAGATTTCGAGTTATTGCATTACTTTTTTGATTTTTTCGATGTTTCTCATGTTGCGTATGTGTTGTGCTGTGTTCCACACTACTCTACGCTGCTTCACAAGATTTCCAGTTAATTGTATACTTTTTTGAGTTTTTCGAAGTTTCTCATGTTGCGAATGTATTGTGCTGCTTAAGTAACTACTCTGCGCTGCTTCAGAAGATTTCGAGTTATTTCATCACTTTTTTGATTTTTTCGATGTTTCTCATGTTGCGTATATGTTGTGCTGTGTTCTGCACTACTCTACGCTGCTTCACAAGATTACCAGTTAATTGTATACTTTTTTGAGTTTTTCGAAGTTTCTCATGTTGTGTATGTGTTGTGCTGCGTAACTACACTACTCTATGCTGCTTCAGAAGATTTCGAGTTATTTTTTTACTTTTTTGAGTTTTCCGAAGTTTCTCATGTTGCATATGTGTTGTGTTGTGTTCTACACTAGTCTACGCGGTTGCAGAAGATTCGAGTTGTTTGTATACTTTCTTGAGTTTTTCGAAGTTTCTCCTGGTGCATATGGGTTGTGCTGGGTTCTAAACTAACTCTACACTGCTTCAGAGGTTTTCGAGTTATTTCATTACTTTTTTGTTCTACACTACTCTCCGCTGCTTCACAAGATTTCCAGTTAATTGTATACTTTCTTGAGTTTTTCGAAGTTTCTCATGTTGCGAATGTGTTCTGCTGATTAACTAACTACTCTACGCTGCTTCAGAAGATTTCGAGTTATTTCATCATTTTTTTGATTTTTTTCGATGTTTCTCATGTTGCGTATGTGTTGTGCTGTGTTCTACACTATTCTACGCTGCTTCACAAGATTTCCAGTTCATTGTATACTTTTTTGAGTTTTTCGAAGTTTCTCATATTGCATATGTGTTGTGTTGTGTTCTACACTAGTCTACGCGGTTGCAGAAGATTCGAGCTGTTTGTACACTTTCTTGAGTTTTTCGAAGTTTCTCCTGGTGCATATGGGTCGTGCTGGGTTCTACACTACTCTGCACTGTTGCAGAAGATTTCGAGTTATTTGTATACTTTGTTGAGCTTTTCGTAGTTTCTCCTGGTGCATATAGTTTGTGCTGGGTTCTGAACTAACTCTACGCTGGTTCAGAGGTTTTCGAGTTATTTTTTTAAATTCTTGAGTCTTTCGAAGCTTTTCATGTTGCGTATGTGTTGTGCTGGGCTCTACATTACTCTACGCTGTTTCAGAGATTTTCTAGTTATTTCATTACTTTTTTCAGTTTTTCTAAGTTTCTCATGTTGCATATGTGTTGTGCTGGGTACTAAACTAACTCTACACTGCTTCAGAGGTTTTCGAGTTATTTCATAACTTTTTTGAGTTTTTCGAAGTTTCTCATGTTGCACATGTGTTGTTCTGTGTTCTACACTACTCTACGCGGTTGCAGAAGATTCGAGTTTGTATACTTTCTTGAGTTTTTCGAAGTTTCTGATGTTGCGAATGTGTTGTGCTGTTTAACTAACTACTCTACGCTGCTTCAGAAGATTTCGAGTTATTTCATCACTTTTTTGTTTTTTTCGATGTTTCTCATGTTGCGTATGTGTTGTGCTGTGTTCTACACTATTCTACGCTGCTTCACAAGATTTCCAGTTAATTGTATACTTTTTTGAGTTTTTCGAAGTTTCTCATATTGCATATGTGTTGTGTTGTATTCTACACTAGTCTACGCGGTTGCAGAAGATTCGAGTTGTTTGTACACTTTCTTGAGTTTTTCGAAGTTTCTCCTGGTGCATATGGGTCGTGCTGGGTTCTACACTACTCTGCACTGTTGCAGAAGATTTCGAGTTATTTGTATACTTTGTTGAGCTTTTCGTAGTTTCTCCTGGTGCATATGGGTTGTGCTGGGTTCTGAACTAACTCTACGCTGGTTCAGAGGTTTTCGAGTTATTTTTTTAAATTCTTGAGTCTTTCGAAGCTTTTCATCTTGCGTATGTGTTGTGCTGCGCTCTACATTACTCTACGCTGTTTTAGAGATTTTCTAGTTATTTCATTACTTTTTTCAGTTTTTCTAAGTTTCTCATGTTGCATATGTGTTGTGCTGGGTACTAAACTAACTCTACACTGCTTCAGAGGTTTTCGAGTTATTTCATAACTTTTTTGAGTTTTTCGAAGTTTCTCATGTTGCACATGTGTTGTTCTGTGTTCTACACTACTCTACGCGGTTGCAGAAGATTCGAGTTTGTATACTTTCTTGAGTTTTTCGAAGTTTCTGATGTTGCGAATGTGTTGTGCTGTTTAACTAACTACTCTACGCTGCTTCAGAAGATTTCGAGTTATTGCATTACTTTTTTGATTTTTTCGATGTTTCTCATGTTGCGTATGTGTTGTGCTGTGTTCTACACTACTCTCCGCTGCTTCACAAGATTTCCAGTTAATTGTATACTTTTTTGAGTTTTTCGAAGTTTCTCATGTTGCGAATGTGTTGTGCTGCTTAACTAACTACTCTACGCTGCTTCAGAAGATTTCGAGTTATTTCATCATTTTTTTGATTTTTTTCGATGTTTCTCATGTTGCGTATGTGTTGTGCTGTGTTCTACACTATTCTACGCTGCTTCACAAGATTTCCAGTTAATTGTATACTTTTTTGAGTTTTTCGAAGTTTCTAATGTTGCATATGTGTTGTGTTGTGTTCTACACTAGTCTACGCGGTTGCAGAAGATTCGAGTTGTTTGTACACTTTCTTGAGTTTTTCGAAGTTTCGCCTGGTGCACATGGGCCGTGCTGGGTTCTACACTACTCTACACTGTTGCAGAAGATTTCGAGTTATTTGTATACTTTGTTGAGCTTTTCGTAGTTTCTCCTGGTGCATATGGGTTGTGCTGGGTTCTGAACTAACTCTACGCTGGTTCAGAGGTTTTCAAGTTACTTTTTTTAATTTTTGAGTCTTTCGAAGCTTTTCATGTTGCGTATGTGTTGTGCTGGGCTCTACATTACTCTACGCTGTTTCAGAGATTTTCTAGTTATTTCATTACTTTTTTCAGTTTTTCTAAGTTTCTCAGGTTGCATATGTGTTGTGCTGGATACTAAACTAACTCTACACTGCTTCAGAGGTTTTCGAGTTATTTCATAACTTTTTTGAGTTTTTCGAAGTTTCTCATGTTGCACATGTGTTGTTCTGTGTTCTACACTACTCTACGCGGTTGCAGAAGATTCAAGTTTGTATACTTTCTTGAGTTTTTCGAAGTTTCTGATGTTGCGAATGTGTTGTGCTGTTTAACTAACTACTCTACGCTGCTTCAGAAGATTTCGAGTTATTGCATTACTTTTTTGATTTTTTCGATGTTTCTCATGTTGCGTATGTGTTGTGCTGTGTTCTACACTACTCTACGCTGCTTCACAAGATTTCCAGTTAATTGTATACTTTTTTGAGTTTTTCGAAGTTTCTCATGTTGCGAATGTGTTGTGCTGCTTAACTAACTACTGTACGCTGCTTCAGAAGATTTCGAGTTATTTCATCACTTTTTTGATTTTTTTCGATGTTTCTCATGTTGCGAATGTGTTGTGCTGCTTAAGTAACTACTCTGCGCTGCTTCAGAAGATTTCGAGTTATTTCATCACTTTTTTGATTTTTTCGATGTTTCTCATGTTGCGTGTATGTTGTGCTGTGTTCTGCACTACTCTACGCTGCTTCACAAGATTACCAGTTAATTGTATACTTTTTTGAGTTTTTCGAAGTATCTCATGTTGTGTATGTGTTGTGCTGCGTAACTACACTACTCTATGCTGCTTCAGAAGATTTCGAGTTATTTTTTTACTTTTTTGAGTTTTTCGAAGTTTCTCATGTTGCATATGTGTTGTGTTGTGTTCTACACTAGTCTACGCGGTTGCAGAAGATTCGAGTTGTTTGTATACTTTCTTGAGTTTTTCGAAGTTTCTCCTGGTGCATATGGGTTGTGCTGGGTTCTAAACTAACTCTACACTGCTTCAGAGGTTTTCGAGTTATTTCATTACTTTTTTGAGTTTTTCGACGTTTCTCATGTTGCACATGTGTTGTGCTGCTTACCTAACTACTCTCCGCTGCTTCAGAAGATTTCGAGTTATTTCATCACTTTTTTGATTTTTTTCGATGTTTCTCATGTTGCGTATGTGTTGTGCTGTGTTCTACACTATTCTACGCTGCTTCACAAGATTTCCAGTTAATTGTATACTTTTTTGAGTTTTTCGAAGTTTCTCATGTTGCGAATGTGTTGTGCTGCTTAACTAACTACTCTACGCTGCTTCAGAAGATTTCGAGTTATTTCATCATTTGTTTGATTTTTTTCGATGTTTCTCATGTTGCGTATGTGTTGTGCTGTGTTCTACACTATTCTACGCTGCTTCACAAGATTTCCAGTTAATTGTATACTTTTTTGAGTTTTTCGAAGTTTCTCATGTTGCGAATGTGTTGTGCTGCCTAACTAACTACTGTACGCTGCTTCAGAAGATTTCGAGTTATTTCATCACTTTTTTGATTTTTTCGATGTTTCTCATGTTGCGTATATGTTGTGCTGTGTTCTGCACTACTCTACGCTGCTTCACAAGATTTCCAGTTAATTGTATACTTTTTTGAGTTTTTCGATGTTTCTCATGTTGCGAATGTGTTGTGCTGCTTAAGTAACTACTCTGCGCTGCTTCAGAAGATTTCGAGTTATTTCATCACTTTTTTGATTTTTTCGATGTTTCTCATGTTGCGTATATGTTGTGCTGTGTTCTGCACTACTCTACGCTGCTTCACAAGATTACCAGTTAATTGTATACTTTTTTGAGTTTTTCGAAGTATCTCATGTTGTGTATGTGTTGTGCTGCGTAACTACACTACTCTATGCTGCTTCAGAAGATTTCGAGTTATTTTTTTACTTTTTTGAGTTTTTCGAAGTTTCTCATGTTGCATATGTGTTGTGTTGTGTTCTACACTAGTCTACGCGGTTGCAGAAGATTCGAGTTGTTTGTATACTTTCTTGAGTTTTTCGAAGTTTCTCCTGGTGCATATGGGTTGTGCTGGGTTCTAAACTAACTCTACACTGCTTCAGAGGTTTTCGAGTTATTTCATTACTTTTTTGAGTTTTTCGACGTTTCTCATGTTGCACATGTGTTGTGCTGTTTAACTAACTACTCTACGCTGCTTCAGAAGATTTCGAGTTATTTCATCACTTTTTTGATTTTTTCGATGTTTCTCATGTTGCGTATGTGTTGTGCTGTGTTCTACACTACTCTACGCTGCTTCACAAGATTTCCAGTTAATTGTATACTTTTTTGAGTTTTTCGAAGTTTCTCATGTTGCATATGTGTTGTGCTGGGTACTAAACTAACTCTACACTGCTTCAGAGGTTTTCGAGTTATTTCATAACTTTTTTGAGTTTTTCGAAGTTTCTCATGTTGCACATGTGTTGTTCTGTGTTCTACACTACTCTACGCGGTTGCAGAAGATTCGAGTTTGTATACTTTCTTGAGTTTTTCGAAGTTTCTGATGTTGCGAATGTGTTGTGCTGTTTAACTAACTACTCTACGCTGCTTCAGAAGATTTCGAGTTATTGCATTACTTTTTTGATTTTTTCGATGTTTCTCATGTTGCGTATGTGTTCTGCTGTGTTCTACACTACTCTACGCTGCTTCACAAGATTTCCAGTTAATTGTATACTTTTTTGAGTTTTTCGAAGTTTCTCATGTTGCGAATGTGTTGTGCTGCCTAACTAACTACTGTACGCTGCTTCAGAAGATTTCGAGTTATTTCATCACTTTTTTGATTTTTTCGATGTTTCTCATGTTGCGTATATGTTGTGCTGTGTTCTGCACTACTCTACGCTGCTTCACAAGATTTCCAGTTAATTGTATACTTTTTTGAGTTTTTCGATGTTTCTCATGTTGCGAATGTGTTGTGCTGCTTAAGTAACTACTCTGCGCTGCTTCAGAAGATTTCGAGTTATTTCATCACTTTTTTGATTTTTTCGATGTTTCTCATGTTGCGTATATGTTGTGCTGTGTTCTGCACTACTCTACGCTGCTTCACAAGATTACCAGTTAATTGTATACTTTTTTGAGTTTTTCGAAGTATCTCATGTTGTGTATGTGTTGTGCTGCGTAACTACACTACTCTATGCTGCTTCAGAAGATTTCGAGTTATTTTTTTACTTTTTTGAGTTTTTCGAAGTTTCTCATGTTGCATATGTGTTGTGTTGTGTTCTACACTAGTCTACGCGGTTGCAGAAGATTCGAGTTGTTTGTATACTTTCTTGAGTTTTTCGAAGTTTCTCCTGGTTCATATGGGTTGTGCTGGGTTCTAAACTAACTCTACACTGCTTCAGAGGTTTTCGAGTTATTTCATTACTTTTTTGAGTTTTTCGACGTTTCTCATGTTGCACATGTGTTGTGCTGTTTAACTAACTACTCTACGCTGCTTCAGAAGATTTCGAGTTATTTCATCACTTTTTTGATTTTTTTCGATGTTTCTCATGTTGCGTATGTGTTGTGCTGTGTTCTACACTACTCTACGCTGCTTCACAAGATTTCCAGTTAATTGTATACTTTTTTGAGTTTTTCGAAGTTTCTCATGTTGCATATGTGTTGTGTTGTTTTCTACACTAGTCTACGCGGTTGCAGAAGATTCGAGTTGTTTGTACACTTTCTTGAGTTTTTCGAAGTTTCTCCTGGTGCATATGGGTCGTGCTGGGTTCTACACTACTCTACACTGTTGCAGAAGATTTCGAGTTATTTGTATACTTTGTTGAGCTTTTCGTAGTTTCTCCTGGTGCATATGGGTTGTGCTGGGTTCTGAACTAACTCTACGCTGGTTCAGAGGTTTTCGAGTTACTTTTTTTAATTTTTGAGTCTTTCGAAGCTTTTCATGTTGCGTATGTGTTGTGCTGGGCTCTACATTACTCTACGCTGTTTCAGAGATTTTCTAGTTGTTTCATTACTTTTTTCAGTTTTTCTAAGTTTCTCATGTTGCATATGTGTTGTGCTGGGTACTAAACTAACTCTACACTGCTTCAGAGGTTTTCGAGTTATTTCATAATTTTTTTGAGTTTTTCGAACTTTCTCATGTTGCACATGTGTTGTTCTGTGTTCTACACTACTCTACGCGGTTGCAGAAGATTCGAGTTGTTTGTATACTTTCTTGAGTTTTTCGAAGTTTCTGATGTTGCGAATGTGTTGTGCTGTTTAACTAACTACTCTACGCTGCTTCAGAAGATTTCGAGTTATTGCATTACTTTTTTGATTTTTTCGATGTTTCTCATGTTGCGTATGTGTTGTGCTGTGTTCCACACTACTCTACGCTGCTTCACAAGATTTCCAGTTAATTGTATACTTTTTTGAGTTTTTCGAAGTTTCTCATGTTGCGAATGTATTGTGCTGCTTAAGTAACTACTCTGCGCTGCTTCAGAAGATTTCGAGTTATTTCATCACTTTTTTGATTTTTTCGATGTTTCTCATGTTGCGTATATGTTGTGCTGTGTTCTGCACTACTCTACGCTGCTTCACAAGATTACCAGTTAATTGTATACTTTTTTGAGTTTTTCGAAGTTTCTCATGTTGTGTATGTGTTGTGCTGCGTAACTACACTACTCTATGCTGCTTCAGAAGATTTCGAGTTATTTTTTTACTTTTTTGAGTTTTTCGAAGTTTCTCATGTTGCATATGTGTTGTGTTGTGTTCTACACTAGTCTACGCGGTTGCAGAAGATTCGAGTTGTTTGTATACTTTCTTGAGTTTTTCGAAGTTTCTCCTGGTGCATATGGGTTGTGCTGGGTTCTAAACTAACTCTACACTGCTTCAGAGGTTTTCGAGTTATTTCATTACTTTTTTGTTCTACACTACTCTCCGCTGCTTCACAAGATTTCCAGTTAATTGTATACTTTCTTGAGTTTTTCGAAGTTTCTCATGTTGCGAATGTGTTCTGCTGATTAACTAACTACTCTACGCTGCTTCAGAAGATTTCGAGTTATTTCATCATTTTTTTGATTTTTTTCGATGTTTCTCATGTTGCGTATGTGTTGTGCTGTGTTCTACACTATTCTACGCTGCTTCACAAGATTTCCAGTTCATTGTATACTTTTTTGAGTTTTTCGAAGTTTCTCATATTGCATATGTGTTGTGTTGTGTTCTACACTAGTCTACGCGGTTGCAGAAGATTCGAGCTGTTTGTACACTTTCTTGAGTTTTTCGAAGTTTCTCCTGGTGCATATGGGTCGTGCTGGGTTCTACACTACTCTGCACTGTTGCAGAAGATTTCGAGTTATTTGTATACTTTGTTGAGCTTTTCGTAGTTTCTCCTGGTGCATATAGTTTGTGCTGGGTTCTGAACTAACTCTACGCTGGTTCAGAGGTTTTCGAGTTATTTTTTTAAATTCTTGAGTCTTTCGAAGCTTTTCATGTTGCGTATGTGTTGTGCTGGGCTCTACATTACTCTACGCTGTTTCAGAGATTTTCTAGTTATTTCATTACTTTTTTCAGTTTTTCTAAGTTTCTCATGTTGCATATGTGTTGTGCTGGGTACTAAACTAACTCTACACTGCTTCAGAGGTTTTCGAGTTATTTCATAACTTTTTTGAGTTTTTCGAAGTTTCTCATGTTGCACATGTGTTGTTCTGTGTTCTACACTACTCTACGCGGTTGCAGAAGATTCGAGTTTGTATACTTTCTTGAGTTTTTCGAAGTTTCTGATGTTGCGAATGTGTTGTGCTGTTTAACTAACTACTCTACGCTGCTTCAGAAGATTTCGAGTTATTTCATCACTTTTTTGTTTTTTTCGATGTTTCTCATGTTGCGTATGTGTTGTGCTGTGTTCTACACTATTCTACGCTGCTTCACAAGATTTCCAGTTAATTGTATACTTTTTTGAGTTTTTCGAAGTTTCTCATATTGCATATGTGTTGTGTTGTATTCTACACTAGTCTACGCGGTTGCAGAAGATTCGAGTTGTTTGTACACTTTCTTGAGTTTTTCGAAGTTTCTCCTGGTGCATATGGGTCGTGCTGGGTTCTACACTACTCTGCACTGTTGCAGAAGATTTCGAGTTATTTGTATACTTTGTTGAGCTTTTCGTAGTTTCTCCTGGTGCATATGGGTTGTGCTGGGTTCTGAACTAACTCTACGCTGGTTCAGAGGTTTTCGAGTTATTTTTTTAAATTCTTGAGTCTTTCGAAGCTTTTCATCTTGCGTATGTGTTGTGCTGCGCTCTACATTACTCTACGCTGTTTTAGAGATTTTCTAGTTATTTCATTACTTTTTTCAGTTTTTCTAAGTTTCTCATGTTGCATATGTGTTGTGCTGGGTACTAAACTAACTCTACACTGCTTCAGAGGTTTTCGAGTTATTTCATAACTTTTTTGAGTTTTTCGAAGTTTCTCATGTTGCACATGTGTTGTTCTGTGTTCTACACTACTCTACGCGGTTGCAGAAGATTCGAGTTTGTATACTTTCTTGAGTTTTTCGAAGTTTCTGATGTTGCGAATGTGTTGTGCTGTTTAACTAACTACTCTACGCTGCTTCAGAAGATTTCGAGTTATTGCATTACTTTTTTGATTTTTTCGATGTTTCTCATGTTGCGTATGTGTTGTGCTGTGTTCTACACTACTCTACGCTGCTTCACAAGATTTCCAGTTCATTGTATACTTTCTTGAGTTTTTCGAAGTTTCTCATGTTGCGAATGTGTTGTGCTGTTTAACTAACTACTCTACGCTGCTTCAGAAGATTTCGAGTTATTTCATCACTTTTTTGTTTTTTTCGATGTTTCTCATGTTGCGTATGTGTTGTGCTGTGTTCTACACTACTCTCCGCTGCTTCACAAGATTTCCAGTTAATTGTATACTTTTTTGAGTTTTTCGAAGTTTCTCATGTTGCGAATGTGTTGTGCTGCTTAACTAACTACTCTACGCTGCTTCAGAAGATTTCGAGTTATTTCATCATTTTTTTGATTTTTTTCGATGTTTCTCATGTTGCGTATGTGTTGTGCTGTGTTCTACACTATTCTACGCTGCTTCACAAGATTTCCAGTTAATTGTATACTTTTTTGAGTTTTTCGAAGTTTCTAATGTTGCATATGTGTTGTGTTGTGTTCTACACTAGTCTACGCGGTTGCAGAAGATTCGAGTTGTTTGTACACTTTCTTGAGTTTTTCGAAGTTTCGCCTGGTGCACATGGGCCGTGCTGGGTTCTACACTACTCTACACTGTTGCAGAAGATTTCGAGTTATTTGTATACTTTGTTGAGCTTTTCGTAGTTTCTCCTGGTGCATATGGGTTGTGCTGGGTTCTGAACTAACTCTACGCTGGTTCAGAGGTTTTCAAGTTACTTTTTTTAATTTTTGAGTCTTTCGAAGCTTTTCATGTTGCGTATGTGTTGTGCTGGGCTCTACATTACTCTACGCTGTTTCAGAGATTTTCTAGTTATTTCATTACTTTTTTCAGTTTTTCTAAGTTTCTCAGGTTGCATATGTGTTGTGCTGGATACTAAACTAACTCTACACTGCTTCAGAGGTTTTCGAGTTATTTCATAACTTTTTTGAGTTTTTCGAAGTTTCTCATGTTGCACATGTGTTGTTCTGTGTTCTACACTACTCTACGCGGTTGCAGAAGATTCAAGTTTGTATACTTTCTTGAGTTTTTCGAAGTTTCTGATGTTGCGAATGTGTTGTGCTGTTTAACTAACTACTCTACGCTGCTTCAGAAGATTTCGAGTTATTGCATTACTTTTTTGATTTTTTCGATGTTTCTCATGTTGCGTATGTGTTGTGCTGTGTTCTACACTACTCTACGCTGCTTCACAAGATTTCCAGTTAATTGTATACTTTTTTGAGTTTTTCGAAGTTTCTCATGTTGCGAATGTGTTGTGCTGCTTAACTAACTACTGTACGCTGCTTCAGAAGATTTCGAGTTATTTCATCACTTTTTTGATTTTTTTCGATGTTTCTCATGTTGCGAATGTGTTGTGCTGCTTAAGTAACTACTCTGCGCTGCTTCAGAAGATTTCGAGTTATTTCATCACTTTTTTGATTTTTTCGATGTTTCTCATGTTGCGTGTATGTTGTGCTGTGTTCTGCACTACTCTACGCTGCTTCACAAGATTACCAGTTAATTGTATACTTTTTTGAGTTTTTCGAAGTATCTCATGTTGTGTATGTGTTGTGCTGCGTAACTACACTACTCTATGCTGCTTCAGAAGATTTCGAGTTATTTTTTTACTTTTTTGAGTTTTTCGAAGTTTCTCATGTTGCATATGTGTTGTGTTGTGTTCTACACTAGTCTACGCGGTTGCAGAAGATTCGAGTTGTTTGTATACTTTCTTGAGTTTTTCGAAGTTTCTCCTGGTGCATATGGGTTGTGCTGGGTTCTAAACTAACTCTACACTGCTTCAGAGGTTTTCGAGTTATTTCATTACTTTTTTGAGTTTTTCGACGTTTCTCATGTTGCACTTGTGTTGTGCTGCTTACCTAACTACTCTCCGCTGCTTCAGAAGATTTCGAGTTATTTCATCACTTTTTTGATTTTTTTCGATGTTTCTCATGTTGCGTATGTGTTGTGCTGTGTTCTACACTATTCTACGCTGCTTCACAAGATTTCCAGTTAATTGTATACTTTTTTGAGTTTTTCGAAGTTTCTCATGTTGCGAATGTGTTGTGCTGCTTAACTAACTACTCTACGCTGCTTCAGAAGATTTCGAGTTATTTCATCATTTGTTTGATTTTTTTCGATGTTTCTCATGTTGCGTATGTGTTGTGCTGTGTTCTACACTATTCTACGCTGCTTCACAAGATTTCCAGTTAATTGTATACTTTTTTGAGTTTTTCGAAGTTTCTCATGTTGCGAATGTGTTGTGCTGCTTAACTAACTACTGTACGCTGCTTCAGAAGATTTGGAGTTATTTCATCACTTTTTTGATTTTTTCGATGTTTCTCATATTGCATATGTGTTGTGTTGTGCTGTACACTAGTCTACGCGGTTGCAGAAGACTCGAGTTGTTTGTACACTTTCTTGAGTTTTTCGAAGTTTCTCCTGGTGCATATGGGTCGTGCTGGGTTCTACACTACTCTACACTGTTGCAGAAGATTTCGAGTTATTTGTATACTTTGTTGAGCTTTTCGTAGTTTCTCCTGGTGCATATGGGTTGTGCTGGGTTCTGAACTAACTCTACGCTGGTTCAGAGGTTTTCGAGTTATTTTTTTTAATTGTTGAGTCTTTCGAAGCTTTTCATGTTGCGTATGTGTTGTGCTGGGCTCTACATTACTCTACGCTGTTTCAGAGATTTTCTACTTATTTCATTACTTTTTTCAGTTTTTCTAAGTTTCTCATGTTGCATATGTGTTGTGCTGGGTACTAAACTAACTCTACACTGCTTCAGAGGTTTTCGAGTTATTTCATAACTTTTTTGAGTTTCTCGAAGTTTCTCATGTTGCACATGTGTTGTTCTGTGTTCTACACTACTCTACGCGGTTGCAGAAGATTCGAGTTTGTATACTTTCTTGAGTTTTCCGAAGTTTCTGATGTTGCGAATGTGTTGTGCTGTTTAACTAACTACTCTACGCTGCTTCAGAAGATTTCGAGTTATTGCATTACTTTTTTGATTTTTTCGATGTTTCTCATGTTGCGTATGTGTTGTGCTGTGTTCTACACTACTCTACGCTGCTTCACAAGATTTCCAGTTAATTGTATACTTTTTTGAGTTTTTCGAAGTTTCTCATGTTGCGAATGTGTTGTGCTGCTTAACTAACTACTCTACGCTGCTTCAGAAGATTTCGAGTTATTTCATCACTTTTTTGATTTTTTTCGATGTTTCTCATGTTGCGTATGTGTTGTGCTGTGTTCTGCACTACTCTACGCTGCTTCACAAGATTTCCTGTTAATTTTGTACTTTTTTGAGTTTTTCGAAGTTTCTCATGTTGCGAATGTGTTGTGCTGCTTAAGTAACTACTCTGCGCTGCTTCAGAAGATTTCGAGTTATTTCATCACTTTTTTGATTTTTTTCGATGTTTCTCATGTTGCGTATGTGTTGTGCTGTGTTCTGCACTACTCTACGCTGCTTCACAAGATTTCCATTTAATTGTATACTTTTTTGAGTTTTTCGAAGTTTCTCATGTTGCGAATGTGTTGTGCTGTTTAACTAACTACTCTACGCTGCTTCAGAAGATTTCGAGTTATTGCATTACTTTTTTGATTTTTTCGATGTTTCTCATGTTGCGTATGTGTTGTGCTGCTTAACTAACTACTCTACGCTGCTTCAGAAGATTTCGAGTTATTTCATCACTTTTTTGATTTTTTTCGATGTTTCTCATGTTGCGTATGTGTTGTGCTGTGTTCTGCACTACTCTACGCTGCTTCACAAGATTTCCAGTTAATTTTATACTTTTTTGAGTTTTTCGAAGTTTCTCATGTTGCGAATGTGTTGTGCTGCTTAAGTAACTACTCTGCGCTGCTTCAGAAGATTTCGAGTTATTTCATCACTTTTTTGATTTTTTCGATGTTTCTCATGTTGCGTATATGTTGTGCTGTGTTCTACACTATTCTACGCTGCTTCACAAGATTACCAGTTAATTGTATACTTTTTTGAGTTTTTCGAAGTTTCTCATGTTGTGTATGTGTTGTGCTGCGTAACTACACTACTCTCTGCTGCAGAAGATTTCGAGTTATTTTTTTACTTTTTTGAGTTTTTCTAAGTTTCTCAGGTTGCATATGTGTTGTGCTGGGTACTAAACTAACTCTACACTGCTTCAGAGGTTTTCGAGTTATTTCATAACTTTTTTGAGTTTTTCGAACTTTCTCATGTTGCACATGTGTTGTTCTGTGTTCTACACTACTCTACGCGGTTGCAGAAGATTCGAGTTGTTTGTATACTTTCTTGAGTTTTTCGAAGTTTCTGATGTTGCGAATGTGTTGTGCTGTTTAACTAACTACTCTACGCTGCTTCAGAAGATTTCGAGTTATTGCATTACTTTTTTGATTTTTTCGATGTTTCTCATGTTGCGTATGTGTTGTGCTGTGTTCCACACTACTCTACGCTGCTTCACAAGATTTCCAGTTAATTGTATACTTTTTTGAGTTTTTCGAAGTTTCTCATGTTGCGAATGTGTTGTGCTGCTTAAGTAACTACTCTGCGCTGCTTCAGAAGATTTCGAGTTATTTCATCACTTTTTTGATTTTTTCGATGTTTCTCATGTTGCGTATATGTTGTGCTGTGTTCTGCACTACTCTACGCTGCTTCACAAGATTACCAGTTAATTGTATACTTTTTTGAGTTTTTCGAAGTTTCTCATGTTGTGTATGTGTTGTGCTGCGTAACTACACTACTCTATGCTGCTTCAGAAGATTTCGAGTTATTTTTTTACTTTTTTGAGTTTTTCGAAGTTTCTCATGTTGCATATGTGTTGTGTTGTGTTCTACACTAGTCTACGCGGTTGCAGAAGATTCGAGTTGTTTGTATACTTTCTTGAGTTTTTCGAAGTTTCTCCTGGTGCATATGGGTTGTGCTGGGTTCTAAACTAACTCTACACTGCTTCAGAGGTTTTCGAGTTATTTCATTACTTTTTTGTTCTACACTACTCTCCGCTGCTTCACAAGATTTCCAGTTAATTGTATACTTTCTTGAGTTTTTCGAAGTTTCTCATGTTGCGAATGTGTTCTGCTGATTAACTAACTACTCTACGCTGCTTCAGAAGATTTCGAGTTATTTCATCATTTTTTTGATTTTTTTCGATGTTTCTCATGTTGCGTATGTGTTGTGCTGTGTTCTACACTATTCTACGCTGCTTCACAAGATTTCCAGTTCATTGTATACTTTTTTGAGTTTTTCGAAGTTTCTCATGTTGCATATGTGTTGTGTTGTGTTCTACACTAGTCTACGCGGTTGCAGAAGATTCGAGTTGTTTGTATACTTTCTTGAGTTTTTCGAAGTTTCTCCTGGTGCATATGGGTTGTGCTGGGTTCTACACTACTCTACACTGTTGCAGAAGATTTCGAGTTATTTGTATACTTTGTTGAGCTTTTCGTAGTTTCCCCTGGTGCATATGGTTTGTGCTGGGTTCTGAACTAACTCTACGCTGGTTCAGAGGTTTTCGAGTTATTTTTTTTAATTTTTGAGTCTTTCGAAGCTTTTCATGTTGCGTATGTGTTGTGCTGGGTTCTACATTACTCTACGCTGTTTCAGAGATTTTCTAGTTATTTCATTACTTTTTTCAGTTTTTCTAAGTTTCTCATGTTGCATATGTGTTGTGCTGGGTACTAAACTAACTCTACACTGCTTCAGAGGTTTTCGAGTTATTTCATAATTTGTTTGAGTTTTTCGAAGTTTCTCATGTTGCACATGTGTTGTTCTGTGTTCTACACTACTCTACGCGGTTGCAGAAGATTCGAGTTGTTTGTATACTTTCTTGAGTTTTTCGAAGTTTCTGATGTTGCGAATGTGTTGTGCTGTTTAACTAACTACTCTACGCTGCTTCAGAAGATTTCGAGTTATTGCATTACTTTTTTGATTTTTTCGATGTTTCTCCTGTTGCGTATGTGTTGTGCTGAGTTCTACACTACTCTACGCTGCTTCACAAGATTTCCAGTTAATTGTATACTTTTTTGAGTTTTTCGAAGTTTCTCATGTTGCGAATGTGTTGTGCTGCTTAACTAACTACTCTACGCTGCTTCAGAAGATTTCGAGTTATTTCATCATTTGTTTGATTTTATTCGATGTTTCTCATGTTGCGTATGTGTTGTGCTGTGTTCTGCACTACTCTACGCTGCTTCACAAGATTTCCAGTTAATTGTATACTTTTTTGAGTTTTTCGAAGTTTCTCATGTTGCGAATGTGTTGTGCTGGGTTCTACATTACTCTACGCTGCTTCAGAGATTTTCTAGTTATTTCATTACTTTTTTCAGTTTTTCTAAGTTTCTCAGGTTGCATATGTGTTGTGCTGGGTACTAAACTAACTCTACACTGCTTCAGAGGTTTTCGAGTTATTTCATAACTTTTTTGAGTTTTTCGAAGTTTCTCATGTTGCACATGTGTTGTTCTGTGTTCTACACAACTCTACGCGGTTGCAGAAGATTCGAGTTGTTTGTATACTTTCTTGAGTTTTTCGAAGTTTCTCATGTTGCGAATGTGTTGTGCTGTTTAACTAACTACTCTACGCTGCTTCAGAAGATTTCGAGTTATTGCATTACTTTTTTGATTTTTTCGATGTTTCTCCTGTTGCGTATGTGTTGTGCTGAGTTCTACACTACTCTACGCTGCTTCACAAGATTTCCAGTTAATTGTATACTTTTTTGAGTTTTTCGAAGTTTCTCATGTTGCGAATGTGTTGTGCTGCTTAACTAACTACTCTACGCTGCTTCAGAAGATTTCGAGTTATTTCATCATTTGTTTGATTTTATTCGATGTTTCTCATGTTGCGTATGTGTTGTGCTGTGTTCTGCACTACTCTACGCTGCTTCACAAGATTTCCAGTTAATTGTATACTTTTTTGAGTTTTTCGAAGTTTCTCATGTTGCGAATGTGTTGTGCTGGGTTCTACATTACTCTACGCTGCTTCAGAGATTTTCTAGTTATTTCATTACTTTTTTCAGTTTTTCTAAGTTTCTCAGGTTGCATATGTGTTGTGCTGGGTACTAAACTAACTCTACACTGCTTCAGAGGTTTTCGAGTTATTTCATAACTTTTTTGAGTTTTTCGAAGTTTCTCATGTTGCACATGTGTTGTTCTGTGTTCTACACAACTCTACGCGGTTGCAGAAGATTCGAGTTGTTTGTATACTTTCTTGAGTTTTTCGAAGTTTCTCATGTTGCGAATGTGTTGTGCTGTTTAACTAACTACTCTACGCTGCTTCAGAAGATTTCGAGTTATTTCATCACTTTTTTGATTTTTTCGATGTTTCTCATGTTGCGTCTGTGTTGTGCTGTGTTCTACACTACTCTACGCTGCTTCACAAGATTTCCATTTAATTGTATACTTTTTTGAGTTTTTCGAAGTTTCTCATGTTGCGAATGTGTTGTGCTGCTTAACTAACTACTCTACGCTGCTTCAGAAGATTTCGAGTTATTTCATCACTTTTTTGATTTTTTCGATGTTTCTCATATTGCATATGTGTTGTGTTGTGCTGTACACTAG
Organism: Pristiophorus japonicus; assembly: GCF_044704955.1. Lineage (NCBI taxonomy): Eukaryota > Metazoa > Chordata > Chondrichthyes > Pristiophoridae > Pristiophorus > Pristiophorus japonicus. The sequence continues at coordinate 177,240,459 of NC_091985.1, forward strand.
TCTACGCGGTTGCAGAAGACTCGAGTTGTTTGTACACTTTCTTGAGTTTTTCGAAGTTTCTCCTGGTGCATATGGGTCGTGCTGGGTTCTACACTACTCTACACTGTTGCAGAAGATTTCGAGTTATTTGTATACTTTGTTGAGCTTTTCGTAGTTTCTCCTGGTGCATATGGGTTGTGCTGGGTTCTGAACTAACTCTACGCTGGTTCAGAGGTTTTCGAGTTATTTTTTTTAATTTTTGAGTCTTTCGAAGCTTTTCATGTTGCGTATGTGTTGTGCTGGGCTCTACATTACTCTACGCTGTTTCAGAGATTTTCTACTTATTTCATTACTTTTTTCAGTTTTTCTAAGTTTCTCATGTTGCATATGTGTTGTGCTGGGTACTAAACTAACTCTACACTGCTTCAGAGGTTTTCGAGTTATTTCATAACTTTTTTGAGTTTCTCGAAGTTTCTCATGTTGCACATGTGTTGTTGTGTGTTCTACACTACTCTACGCGGTTGCAGAAGATTCGAGTTTGTATACTTTCTTGAGTTTTCCGAAGTTTCTGATGTTGCGAATGTGTTGTGCTGTTTAACTAACTACTCTACGCTGCTTCAGAAGATTTCGAGTTATTGCATTACTTTTTTGATTTTTTCGATGTTTCTCATGTTGCGTATGTGTTGTGCTGTGTTCTACACTACTCTACGCTGCTTTACAAGATTTCCAGTTAATTGTATACTTTTTTGAGTTTTTCGAAGTTTCTCATGTTGCGAATGTGTTGTGCTGCTTAACTAACTACTCTACGCTGCTTCAGAAGATTTCGAGTTATTTCATCACTTTTTTGATTTTTTTCGATGTTTCTCATGTTGCGTATGTGTTGTGCTGTGTTCTGCACTACTCTACGCTGCTTCACAAGATTTCCTGTTAATTTTGTACTTTTTTGAGTTTTTCGAAGTTTCTCATGTTGCGAATGTGTTGTGCTGCTTAAGTAACTACTCTGCGCTGCTTCAGAAGATTTCGAGTTATTTCATCACTTTTTTGATTTTTTTCGATGTTTCTCATGTTGCGTATGTGTTGTGCTGTGTTCTGCACTACTCTACGCTGCTTCACAAGATTTCCAGTTAATTGTATACTTTTTTGAGTTTTTCGAAGTTTCTCATGTTGCGAATGTGTTGTGCTGCTTAACTAACTACTCTACGCTGCTTCAGAAGATTTCGAGTTATTTCATCACTTTTTTGATTTTTTTCGATGTTTCTCATGTTGCGTATGTGTTGTGCTGTGTTCTGCACTACTCTACGCTGCTTCACAAGATTTCCAGTTAATTGTATACTTTTTTGAGTTTTTCGAAGTTTCTCATGTTGCGAATGTGTTGTGCTGCTTAACTAACTACTCTGCGCTGCTTCAGAAGATTTCGAGTTATTGCATTACTTTTTTGATTTTTTCGATGTTTCTCATGTTGCGTATGTGTTGTGCTGTGTTCTACACTACTCTACGCTGCTTCACAAGATTTCCAGTTAATTGTATACTTTTTTGAGTTTGTCGAAGTTTCTCATGTTGCGAATGTGTTGTGCTGCTTAACTAACTACTCTACGCTGCTTCAGAAGATTTCGAGTTATTTCATCACTTTTTTGATTTTTTTCGATGTTTCTCATGTTGCGTATGTGTTGTGCTGTGTTCTACACTATTCTACGCTGCTTCACAAGATTTCCAGTTAATTGTATACTTTTTTGAGTTTTTCGAAGTTTCTCATGTTGCGAATGTGTTGTGCTGCTTAACTAACTACTCTACGCTGCTTCAGAAGATGTCGAGTTATTTCATCACTTTTTTGATTTTTTCGATGTTTCTCATGTTGCGTATGTGTTGTGCTGTGTTCTACACTATTCTACGCTGCTTCACAAGATTTCCAGTTAATTGTATACTTTTTTGAGTTGTGCGAAGTTTCTCATGTTGCGAATGTGTTGTGCTGCTTAACTAACTACTCTACGCTGCTTCAGAAGATTTCGAGTTATTTCATCACTTTTTTGATTTTTTCGATGTTTCTCATGTTGCGTATATGTTGTGTGCTGTGTTCTGCACTACTCTACGCTGCTTCACAAGATTTCCAGTTAATTGTATACTTTTTTGAGTTTTTCGAAGTTTCTCATGTTGCGAATGTGTTGTGCTGCTTAAGTAACTACTCTGCGCTGCTTCAGAAGATTTCGAGTTATTTCATCACTTTTTTGATTTTTTCGATGTTTCTCATGTTGCGTATATGTTGTGCTGTGTTCTGCACTACTCTACGCTGCTTCACAAGATTACCAGTTAATTGTATACTTTTTTGAGTTTTTCGAAGTTTCTCATGTTGTGTATGTGTTGTGCTGCGTAACTACACTATGCTGCTTCAGAAGATTTCGAGTTATTTTTTTACTTTTTTGAGTTTTTCGAAGTTTCTCATGTTGCATATGTGTTGTGTTGTGTTCTACACTAGTCTACGCGGTTGCAGAAGATTCGAGTTGTTTGTATACTTTCTTGAGTTTTTCGAAGTTTCTCCTGGTGCATATGGGTTGTGCTGGGTTCTAAACTAACTCTACACTGCTTCAGAGGTTTTCGAGTTATTTCATTACTTTTTGAGTTTTTCGACGTTTCTCATGTTGCACATGTGTTGTGCTGTGTTCTACACTACTCTCCGCTGCTTCACAAGATTTCCAGTTAATTGTATACTTTCTTGAGTTTTTCGTAGTTTCACAAGGTGCATATGGGTCGTGCTGGGTTCTACACTACTCTACACTGTTGCAGAAGATTTCGAGTTATTTGCTTACTTTGTTGAGCTTTTCGTAGTTTCTCCTGGTGCATATGGGTTGTGCTGGGTTCTGAACTAACTCTACGCTGGTTCAGAGGTTTTCGAGTTACTTTTTTTAATTTTTGAGTCTTTCGAAACTTTTCATGTTGCGTATGTGTTGTGCTGGGCTCTACATTACTCTACGCTGTTTCAGAGATTTTCTAGTTATTTCATTACTTTTTTCAGTTTTTCTAAGTTTCTCAGGTTGCATATGAGTTGTGCTGGGTACTAAACTAACTCTACACTGCTTCAGAGGTTTTCGAGTTATTTCATAACTTTTTTGAGTTTTTCGAAGTTTCTCATGTTGCACATGTGTTGTTCTGTGTTCTGCACTACTCTACGCGGTTGCAGAAGATTCGAGTTGTTTGTATACTTTCTTGAGTTTTTCGAAGTTTCTCCTGGTGCATATGGGTCGTGCTGGGTTCTACACTACTCTGCACTGTTGCAGAAGATTTCGAGTTATTTGTATACTTTGTTGAGCTTTTCGTAGTTTCTCCTGGTGCATATGGGTTGTGCTGGGTTCTGAACTAACTCTACGCTGGTTCAGAGGTTTTCGAGTTATTTTTTTAAATTCTTGAGTCTTTCGAAGCTTTTCATGTTGCGTATGTGTTGTGCTGGGCTCTACATTACTCTACGCTGTTTCAGAGATTTTCTAGTTATTTCATTACTTTTTTCAGTTTTTCTAAGTTTCTCATGTTGCATATGTGTTGTGCTGGGTACTAAACTAACTCTACACTGCTTCAGAGGTTTTCGAGTTATTTCATAACTTTTTTGAGTTTTTCGAAGTTTCTCATGTTGCACATGTGTTGTTCTGTGTTCTACACTACTCTACGCGGTTGCAGAAGATTCGAGTTTGTATACTTTCTTGAGTTTTTCGAAGTTTCTGATGTTGCGAATGTGTTGTGCTGTTTAACTAACTACTCTACGCTGCTTCAGAAGATTTCGAGTTATTGCATTACTTTTTTGATTTTTTCGATGTTTCTCATGTTGCGTATGTGTTCTGCTGTGTTCTACACTACTCTACGCTGCTTCACAAGATTTCCAGTTAATTGTATACTTTTTTGAGTTTTTCGAAGTTTCTCATGTTGCGAATGTGTTGTGCTGCCTAACTAACTACTGTACGCTGCTTCAGAAGATTTCGAGTTATTTCATCACTTTTTTGATTTTTTCGATGTTTCTCATGTTGCGTATATGTTGTGCTGTGTTCTGCACTACTCTACGCTGCTTCACAAGATTTCCAGTTAATTGTATACTTTTTTGAGTTTTTCGATGTTTCTCATGTTGCGAATGTGTTGTGCTGCTTAAGTAACTACTCTGCGCTGCTTCAGAAGATTTCGAGTTATTTCATCACTTTTTTGATTTTTTCGATGTTTCTCATGTTGCGTATATGTTGTGCTGTGTTCTGCACTACTCTACGCTGCTTCACAAGATTACCAGTTAATTGTATACTTTTTTGAGTTTTTCGAAGTATCTCATGTTGTGTATGTGTTGTGCTGCGTAACTACACTACTCTATGCTGCTTCAGAAGATTTCGAGTTATTTTTTTACTTTTTTGAGTTTTTCGAAGTTTCTCATGTTGCATATGTGTTGTGTTGTGTTCTACACTAGTCTACGCGGTTGCAGAAGATTCGAGTTGTTTGTATACTTTCTTGAGTTTTTCGAAGTTTCTCCTGGTGCATATGGGTTGTGCTGGGTTCTAAACTAACTCTACACTGCTTCAGAGGTTTTCGAGTTATTTCATTACTTTTTTGAGTTTTTCGACGTTTCTCATGTTGCACATGTGTTGTGCTGTTTAACTAACTACTCTACGCTGCTTCAGAAGATTTCGAGTTATTTCATCACTTTTTTGATTTTTTCGATGTTTCTCATGTTGCGTATGTGTTGTGCTGTGTTCTACACTACTCTACGCTGCTTCACAAGATTTCCAGTTAATTGTATACTTTTTTGAGTTTTTCGAAGTTTCTCATGTTGCATATGTGTTGTGCTGGGTACTAAACTAACTCTACACTGCTTCAGAGGTTTTCGAGTTATTTCATAACTTTTTTGAGTTTTTCGAAGTTTCTCATGTTGCACATGTGTTGTTCTGTGTTCTACACTACTCTACGCGGTTGCAGAAGATTCGAGTTTGTATACTTTCTTGAGTTTTTCGAAGTTTCTGATGTTGCGAATGTGTTGTGCTGTTTAACTAACTACTCTACGCTGCTTCAGAAGATTTCGAGTTATTGCATTACTTTTTTGATTTTTTCGATGTTTCTCATGTTGCGTATGTGTTCTGCTGTGTTCTACACTACTCTACGCTGCTTCACAAGATTTCCAGTTAATTGTATACTTTTTTGAGTTTTTCGAAGTTTCTCATGTTGCGAATGTGTTGTGCTGCCTAACTAACTACTGTACGCTGCTTCAGAAGATTTCGAGTTATTTCATCACTTTTTTGATTTTTTCGATGTTTCTCATGTTGCGTATATGTTGTGCTGTGTTCTGCACTACTCTACGCTGCTTCACAAGATTTCCAGTTAATTGTATACTTTTTTGAGTTTTTCGATGTTTCTCATGTTGCGAATGTGTTGTGCTGCTTAAGTAACTACTCTGCGCTGCTTCAGAAGATTTCGAGTTATTTCATCACTTTTTTGATTTTTTCGATGTTTCTCATGTTGCGTATATGTTGTGCTGTGTTCTGCACTACTCTACGCTGCTTCACAAGATTACCAGTTAATTGTATACTTTTTTGAGTTTTTCGAAGTATCTCATGTTGTGTATGTGTTGTGCTGCGTAACTACACTACTCTATGCTGCTTCAGAAGATTTCGAGTTATTTTTTTACTTTTTTGAGTTTTTCGAAGTTTCTCATGTTGCATATGTGTTGTGTTGTGTTCTACACTAGTCTACGCGGTTGCAGAAGATTCGAGTTGTTTGTATACTTTCTTGAGTTTTTCGAAGTTTCTCCTGGTGCATATGGGTTGTGCTGGGTTCTAAACTAACTCTACACTGCTTCAGAGGTTTTCGAGTTATTTCATTACTTTTTTGAGTTTTTCGACGTTTCTCATGTTGCACATGTGTTGTGCTGTTTAACTAACTACTCTACGCTGCTTCAGAAGATTTCGAGTTATTTCATCACTTTTTTGATTTTTTCGATGTTTCTCATGTTGCGTATGTGTTGTGCTGTGTTCTACACTACTCTACGCTGCTTCACAAGATTTCCAGTTAATTGTATACTTTTTTGAGTTTTTCGAAGTTTCTCATGTTGCATATGTGTTGTGTTGTTTTCTACACTAGTCTACGCGGTTGCAGAAGATTCGAGTTGTTTGTACACTTTCTTGAGTTTTTCGAAGTTTCTCCTGGTGCATATGGGTCGTGCTGGGTTCTACACTACTCTACACTGTTGCAGAAGATTTCGAGTTATTTGTATACTTTGTTGAGCTTTTCGTAGTTTCTCCTGGTGCATATGGGTTGTGCTGGGTTCTGAACTAACTCTACGCTGGTTCAGAGGTTTTCGAGTTACTTTTTTTAATTTTTGAGTCTTTCGAAGCTTTTCATGTTGCGTATGTGTTGTGCTGGGCTCTACATTACTCTACGCTGTTTCAGAGATTTTCTAGTTGTTTCATTACTTTTTTCAGTTTTTCTAAGTTTCTCATGTTGCATATGTGTTGTGCTGGGTACTAAACTAACTCTACACTGCTTCAGAGGTTTTCGAGTTATTTCATAATTTTTTTGAGTTTTTCGAACTTTCTCATGTTGCACATGTGTTGTTCTGTGTTCTACACTACTCTACGCGGTTGCAGAAGATTCGAGTTGTTTGTATACTTTCTTGAGTTTTTCGAAGTTTCTGATGTTGCGAATGTGTTGTGCTGTTTAACTAACTACTCTACGCTGCTTCAGAAGATTTCGAGTTATTGCATTACTTTTTTGATTTTTTCGATGTTTCTCATGTTGCGTATGTGTTGTGCTGTGTTCCACACTACTCTACGCTGCTTCACAAGATTTCCAGTTAATTGTATACTTTTTTGAGTTTTTCGAAGTTTCTCATGTTGCGAATGTATTGTGCTGCTTAAGTAACTACTCTGCGCTGCTTCAGAAGATTTCGAGTTATTTCATCACTTTTTTGATTTTTTCGATGTTTCTCATGTTGCGTATATGTTGTGCTGTGTTCTGCACTACTCTACGCTGCTTCACAAGATTACCAGTTAATTGTATACTTTTTTGAGTTTTTCGAAGTTTCTCATGTTGTGTATGTGTTGTGCTGCGTAACTACACTACTCTATGCTGCTTCAGAAGATTTCGAGTTATTTTTTTACTTTTTTGAGTTTTTCGAAGTTTCTCATGTTGCATATGTGTTGTGTTGTGTTCTACACTAGTCTACGCGGTTGCAGAAGATTCGAGTTGTTTGTATACTTTCTTGAGTTTTTCGAAGTTTCTCCTGGTGCATATGGGTTGTGCTGGGTTCTAAACTAACTCTACACTGCTTCAGAGGTTTTCGAGTTATTTCATTACTTTTTTGTTCTACACTACTCTCCGCTGCTTCACAAGATTTCCAGTTAATTGTATACTTTCTTGAGTTTTTCGAAGTTTCTCATGTTGCGAATGTGTTCTGCTGATTAACTAACTACTCTACGCTGCTTCAGAAGATTTCGAGTTATTTCATCATTTTTTTGATTTTTTTCGATGTTTCTCATGTTGCGTATGTGTTGTGCTGTGTTCTACACTATTCTACGCTGCTTCACAAGATTTCCAGTTCATTGTATACTTTTTTGAGTTTTTCGAAGTTTCTCATATTGCATATGTGTTGTGTTGTGTTCTACACTAGTCTACGCGGTTGCAGAAGATTCGAGCTGTTTGTACACTTTCTTGAGTTTTTCGAAGTTTCTCCTGGTGCATATGGGTCGTGCTGGGTTCTACACTACTCTGCACTGTTGCAGAAGATTTCGAGTTATTTGTATACTTTGTTGAGCTTTTCGTAGTTTCTCCTGGTGCATATAGTTTGTGCTGGGTTCTGAACTAACTCTACGCTGGTTCAGAGGTTTTCGAGTTATTTTTTTAAATTCTTGAGTCTTTCGAAGCTTTTCATGTTGCGTATGTGTTGTGCTGGGCTCTACATTACTCTACGCTGTTTCAGAGATTTTCTAGTTATTTCATTACTTTTTTCAGTTTTTCTAAGTTTCTCATGTTGCATATGTGTTGTGCTGGGTACTAAACTAACTCTACACTGCTTCAGAGGTTTTCGAGTTATTTCATAACTTTTTTGAGTTTTTCGAAGTTTCTCATGTTGCACATGTGTTGTTCTGTGTTCTACACTACTCTACGCGGTTGCAGAAGATTCGAGTTTGTATACTTTCTTGAGTTTTTCGAAGTTTCTGATGTTGCGAATGTGTTGTGCTGTTTAACTAACTACTCTACGCTGCTTCAGAAGATTTCGAGTTATTTCATCACTTTTTTGTTTTTTTCGATGTTTCTCATGTTGCGTATGTGTTGTGCTGTGTTCTACACTATTCTACGCTGCTTCACAAGATTTCCAGTTAATTGTATACTTTTTTGAGTTTTTCGAAGTTTCTCATATTGCATATGTGTTGTGTTGTATTCTACACTAGTCTACGCGGTTGCAGAAGATTCGAGTTGTTTGTACACTTTCTTGAGTTTTTCGAAGTTTCTCCTGGTGCATATGGGTCGTGCTGGGTTCTACACTACTCTGCACTGTTGCAGAAGATTTCGAGTTATTTGTATACTTTGTTGAGCTTTTCGTAGTTTCTCCTGGTGCATATGGGTTGTGCTGGGTTCTGAACTAACTCTACGCTGGTTCAGAGGTTTTCGAGTTATTTTTTTAAATTCTTGAGTCTTTCGAAGCTTTTCATCTTGCGTATGTGTTGTGCTGCGCTCTACATTACTCTACGCTGTTTTAGAGATTTTCTAGTTATTTCATTACTTTTTTCAGTTTTTCTAAGTTTCTCATGTTGCATATGTGTTGTGCTGGGTACTAAACTAACTCTACACTGCTTCAGAGGTTTTCGAGTTATTTCATAACTTTTTTGAGTTTTTCGAAGTTTCTCATGTTGCACATGTGTTGTTCTGTGTTCTACACTACTCTACGCGGTTGCAGAAGATTCGAGTTTGTATACTTTCTTGAGTTTTTCGAAGTTTCTGATGTTGCGAATGTGTTGTGCTGTTTAACTAACTACTCTACGCTGCTTCAGAAGATTTCGAGTTATTGCATTACTTTTTTGATTTTTTCGATGTTTCTCATGTTGCGTATGTGTTGTGCTGTGTTCTACACTACTCTATGCTGCTTCACAAGATTTCCAGTTCATTGTATACTTTCTTGAGTTTTTCGAAGTTTCTCATGTTGCGAATGTGTTGTGCTGTTTAACTAACTACTCTACGCTGCTTCAGAAGATTTCGAGTTATTTCATCACTTTTTTGTTTTTTTCGATGTTTCTCATGTTGCGTATGTGTTGTGCTGTGTTCTACACTACTCTCCGCTGCTTCACAAGATTTCCAGTTAATTGTATACTTTTTTGAGTTTTTCGAAGTTTCTCATGTTGCGAATGTGTTGTGCTGCTTAACTAACTACTCTACGCTGCTTCAGAAGATTTCGAGTTATTTCATCATTTTTTTGATTTTTTTCGATGTTTCTCATGTTGCGTATGTGTTGTGCTGTGTTCTACACTATTCTACGCTGCTTCACAAGATTTCCAGTTAATTGTATACTTTTTTGAGTTTTTCGAAGTTTCTAATGTTGCATATGTGTTGTGTTGTGTTCTACACTAGTCTACGCGGTTGCAGAAGATTCGAGTTGTTTGTACACTTTCTTGAGTTTTTCGAAGTTTCGCCTGGTGCACATGGGCCGTGCTGGGTTCTACACTACTCTACACTGTTGCAGAAGATTTCGAGTTATTTGTATACTTTGTTGAGCTTTTCGTAGTTTCTCCTGGTGCATATGGGTTGTGCTGGGTTCTGAACTAACTCTACGCTGGTTCAGAGGTTTTCAAGTTACTTTTTTTAATTTTTGAGTCTTTCGAAGCTTTTCATGTTGCGTATGTGTTGTGCTGGGCTCTACATTACTCTACGCTGTTTCAGAGATTTTCTAGTTATTTCATTACTTTTTTCAGTTTTTCTAAGTTTCTCAGGTTGCATATGTGTTGTGCTGGATACTAAACTAACTCTACACTGCTTCAGAGGTTTTCGAGTTATTTCATAACTTTTTTGAGTTTTTCGAAGTTTCTCATGTTGCACATGTGTTGTTCTGTGTTCTACACTACTCTACGCGGTTGCAGAAGATTCAAGTTTGTATACTTTCTTGAGTTTTTCGAAGTTTCTGATGTTGCGAATGTGTTGTGCTGTTTAACTAACTACTCTACGCTGCTTCAGAAGATTTCGAGTTATTGCATTACTTTTTTGATTTTTTCGATGTTTCTCATGTTGCGTATGTGTTGTGCTGTGTTCTACACTACTCTACGCTGCTTCACAAGATTTCCAGTTAATTGTATACTTTTTTGAGTTTTTCGAAGTTTCTCATGTTGCGAATGTGTTGTGCTGCTTAACTAACTACTGTACGCTGCTTCAGAAGATTTCGAGTTATTTCATCACTTTTTTGATTTTTTTCGATGTTTCTCATGTTGCGAATGTGTTGTGCTGCTTAAGTAACTACTCTGCGCTGCTTCAGAAGATTTCGAGTTATTTCATCACTTTTTTGATTTTTTCGATGTTTCTCATGTTGCGTGTATGTTGTGCTGTGTTCTGCACTACTCTACGCTGCTTCACAAGATTACCAGTTAATTGTATACTTTTTTGAGTTTTTCGAAGTATCTCATGTTGTGTATGTGTTGTGCTGCGTAACTACACTACTCTATGCTGCTTCAGAAGATTTCGAGTTATTTTTTTACTTTTTTGAGTTTTTCGAAGTTTCTCATGTTGCATATGTGTTGTGTTGTGTTCTACACTAGTCTACGCGGTTGCAGAAGATTCGAGTTGTTTGTATACTTTCTTGAGTTTTTCGAAGTTTCTCCTGGTGCATATGGGTTGTGCTGGGTTCTAAACTAACTCTACACTGCTTCAGAGGTTTTCGAGTTATTTCATTACTTTTTTGAGTTTTTCGACGTTTCTCATGTTGCACATGTGTTGTGCTGCTTACCTAACTACTCTCCGCTGCTTCAGAAGATTTCGAGTTATTTCATCACTTTTTTGATTTTTTTCGATGTTTCTCATGTTGCGTATGTGTTGTGCTGTGTTCTACACTATTCTACGCTGCTTCACAAGATTTCCAGTTAATTGTATACTTTTTTGAGTTTTTCGAAGTTTCTCATGTTGCGAATGTGTTGTGCTGCTTAACTAACTACTCTACGCTGCTTCAGAAGATTTCGAGTTATTTCATCATTTGTTTGATTTTTTTCGATGTTTCTCATGTTGCGTATGTGTTGTGCTGTGTTCTACACTATTCTACGCTGCTTCACAAGATTTCCAGTTAATTGTATACTTTTTTGAGTTTTTCGAAGTTTCTCATGTTGCGAATGTGTTGTGCTGCTTAACTAACTACTGTACGCTGCTTCAGAAGATTTGGAGTTATTTCATCACTTTTTTGATTTTTTCGATGTTTCTCATATTGCATATGTGTTGTGTTGTGCTGTACACTAGTCTACGCGGTTGCAGAAGACTCGAGTTGTTTGTACACTTTCTTGAGTTTTTCGAAGTTTCTCCTGGTGCATATGGGTCGTGCTGGGTTCTACACTACTCTACACTGTTGCAGAAGATTTCGAGTTATTTGTATACTTTGTTGAGCTTTTCGTAGTTTCTCCTGGTGCATATGGGTTGTGCTGGGTTCTGAACTAACTCTACGCTGGTTCAGAGGTTTTCGAGTTATTTTTTTTAATTGTTGAGTCTTTCGAAGCTTTTCATGTTGCGTATGTGTTGTGCTGGGCTCTACATTACTCTACGCTGTTTCAGAGATTTTCTACTTATTTCATTACTTTTTTCAGTTTTTCTAAGTTTCTCATGTTGCATATGTGTTGTGCTGGGTACTAAACTAACTCTACACTGCTTCAGAGGTTTTCGAGTTATTTCATAACTTTTTTGAGTTTCTCGAAGTTTCTCATGTTGCACATGTGTTGTTCTGTGTTCTACACTACTCTACGCGGTTGCAGAAGATTCGAGTTTGTATACTTTCTTGAGTTTTCCGAAGTTTCTGATGTTGCGAATGTGTTGTGCTGTTTAACTAACTACTCTACGCTGCTTCAGAAGATTTCGAGTTATTGCATTACTTTTTTGATTTTTTCGATGTTTCTCATGTTGCGTATGTGTTGTGCTGTGTTCTACACTACTCTACGCTGCTTTACAAGATTTCCAGTTAATTGTATACTTTTTTGAGTTTTTCGAAGTTTCTCATGTTGCGAATGTGTTGTGCTGCTTAACTAACTACTCTACGCTGCTTCAGAAGATTTCAAGTTATTTCATCACTTTTTTGATTTTTTTCGATGTTTCTCATGTTGCGTATGTGTTGTGCTGTGTTCTGCACTACTCTACGCTGCTTCACAAGATTTCCAGTTAATTTTATACTTTTTTGAGTTTTTCGAAGTTTCTCATGTTGCGAATGTGTTGTGCTGCTTAAGTAACTACTCTGCGCTGCTTCAGAAGATTTCGAGTTATTTCATCACTTTTTTGATTTTTTCGATGTTTCTCATGTTGCGTATATGTTGTGCTGTGTTCTACACTATTCTACGCTGCTTCACAAGATTACCAGTTAATTGTATACTTTTTTGAGTTTTTCGAAGTTTCTCATGTTGTGTATGTGTTGTGCTGCGTAACTACACTACTCTCTGCTGCAGAAGATTTCGAGTTATTTTTTTACTTTTTTGAGTTTTTCTAAGTTTCTCAGGTTGCATATGTGTTGTGCTGGGTACTAAACTAACTCTACACTGCTTCAGAGGTTTTCGAGTTATTTCATAACTTTTTTGAGTTTTTCGAACTTTCTCATGTTGCACATGTGTTGTTCTGTGTTCTACACTACTCTACGCGGTTGCAGAAGATTCGAGTTGTTTGTATACTTTCTTGAGTTTTTCGAAGTTTCTGATGTTGCGAATGTGTTGTGCTGTTTAACTAACTACTCTACGCTGCTTCAGAAGATTTCGAGTTATTGCATTACTTTTTTGATTTTTTCGATGTTTCTCATGTTGCGTATGTGTTGTGCTGTGTTCCACACTACTCTACGCTGCTTCACAAGATTTCCAGTTAATTGTATACTTTTTTGAGTTTTTCGAAGTTTCTCATGTTGCGAATGTGTTGTGCTGCTTAAGTAACTACTCTGCGCTGCTTCAGAAGATTTCGAGTTATTTCATCACTTTTTTGATTTTTTCGATGTTTCTCATGTTGCGTATATGTTGTGCTGTGTTCTGCACTACTCTACGCTGCTTCACAAGATTACCAGTTAATTGTATACTTTTTTGAGTTTTTCGAAGTTTCTCATGTTGTGTATGTGTTGTGCTGCGTAACTACACTACTCTATGCTGCTTCAGAAGATTTCGAGTTATTTTTTTACTTTTTTGAGTTTTTCGAAGTTTCTCATGTTGCATATGTGTTGTGTTGTGTTCTACACTAGTCTACGCGGTTGCAGAAGATTCGAGTTGTTTGTATACTTTCTTGAGTTTTTCGAAGTTTCTCCTGGTGCATATGGGTTGTGCTGGGTTCTAAACTAACTCTACACTGCTTCAGAGGTTTTCGAGTTATTTCATTACTTTTTTGTTCTACACTACTCTCCGCTGCTTCACAAGATTTCCAGTTAATTGTATACTTTCTTGAGTTTTTCGAAGTTTCTCATGTTGCGAATGTGTTCTGCTGATTAACTAACTACTCTACGCTGCTTCAGAAGATTTCGAGTTATTTCATCATTTTTTTGATTTTTTTCGATGTTTCTCATGTTGCGTATGTGTTGTGCTGTGTTCTACACTATTCTACGCTGCTTCACAAGATTTCCAGTTCATTGTATACTTTTTTGAGTTTTTCGAAGTTTCTCATGTTGCATATGTGTTGTGTTGTGTTCTACACTATTCTACGCGGTTGCAGAAGATTCGAGTTGTTTGTATACTTTCTTGAGTTTTTCGAAGTTTCTCCTGGTGCATATGGGTTGTGCTGGGTTCTACACTACTCTACACTGTTGCAGAAGATTTCGAGTTATTTGTATACTTTGTTGAGCTTTTCGTAGTTTCCCCTGGTGCATATGGTTTGTGCTGGGTTCTGAACTAACTCTACGCTGGTTCAGAGGTTTTCGAGTTATTTTTTTTAATGTTTGAGTCTTTCGAAGCTTTTCATGTTGCGTATGTGTTGTGCTGGGTTCTACATTACTCTACGCTGTTTCAGAGATTTTCTAGTTATTTCATTACTTTTTTCAGTTTTTCTAAGTTTCTCATGTTGCATATGTGTTGTGCTGGGTACTAAACTAACTCTACACTGCTTCAGAGGTTTTCGAGTTATTTCATCATTTGTTTGAGTTTTTCGAAGTTTCTCATGTTGCACATGTGTTGTTCTGTGTTCTACACTACTCTACGCGGTTGCAGAAGATTCGAGTTGTTTGTATACTTTCTTGAGTTTTTCGAAGTTTCTGATGTTGCGAATGTGTTGTGCTGTTTAACTAACTACTCTACGCTGCTTCAGAAGATTTCGAGTTATTGCATTACTTTTTTGATTTTTTCGATGTTTCTCCTGTTGCGTATGTGTTGTGCTGAGTTCTACACTACTCTACGCTGCTTCACAAGATTTCCAGTTAATTGTATACTTTTTTGAGTTTTTCGAAGTTTCTCATGTTGCGAATGTGTTGTGCTGCTTAACTAACTACTCTACGCTGCTTCAGAAGATTTCGAGTTATTTCATCATTTGTTTGATTTTATTCGATGTTTCTCATGTTGCGTATGTGTTGTGCTGTGTTCTGCACTACTCTACGCTGCTTCACAAGATTTCCAGTTAATTGTATACTTTTTTGAGTTTTTCGAAGTTTCTCATGTTGCGAATGTGTTGTGCTGGGTTCTACATTACTCTACGCTGCTTCAGAGATTTTCTAGTTATTTCATTACTTTTTTCAGTTTTTCTAAGTTTCTCAGGTTGCATATGTGTTGTGCTGGGTACTAAACTAACTCTACACTGCTTCAGAGGTTTTCGAGTTATTTCATAACTTTTTTGAGTTTTTCGAAGTTTCTCATGTTGCACATGTGTTGTTCTGTGTTCTACACAACTCTACGCGGTTGCAGAAGATTCGAGTTGTTTGTATACTTTCTTGAGTTTTTCGAAGTTTCTCATGTTGCGAATGTGTTGTGCTGTTTAACTAACTACTCTACGCTGCTTCAGAAGATTTCGAGTTATTTCATCACTTTTTTGATTTTTTCGATGTTTCTCATGTTGCGTCTGTGTTGTGCTGTGTTCTACACTACTCTACGCTGCTTCACAAGATTTCCATTTAATTGTATACTTTTTTGAGTTTTTCGAAGTTTCTCATGTTGCGAATGTGTTGTGCTGCTTAACTAACTACTCTACGCTGCTTCAGAAGATTTCGAGTTATTTCATCACTTTTTTGATTTTTTCGATGTTTCTCATATTGCATATGTGTTGTGTTGTGCTGTACACTAGTCTACGCGGTTGCAGAAGACTCGAGTTGTTTGTACACTTTCTTGAGTTTTTCGAAGTTTCTCCTGGTGCATATGGGTCGTGCTGGGTTCTACACTACTCTACACTGTTGCAGAAGATTTCGAGTTATTTGTATACTTTGTTGAGCTTTTCGTAGTTTCTCCTGGTGCATATGGGTTGTGCTGGGTTCTGAACTAACTCTACGCTGGTTCAGAGGTTTTCGAGTTATTTTTTTTAATTTTTGAGTCTTTCGAAGCTTTTCATGTTGCGTATGTGTTGTGCTGGGCTCTACATTACTCTACGCTGTTTCAGAGATTTTCTACTTATTTCATTACTTTTTTCAGTTTTTCTAAGTTTCTCATGTTGCATATGTGTTGTGCTGGGTACTAAACTAACTCTACACTGCTTCAGAGGTTTTCGAGTTATTTCATAACTTTTTTGAGTTTCTCGAAGTTTCTCATGTTGCACATGTGTTGTTGTGTGTTCTACACTACTCTACGCGGTTGCAGAAGATTCGAGTTTGTATACTTTCTTGAGTTTTCCGAAGTTTCTGATGTTGCGAATGTGTTGTGCTGTTTAACTAACTACTCTACGCTGCTTCAGAAGATTTCGAGTTATTGCATTACTTTTTTGATTTTTTCGATGTTTCTCATGTTGCGTATGTGTTGTGCTGTGTTCTACACTACTCTACGCTGCTTTACAAGATTTCCAGTTAATTGTATACTTTTTTGAGTTTTTCGAAGTTTCTCATGTTGCGAATGTGTTGTGCTGCTTAACTAACTACTCTACGCTGCTTCAGAAGATTTCGAGTTATTTCATCACTTTTTTGATTTTTTTCGATGTTTCTCATGTTGCGTATGTGTTGTGCTGTGTTCTGCACTACTCTACGCTGCTTCACAAGATTTCCTGTTAATTTTGTACTTTTTTGAGTTTTTCGAAGTTTCTCATGTTGCGAATGTGTTGTGCTGCTTAAGTAACTACTCTGCGCTGCTTCAGAAGATTTCGAGTTATTTCATCACTTTTTTGATTTTTTTCGATGTTTCTCATGTTGCGTATGTGTTGTGCTGTGTTCTGCACTACTCTACGCTGCTTCACAAGATTTCCAGTTAATTGTATACTTTTTTGAGTTTTTCGAAGTTTCTCATGTTGCGAATGTGTTGTGCTGCTTAACTAACTACTCTACGCTGCTTCAGAAGATTTCGAGTTATTTCATCACTTTTTTGATTTTTTTCGATGTTTCTCATGTTGCGTATGTGTTGTGCTGTGTTCTGCACTACTCTACGCTGCTTCACAAGATTTCCAGTTAATTGTATACTTTTTTGAGTTTGTCGAAGTTTCTCATGTTGCGAATGTGTTGTGCTGCTTAACTAACTACTCTACGCTGCTTCAGAAGATTTCGAGTTATTTCATCACTTTTTTGATTTTTTTCGATGTTTCTCATGTTGCGTATGTGTTGTGCTGTGTTCTACACTATTCTACGCTGCTTCACAAGATTTCCAGTTAATTGTATACTTTTTTGAGTTTTTCGAAGTTTCTCATGTTGCGAATGTGTTGTGCTGCTTAACTAACTACTCTACGCTGCTTCAGAAGATGTCGAGTTATTTCATCACTTTTTTGATTTTTTCGATGTTTCTCATGTTGCGTATGTGTTGTGCTGTGTTCTACACTATTCTACGCTGCTTCACAAGATTTCCAGTTAATTGTATACTTTTTTGAGTTGTGCGAAGTTTCTCATGTTGCGAATGTGTTGTGCTGCTTAACTAACTACTCTACGCTGCTTCAGAAGATTTCGAGTTATTTCATCACTTTTTTGATTTTTTCGATGTTTCTCATGTTGCGTATATGTTGTGTGCTGTGTTCTGCACTACTCTACGCTGCTTCACAAGATTTCCAGTTAATTGTATACTTTTTTGAGTTTTTCGAAGTTTCTCATGTTGCGAATGTGCTGTGCTGCTTAAGTAACTACTCTGCGCTGCTTCAGAAGATTTCGAGTTATTTCATCACTTTTTTGATTTTTTCGATGTTTCTCATGTTGCGTATATGTTGTGCTGTGTTCTGCACTACTCTACGCTGCTTCACAAGATTACCAGTTAATTGTATACTTTTTTGAGTTTTTCGAAGTTTCTCATGTTGTGTATGTGTTGTGCTGCGTAACTACACTATGCTGCTTCAGAAGATTTCGAGTTATTTTTTTACTTTTTTGAGTTTTTCGAAGTTTCTCATGTTGCATATGTGTTGTGTTGTGTTCTACACTAGTCTACGCGGTTGCAGAAGATTCGAGTTGTTTGTATACTTTCTTGAGTTTTTCGAAGTTTCTCCTGGTGCATATGGGTTGTGCTGGGTTCTAAACTAACTCTACACTGCTTCAGAGGTTTTCGAGTTATTTCATTACTTTTTGAGTTTTTCGACGTTTCTCATGTTGCACATGTGTTGTGCTGTGTTCTACACTACTCTCCGCTGCTTCACAAGATTTCCAGTTAATTGTATACTTTCTTGAGTTTTTCGTAGTTTCACAAGGTGCATATGGGTTGTGCTGGGTTCTGAACTAACTCTACGCTGGTTCAGAGGTTTTTGAGTTATTTTTTTAAATTTTTGAGTCTTTCGAAGCTTTTCATGTTGCGTATGTGTTGTTATGTGTTCTACACAACTCTACGCGGTTGCAGAAGATTCGAGTTGTTTGTATACTTTTTTGAGTTTTTCGAAGTTTCTCATGTTGCGAATGTGTTGTGCTGCTTAACTAACTACTCTACGCTGCTTCAGAAGATTTCGAGTTATTTCATCACTTTTTTGATTTTTTCGATGTTTCTCATATTGCATATGTGTTGTGTTGTGCTGTACACTAGTCTACGCGGTTGCAGAAGACTCGAGTTGTTTGTACACTTTCTTGAGTTTTTCGAAGTTTCTCCTGGTGCATATGGGTCGTGCTGGGTTCTACACTACTCTACACTGTTGCAGAAGATTTCGAGTTATTTGTATACTTTGTTGAGCTTTTCGTAGTTTCTCCTGGTGCATATGGGTTGTGCTGGGTTCTGAACTAACTCTACGCTGGTTCAGAGGTTTTCGAGTTATTTTTTTTAATTTTTGAGTCTTTCGAAGCTTTTCATGTTGCGTATGTGTTGTGCTGGGCTCTACATTACTCTACGCTGTTTCAGAGATTTTCTACTTATTTCATTACTTTTTTCAGTTTTTCTAAGTTTCTCATGTTGCATATGTGTTGTGCTGGGTACTAAACTAACTCTACACTGCTTCAGAGGTTTTCGAGTTATTTCATAACTTTTTTGAGTTTCTCGAAGTTTCTCATGTTGCACATGTGTTGTTGTGTGTTCTACACTACTCTACGCGGTTGCAGAAGATTCGAGTTTGTATACTTTCTTGAGTTTTCCGAAGTTTCTGATGTTGCGAATGTGTTGTGCTGTTTAACTAACTACTCTACGCTGCTTCAGAAGATTTCGAGTTATTGCATTACTTTTTTGATTTTTTCGATGTTTCTCATGTTGCGTATGTGTTGTGCTGTGTTCTACACTACTCTACGCTGCTTTACAAGATTTCCAGTTAATTGTATACTTTTTTGAGTTTTTCGAAGTTTCTCATGTTGCGAATGTGTTGTGCTGCTTAACTAACTACTCTACGCTGCTTCAGAAGATTTCGAGTTATTTCATCACTTTTTTGATTTTTTTCGATGTTTCTCATGTTGCGTATGTGTTGTGCTGTGTTCTGCACCACTCTACGCTGCTTCACAAGATTTCCTGTTAATTTTGTACTTTTTTGAGTTTTTCGAAGTTTCTCATGTTGCGAATGTGTTGTGCTGCTTAAGTAACTACTCTGCGCTGCTTCAGAAGATTTCGAGTTATTTCATCACTTTTTTGATTTTTTTCGATGTTTCTCATGTTGCGTATGTGTTGTGCTGTGTTCTGCACTACTCTACGCTGCTTCACAAGATTTCCAGTTAATTGTATACTTTTTTGAGTTTTTCGAAGTTTCTCATGTTGCGAATGTGTTGTGCTGCTTAACTAACTACTCTGCGCTGCTTCAGAAGATTTCGAGTTATTGCATTACTTTTTTGATTTTTTCGATGTTTCTCATGTTGCGTATGTGTTGTGCTGTGTTCTACACTACTCTACGCTGCTTCACAAGATTTCCAGTTAATTGTATACTTTTTTGAGTTTGTCGAAGTTTCTCATGTTGCGAATGTGTTGTGCTGCTTAACTAACTACTCTACGCTGCTTCAGAAGATTTCGAGTTATTTCATCACTTTTTTGATTTTTTTCGATGTTTCTCATGTTGCGTATGTGTTGTGCTGTGTTCTACACTATTCTACGCTGCTTCACAAGATTTCCAGTTAATTGTATACTTTTTTGAGTTTTTCGAAGTTTCTCATGTTGCGAATGTGTTGTGCTGCTTAACTAACTACTCTACGCTGCTTCAGAAGATGTCGAGTTATTTCATCACTTTTTTGATTTTTTCGATGTTTCTCATGTTGCGTATGTGTTGTGCTGTGTTCTACACTATTCTACGCTGCTTCACAAGATTTCCAGTTAAGTGTATACTTTTTTGAGTTTTGCGAAGTTTCTCATGTTGCGAATGTGTTGTGCTGTTTAACTAACTACTCTACGCTGCTTCAGAAGATTTCGAGTTATTGCATTACTTTTTTGATTTTTTCGATGTTTCTCATGTTGCGTATGTGTTCTGCTGTGTTCTACACTACTCTACGCTGCTTCACAAGATTTCCAGTTAATTGTATACTTTTTTGAGTTTTTCGAAATTTCTCATGTTGCGAATGTGTTGTGCTGCTTAACTAACTACTGTACGCTGCTTCAGAAGATTTCGAGTTATTTCATCACTTTTTTGATTTTTTTCGATGTTTCTCATGTTGCGTATATGTTGTGTGCTGTGTTCTGCACTACTCTACGCTGCTTCACAAGATTTCCAGTTAATTGTATACTTTTTTGAGTTTTTCGAAGTTTCTCATGTTGCGAATGTGTTGTGCTGCTTAAGTAACTACTCTGCGCTGCTTCAGAAGATTTCGAGTTATTTCATCACTTTTTTGATTTTTTCGATGTTTCTCATGTTGCGTATATGTTGTGCTGTGTTCTGCACTACTCTACGCTGCTTCACAAGATTACCAGTTAATTGTATACTTTTTTGAGTTTTTCGAAGTTTCTCATGTTGTGTATGTGTTGTGCTGCGTAACTACACTATGCTGCTTCAGAAGATTTCGAGTTATTTTTTTACTTTTTTGAGTTTTTCGAAGTTTCTCATGTTGCATATGTGTTGTGTTGTGTTCTACACTAGTCTACGCGGTTGCAGAAGATTCGAGTTGTTTGTATACTTTCTTGAGTTTTTCGAAGTTTCTCCTGGTGCATATGGGTTGTGCTGGGTTCTAAACTAACTCTACACTGCTTCAGAGGTTTTCGAGTTATTTCATTACTTTTTGAGTTTTTCGACGTTTCTCATGTTGCACATGTGTTGTGCTGTGTTCTACACTACTCTCCGCTGCTTCACAAGATTTCCAGTTAATTGTATACTTTCTTGAGTTTTTCGTAGTTTCACAAGGTGCATATGGGTTGTGCTGGGTTCTGAACTAACTCTACGCTGGTTCAGAGGTTTTTGAGTTATTTTTTTAAATTTTTGAGTCTTTCGAAGCTTTTCATGTTGCGTATGTGTTGTTATGTGTTCTACACAACTCTACGCGGTTGCAGAAGATTCGAGTTGTTTGTATACTTTCTTGAGTTGTTCGAAGTTTCTCATATTGCGAATGTGTTGTGCTGTTTAACTAACTACTCTACGCTGTTTCAGAAGATTTCGAGTTATTTCATCACTTTTTTGTTTTTTTCGATGTTTCTCATGTTGCGTATGTGTTGTGCTGTGTTCTACACTACTCTCCGCTGCTTCACAAGATTTCCAGTTAATTGTATACTTTTTTGAGTTTTTCGAAGTTTCTAATGTTGCATATGTGTTGTGTTGTGTTCTACACTAGTCTACGCGGTTGCAGAAGATTCGAGTTGTTTGTACACTTTCTTGAGTTTTTCGAAGTTTCTCCTGGTGCATATGGGTCGTGCTGGGTTCTACACTACTCTACACTGTTGCAGAAGATTTCGAGTTATTTGTATACTTTATTGAGTTTTTCGAAGTTTCTCCTGGTGCATATGGGTCGTGCTGGGTTCTACATTACTCTACGCTGTTTCAGAGATTTTCTAGTTATTTCATTACTTTTTTCAGTTTTTCTAAGTTTCTCAGGTTGCATATGTGTTGTGCTGGGTACTAAACTAACTCTACACTGCTTCAGAGGTTTTCGAGTTATTTCATAACTTTTTTGAGTTTTTCGAAGTTTCTCATGTTGCACATGTGTTGTTCTGTGTTCTACACTACTCTACGCGGTTGCAGAAGATTTCCAGTTAATTGTATACTTTTTTGAGTTTTTCGAAGTTTCTCATGTTGCGAATGTGTTGTGCTGCTTAACTAACTACTCTACGCTGCTTCAGAAGATGTCGAGTTATTTCATCACTTTTTTGATTTTTTCGATGTTTCTCATGTTGCGTATGTGTTGTGCTGTGTTCTACACTATTCTACGCTGCTTCACAAGATTTCCAGTTAATTGTATACTTTTTTGAGTTTTGCGAAGTTTCTCATGTTGCGAATGTGTTGTGCTGCTTAACTAACGACTCTACGCTGCTTCAGAAGATTTCGAGTTATTTCATCACTTTTTTGATTTTTTCGATGTTTCTCATGTTGCGTATATGTTGTGTGCTGTGTTCTGCACTACTCTACGCTGCTTCACAGGATTTCCAGTTAATTGTATACTTTTTTGAGTTTTTCGAAGTTTCTCATGTTGCGAATGTGTTGTGCTGCTTAAGTAACTACTCTGCGCTGCTTCAGAAGATTTCGAGTTATTTCATCACTTTTTTGATTTTTTCGATGTTTCTCATGTTGCGTATATGTTGTGCTGTGTTCTGCACTACTCTACGCTGCTTCACAAGATTACCAGTTAATTGTATACTTTCTTGAGTTTTTCGTAGTTTCACAAGGTGCATATGGGTTGTGCTGGGTTCTGAACTAACTCTACGCTGGTTCAGAGGTTTTTGAGTTATTTTTTTAAATTTTTGAGTCTTTCGAAGCTTTTCATGTTGCGTATGTGTTGTTCTGTGTTCTACACAACTCTACGCGGTTGCAGAAGATTCGAGTTGTTTGTATACTTTCTTGAGTTGTTCGAAGTTTCTCATGTTGCGAATGTGTTGTGCTGTTTAACTAACTACTCTACGCTGCTTCAGAAGATTTCGAGTTATTTCATCACTTTTTTGTTCTTTTCGATGTTTCTCATGTTGCATATGTGTTGTGCTGTGTTCTACACTACTCTCCGCTGCTTCACAAGATTTCCAGTTAATTGTATACTTTTTTGAGTTTTTCGAAGTTTCTCATGTTGCGAATGTGTTGTGCTGCTCAACTAACTACTCTACGCTGCTTCAGAAGATTTCGAGTTATTTCATCATTTTTTTGATTTTTTTCGATGTTTCTCATGTTGCGTATGTGTTGTGCTGTGTTCTACACTATTCTACGCTGCTTCACAAGATTTCCAGTTAATTGTATACTTTTTTGAGTTTTTCGAAGTTTCTCATATTGCATATGTGTTGTGTTGTGTTCTACACTAGTCTACGCGGTTGCAGAAGATTCGAGTTGTTTGTACACTTTCTTGAGTTTTTCGAAGTTTCTCCTGGTGCATATGGGTCGTGCTGGGTTCTACACTACTCTGCACTGTTGCAGAAGATTTCGAGTTATTTGTATACTTTGTTGAGCTTTTCGTAGTTTCTCCTGGTGCATATGGGTTGTGCTGAGTTCTGAACTAACTACGCTGGTTCAGAGGTTTTCGAGTTATTTTTTTAAATTCTTGAGTCTTTCGAAGCTTTTCATGTTGCGTATGTGTTGTGCTGGGCTCTACATTACTCTACGCTGTTTCAGAGAATTTCTAGTTATTTCATTACTTTTTTCAGTTTTTCTAAGTTTCTCATGTTGCATATGTGTTGTGCTGGGTACTAAACTAACTCTACACTGCTTCAGAGGTTTTCGAGTTATTTCATAACTTTTTTGAGTTTTTCGAAGTTTCTCATGTTGCACATGTGTTGTTCTGTGTTCTACACTACTCGACGCGGTTGCAGAAGATTCGAGTTGTTTGTATACTTTCTTGAGTTTTTCGAAGTTTCTGATGTTGCGAATGTGTTGTGCTGTTTAACTAACTACTCTACGCTGCTTCAGAAGATTTCGAGTTATTGCATTACTTTTTTGATTTTTTCGATGTTTCTCATGTTGCGTATGTGTTGTGCTGTGTTCTACACCACTCTACGCTGCTTCACAAGATTTCCAGTTAATTGTATACTTTTTTGAGTTTTTCGAAGTTTCTCATGTTGCGAATGTGTTGTGCTGCTTAACTAACTACTCTACGCTGCTTCAGAAGATTTCGAGTTATTTTTATACTTTTTTGAATTTTTCGAAGTTTCTCATGTTGCACATGTGTTCTACACTACTCTCCGCTGCTTCACAAGATTTCCAGTTAATTGTATACTTTCTTGAGTTGTTCGTAGTTTCACAAGGTGCATATGGGTTGTGCTGGGTTCTGAACTAACTCTACGCTGGTTCAGAGGTTTTTGAGTTATTTTTTTAAATTTTTGAGTCTTTCGAAGCTTTTCATGTTGCGTATGTGTTGTTCTGTGTTCTACACAACTCTACGCGTTTGCAGAAGATTCGAGTTGTTTGTATACTTTCTTGAGTTTTTCGAAGTTTCTCATGTTGCGAATGTGTTGTGCTGTTTAACTAACTACTCTACGCTGCTTCAGAAGATTTCGAGTTATTTCATCCCTTTTTTTTTCGATGTTTCTCATGTTGCGTATGTGTTGTGCTGTGTTCTACACTACTCTCCGCTGCTTCACAAGATTTCCAGTTAATTGTATACTTTTTTGAGTTTTTCGAAGTTTCTCATGTTGCGAATGTGTTGTGCTGCTTAACTAACTACTCTACGCTGCTTCAGAAGATTTCGAGTTATTTCATCATTTTTTTGATTTTTTTCGATGTTTCTCATGTTGCGTATGTGTTGTGCTGTGTTCTACACTATTCTACGCTGCTTCACAAGATTCCCAGTTAAATGTATACTTCTTTGAGTTTTTCGAAGTTTCTAATGTTGCATATGTGTTGTGTTGTGTTCTACACTAGTCTACGCGGTTGCAGAAGATTCGAGTTGTTTGTACACTTTCTTGAGTTTTTCGAAGTTTCTCCTGGTGCATATGGGTCGTGCTGGGTTCTACACTACTCTACACTGTTGCAGAAGATTTCGAGTTATTTGCTTACTTTGTTGAGCTTTTCGTAGTTTCTCCTGGTGCATATGGGTTGTGCTGGGTTCTGAACTAACTCTACGCTGGTTCAGAGGTTTTCGAGTTACTTTTTTTAATTTTTGAGTCTTTCGAAACTTTTCATGTTGCGTATGTGTTGTGCTGGGCTCTACATTACTCTACGCTGTTTCAGAGATTTTCTAGTTATTTCATTACTTTTTTCAGTTTTTCTAAGTTTCTCAGGTTGCATATGAGTTGTGCTGGGTACTAAACTAACTCTACACTGCTTCAGAGGTTTTCGAGTTATTTCATAACTTTTTTGAGTTTTTCGAAGTTTCTCATGTTGCACATGTGTTGTTCTGTGTTCTACACTACTCTACGCGGTTGCAGAAGATTCGAGTTGTTTGTATACTTTCTTGAGTTTTTCGAAGTTTCTCCTGGTGCATATGGGTCGTGCTGGGTTCTACACTACTCTGCACTGTTGCAGAAGATTTCGAGTTATTTGTATACTTTGTTGAGCTTTTCGTAGTTTCTCCTGGTGCATATGGGTTGTGCTGGGTTCTGAACTAACTCTACGCTGGTTCAGAGGTTTTCGAGTTATTTTTTTAAATTCTTGAGTCTTTCGAAGCTTTTCATGTTGCGTATGTGTTGTGCTGGGCTCTACATTACTCTACGCTGTTTCAGAGATTTTCTAGTTATTTCATTACTTTTTTCAGTTTTTCTAAGTTTCTCATGTTGCATATGTGTTGTGCTGGGTACTAAACTAACTCTACACTGCTTCAGAGGTTTTCGAGTTATTTCATAACTTTTTTGAGTTTTTCGAAGTTTCTCATGTTGCACATGTGTTGTTCTGTGTTCTACATTCATCTACGCGGTTGCAGAAGATTCGAGTTTGTATACTTTCTTGAGTTTTTCGAAGTTTCTGATGTTGCGAATGTGTTGTGCTGTTTAACTAACTACTCTACGCTGCTTCAGAAGATTTCGAGTTATTGCATTACTTTTTTGATTTTTTCGATGTTTCTCATGTTGCGTATGTGTTCTGCTGTGTTCTACACTACTCTACGCTGCTTCACAAGATTTCCAGTTAATTGTATACTTTTTTGAGTTTTTCGAAGTTTCTCATGTTGCGAATGTGTTGTGCTGCCTAACTAACTACTGTACGCTGCTTCAGAAGATTTCGAGTTATTTCATCACTTTTTTGATTTTTTCGATGTTTCTCATGTTGCGTATATGTTGTGCTGTGTTCTGCACTACTCTACGCTGCTTCACAAGATTTCCAGTTAATTGTATACTTTTTTGAGTTTTTCGATGTTTCTCATGTTGCGAATGTGTTGTGCTGCTTAAGTAACTACTCTGCGCTGCTTCAGAAGATTTCGAGTTATTTCATCACTTTTTTGATTTTTTCGATGTTTCTCATGTTGCGTATATGTTGTGCTGTGTTCTGCACTACTCTACGCTGCTTCACAAGATTACCAGTTAATTGTATACTTTTTTGAGTTTTTCGAAGTATCTCATGTTGTGTATGTGTTGTGCTGCGTAACTACACTACTCTATGCTGCTTCAGAAGATTTCGAGTTATTTTTTTACTTTTTTGAGTTTTTCGAAGTTTCTCATGTTGCATATGTGTTGTGTTGTGTTCTACACTAGTCTACGCGGTTGCAGAAGATTCGAGTTGTTTGTATACTTTCTTGAGTTTTTCGAAGTTTCTCCTGGTGCATATGGGTTGTGCTGGGTTCTAAACTAACTCTACACTGCTTCAGAGGTTTTCGAGTTATTTCATTACTTTTTTGAGTTTTTCGACGTTTCTCATGTTGCACATGTGTTGTGCTGTTTAACTAACTACTCTACGCTGCTTCAGAAGATTTCGAGTTATTTCATCACTTTTTTGATTTTTTCGATGTTTCTCATGTTGCGTATGTGTTGTGCTGTGTTCTACACTACTCTACGCTGCTTCACAAGATTTCCAGTTAATTGTATACTTTTTTGAGTTTTTCGAAGTTTCTCATGTTGCATATGTGTTGTGCTGGGTACTAAACTAACTCTACACTGCTTCAGAGGTTTTCGAGTTATTTCATAACTTTTTTGAGTTTTTCGAAGTTTCTCATGTTGCACATGTGTTGTTCTGTGTTCTACACTACTCTACGCGGTTGCAGAAGATTCGAGTTTGTATACTTTCTTGAGTTTTTCGAAGTTTCTGATGTTGCGAATGTGTTGTGCTGTTTAACTAACTACTCTACGCTGCTTCAGAAGATTTCGAGTTATTGCATTACTTTTTTGATTTTTTCGATGTTTCTCATGTTGCGTATGTGTTCTGCTGTGTTCTACACTACTCTACGCTGCTTCACAAGATTTCCAGTTAATTGTATACTTTTTTGAGTTTTTCGAAGTTTCTCATGTTGCGAATGTGTTGTGCTGCCTAACTAACTACTGTACGCTGCTTCAGAAGATTTCGAGTTATTTCATCACTTTTTTGATTTTTTCGATGTTTCTCATGTTGCGTATATGTTGTGCTGTGTTCTACACTACTCTACGCTGCTTCACAAGATTTCCAGTTAATTGTATACTTTTTTGAGTTTTTCGAAGTTTCTCATGTTGCATATGTGTTGTGCTGGGTACTAAACTAACTCTACACTGCTTCAGAGGTTTTCGAGTTATTTCATAACTTTTTTGAGTTTTTCGAAGTTTCTCATGTTGCACATGTGTTGTTCTGTGTTCTACACTACTCTACGCGGTTGCAGAAGATTCGAGTTTGTATACTTTCTTGAGTTTTTCGAAGTTTCTGATGTTGCGAATGTGTTGTGCTGTTTAACTAACTACTCTACGCTGCTTCAGAAGATTTCGAGTTATTGCATTACTTTTTTGATTTTTTCGATGTTTCTCATGTTGCGTATGTGTTCTGCTGTGTTCTACACTACTCTACGCTGCTTCACAAGATTTCCAGTTAATTGTATACTTTTTTGAGTTTTTCGAAGTTTCTCATGTTGCGAATGTGTTGTGCTGCCTAACTAACTACTGTACGCTGCTTCAGAAGATTTCGAGTTATTTCATCACTTTTTTGATTTTTTCGATGTTTCTCATGTTGCGTATATGTTGTGCTGTGTTCTGCACTACTCTACGCTGCTTCACAAGATTTCCAGTTAATTGTATACTTTTTTGAGTTTTTCGATGTTTCTCATGTTGCGAATGTGTTGTGCTGCTTAAGTAACTACTCTGCGCTGCTTCAGAAGATTTCGAGTTATTTCATCACTTTTTTGATTTTTTCGATGTTTCTCATGTTGCGTATATGTTGTGCTGTGTTCTGCACTACTCTACGCTGCTTCACAAGATTACCAGTTAATTGTATACTTTTTTGAGTTTTTCGAAGTATCTCATGTTGTGTATGTGTTGTGCTGCGTAACTACACTACTCTATGCTGCTTCAGAAGATTTCGAGTTATTTTTTTACTTTTTTGAGTTTTTCGAAGTTTCTCATGTTGCATATGTGTTGTGTTGTGTTCTACACTAGTCTACGCGGTTGCAGAAGATTCGAGTTGTTTGTATACTTTCTTGAGTTTTTCGAAGTTTCTCCTGGTGCATATGGGTTGTGCTGGGTTCTAAACTAACTCTACACTGCTTCAGAGGTTTTCGAGTTATTTCATTACTTTTTTGAGTTTTTCGACGTTTCTCATGTTGCACATGTGTTGTGCTGTTTAACTAACTACTCTACGCTGCTTCAGAAGATTTCGAGTTATTTCATCACTTTTTTGATTTTTTCGATGTTTCTCATGTTGCGTATGTGTTGTGCTGTGTTCTACACTACTCTACGTTGCTTCACAAGATTTCCAGTTAATTGCATACTTTTTTGAGTTTTTCGAAGTTTCTCATGTTGCATATGTGTTGTGTTGTTTTCTACACTAGTCTACGCGGTTGCAGAAGATTCGAGTTGTTTGTACACTTTCTTGAGTTTTTCGAAGTTTCTCCTGGTGCATATGGGTCGTGCTGGGTTCTACACTACTCTACACTGTTGCAGAAGATTTCGAGTTATTTGTATACTTTGTTGAGCTTTTCGTAGTTTCTCCTGGTGCATATGGGTTGTGCTGGGTTCTGAACTAACTCTACGCTGGTTCAGAGGTTTTCGAGTTACTTTTTTTAATTTTTGAGTCTTTCGAAGCTTTTCATGTTGCGTATGTGTTGTGCTGGGCTCTACATTACTCTACGCTGTTTCAGAGATTTTCTAGTTGTTTCATTACTTTTTTCAGTTTTTCTAAGTTTCTCATGTTGCATATGTGTTGTGCTGGGTACTAAACTAACTCTACACTGCTTCAGAGGTTTTCGAGTTATTTCATAATTTTTTTGAGTTTTTCGAAGTTTCTCATGTTGCACATGTGTTGTTCTGTGTTCTACACTACTCTACGCGGTTGCAGAAGATTCGAGTTGTTTGTATACTTTCTTGAGTTTTTCGAAGTTTCTGATGTTGCGAATGTGTTGTGCTGTTTAACTAACTACTCTACGCTGCTTCAGAAGATTTCGAGTTATTGCATTACTTTTTTGATTTTTTCGATGTTTCTCATGTTGCGTATGTGTTGTGCTGTATTCTACACTACTCTACGCTGCTTCACAAGATTTGCAGTTAATTGTATACTTTTTTGAGTTTTTCGAAGTTTCTCATGTTGCGAATGCGTTGTGCTGCTTAACTAACTACTCTACGCTGCTTCAGAAGATTTCGAGTTATTTCATCACTTTTTTGATTTTTTTCGATGTTTCTCATGTTGCGTATGTGTTGTGCTGTGTTCTACACTATTCTACGCTGCTTCACAAGATTTCCAGTTAATTGTATACTTTTTTGAGTTTTTCGAAGTTTCTCATGTTGTGTATGTGTTGTGCTGCGTAGCTACACTACTCTATGCTGCTTCAGAAGATTTCGAGTTATTTTTTTACTTGTTTGAGTTTTTCGAAGTTTCTCATGTTGCATATGTGTTGTGTTGTGTTCTACACTAGTCTACGCGCTTGCAGAAGATTCGAGTTGTTTGTATACTTTCTTGAGTTTTTCGAAGTTTCTCCTGGTGCATATGGGTTGTGCTGGGTTCTAAACTAACTCTACACTGCTTCATAGGTTTTCGAGTTATTTCATTACTTTTTTGAGTTATTCGGCGTTTCTCATGTTGCACATGTGTTGTGCTGCTTAACTAACTACTCTACGCTGCTTCAGAAGATTTCGAGTTATTTTTATACTTTTTTGAATTTTTCGAAGTTTCTCATGTTGCACATGTGTTGTGCTGTGTTCTACACTACTCTCCGCTGCTTCACAAGATTTCCAGTTAAATGTATACTTTCTTGAGTTTTTCGTAGTTTCACAAGGTGCATATGGGTTGTGCTGGGTTCTGAACTAACTCTATGCTGGTTCAGAGGTTTTCGAGTTATTTTTTTAAATTTTTGAGTCTTTCGAAGCTTTTCATGTTGCGTATGTGTTGTGCTGGGTTCTACATTACTCTACGCTGCTTCAGAGATTTTCTAGTTATTTCATTACTTTTTTGTGTTTTTCGAAGTTTCTCAGGTTGTGTATGTGTTGTGCTGCGTAACTACACTACTCTATGCTGCTTCAGAAGATTTCGAGTTATTTTTTTAATTTTTTTGAGTTTTTCGAAGCTTTTCATGTTGCGTGTGTGTGCTGGGTTCTACATTACTCTACGCTGTTTCAGAGATTTTCTAGTTATTTCATTACTTTTTTCAGTTTTTCTAAGTTTCTCAGGTTGCATATGTGTTGTGCTGGGTACTAAACTAACTCTACACTGCTTCAGAGGTTTTCGAGTTATTTCATAACTTTTTTGAGTTTTTCGAAGTTTCTCATGTTGCACATGTGTTGTTCTGTGTTCTACACTACTCTACGCGGTTGCAGAAGATTCGAGTTGTTTGTATACTTTCTTGAGTTTTTCGAAGTTTCTCCTGGTGCATATGGGTCGTGCTGGGTTCTACACTACTCTGCACTGTTGCAGAAGATTTCGAGTTATTTGTATACTTTGTTGAGCTTTTCGTAGTTTCTCCTGGTGCATATGGGTTGTGCTGGGTTCTGAACTAACTCTACGCTGGTTCAGAGGTTTTCGAGTTATTTTTTTAAATTCTTGAGTCTTTCGAAGCTTTTCATGTTGCGTATGTGTTGTGCTGGGCTCTACATTACTCTACGCTGTTTCAGAGATTTTCTAGTTATTTCATTACTTTTTTCAGTTTTTCTAAGTTTCTCATGTTGCATATGTGTTGTGCTGGGTACTAAACTAACTCTACACTGCTTCAGAGGTTTTCGAGTTATTTCATAACTTTTTTGAGTTTTTCGAAGTTTCTCATGTTGCACATGTGTTGTTCTGTGTTCTACACTACTCTACGCGGTTGCAGAAGATTCGAGTTTGTATACTTTCTTGAGTTTTTCGAAGTTTCTGATGTTGCGAATGTGTTGTGCTGTTTAACTAACTACTCTACGCTGCTTCAGAAGATTTCGAGTTATTGCATTACTTTTTTGATTTTTTCGATGTTTCTCATGTTGCGTATGTGTTCTGCTGTGTTCTACACTACTCTACGCTGCTTCACAAGATTTCCAGTTAATTGTATACTTTTTTAAGTTTTTCGAAATTTCTCATGTTGCGAATGTGTTGTGCTGCTTAACTAACTACTGTACGCTGCTTCAGAAGATTTCGAGTTATTTCATCACTTTTTTGATTTTTTCGATGTTTCTCATGTTGCGTATATGTTGTGCTGTGTTCTGCACTACTCTACGCTGCTTCACAAGATTTCCAGTTAATTGTATACTTTTTTGAGTTTTTCGATGTTTCTCATGTTGCGAATGTGTTGTGCTGCTTAAGTAACTACTCTCTGCTGCTTCAGAAGATTTCGAGTTATTTCATCACTTTTTTGATTTTTTCGATGTTTCTCATGTTGCGTATATGTTGTGCTGTGTTCTGCACTACTCTACGCTGCTTCACAAGATTACCAGTTAATTGTATACTTTTTTGAGTTTTTCGAAGTATCTCATGTTGTGTATGTGTTGTGCTGCGTAACTACACTACTCTATGCTGCTTCAGAAGATTTCGAGTTATTTTTTTACTTTTTTGAGTTTTTCGAAGTTTCTCATGTTGCATATGTGTTGTGTTGTGTTCTACACTAGTCTACGCGGTTGCAGAAGATTCGAGTTGTTTGTATACTTTCTTGAGTTTTTCGAAGTTTCTCCTGGTGCATATGGGTTGTGCTGGGTTCTAAACTAGCTCTACACTGCTTCAGAGGTTTTCGAGTTATTTCATTACTTTTTTGAGTTTTTCGACGTTTCTCATGTTGCACATGTGTTGTGCTGTGTTCTACACTACTTTCCGCTGCTTCACAAGATTTCCAGTTAATTGTATACTTTCTTGAGTTTTTCGTAGTTTCACAAGGTGCATATGGGTTGTGCTTGGTTCTGAACTAACTCTACGCTGGTTCAGAGGTTTTTGAGTTATTTTTTTAAATTTTTGAGTCTTTCGAAGCTTTTCATGTTGCGTATGTGTTGTTCTGTGTTCTACACAACTCTACGCGGTTGCAGAAGATTCGAGTTGTTTGTATACTTTCTTGAGTTGTTCGAAGTTTCTCATGTTGCGAATGTGTTGTGCTGTTTAACTAACTACTGTACGCTGCTTCAGAAGATTTCGAGTTATTTCATCACTTTTTTGTTGTTTTCGATGTTTCTCATGTTGCGTATGTGTTGTGCTGTGTTCTACACTACTTTCCGCTGCTTCACAAGATTTCCAGTTAATTGTATACTTTTTTGAGTTTTTCGAAGTTTCTCATGTTGCGAATGTGTTGTGCTGCTTAACTAACTACTCTACGCTGCTTCAGAAGATTTCGAGTTATTTCATCATTTTTTTGATTTTTTTCGATGTTTCTCATGTTGCGTATGTGTTGTGCTGTGTTCTACACTATTCTACGCTGCTTCACAAGATTTCCAGTTAATTGTATACTTTTTTGAGTTTTTCGAAGTTTCTCATGTTGCATATGTGTTGTGTTGTTTTCTACACTAGTCTACGCGGTTGCAGAAGATTCGAGTTGTTTGTACACTTTCTTGAGTTTTTCGAAGTTTCTCCTGGTGCATATGGGTCGTGCTGGGTTCTACACTACTCTACACTGTTGCAAAAGATTTCGAGTTATTTGTATACTTTGTTGAGCTTTTCGTAGTTTCTCCTGGTGCATATGGGTTGTGCTGGGTTCTGAACTAACTCTACGCTGGTTCAGAGGTTTTCGAGTTACTTTTTTTAATTTTTGAGTCTTTCGAAGCTTTTCATGTTGCGTATGTGTTGTGCTGGGCTCTACATTACTCTACGCTGTTTCAGAGATTTTCTAGTTGTTTCATTACTTTTTTCAGTTTTTCTAAGTTTCTCATGTTGCATATGTGTTGTGCTGGGTACTAAACTAACTCTACACTGCTTCAGAGGTTTTCGAGTTATTTCATAACTTTTTTGAGTTTTTCGAAGTTTCTCATGTTGCACATGTGTTGTTCTGTGTTGTACACTACTCGACGCGGTTGCAGAAGATTCGAGTTGTTTGTATACTTTCTTGAGTTTTTCGAAGTTTCTGATGTTGCGAATGTGTTGTGCTGTTTAACTAACTACTCTACGCTGCTTCAGAAGATTTCGAGTTATTGCATTACTTTTTTGATTTTTTCGATGTTTCTCATGTTGCGTATGTGTTGTGCTGTGTTCTACACCACTCTACGCTGCTTCACAAGATTTCCAGTTAATTGTATACTTTTTTGAGTTTTTCGAAGTTTCTCATGTTGCGAATGTGTTGTGCTGCTTAACTAACTACTCTACGCTGCTTCAGAAGATTTCGAGTTATTTTTATACTTTTTTGAATTTTTCGAA
This sequence comes from Pristiophorus japonicus, assembly GCF_044704955.1. Taxonomy (NCBI): domain Eukaryota; kingdom Metazoa; phylum Chordata; class Chondrichthyes; family Pristiophoridae; genus Pristiophorus; species Pristiophorus japonicus. The sequence continues at coordinate 177,274,017 of NC_091985.1, forward strand.
GTTTCTCATGTTGCACATGTGTTCTACACTACTCTCCGCTGCTTCACAAGATTTCCAGTTAATTGTATACTTTCTTGAGTTTTTCGTAGTTTCACAAGGTGCATATGGGTTGTGCTGGGTTCTGAACTAACTCTACGCTGGTTCAGAGGTTTTTGAGTTATTTTTTTAAATTTTTGAGTCTTTCGAAGCTTTTCATGTTGCGTATGTGTTGTTCTGTGTTCTACACAACTCTACGCGTTTGCAGAAGATTCGAGTTGTTTGTATACTTTCTTGAGTTTTTCGAAGTTTCTCATGTTGCGAATGTGTTGTGCTGTTTAACTAACTACTCTACGCTGCTTCAGAAGATTTCGAGTTATTTCATCCCTTTTTTTTTCGATGTTTCTCATGTTGCGTATGTGTTGTGCTGTGTTCTACACTACTCTCCGCTGCTTCACAAGATTTCCAGTTAATTGTATACTTTTTTGAGTTTTTCGAAGTTTCTCATGTTGCGAATGTGTTGTGCTGCTTAACTAACTACTCTACGCTGCTTCAGAAGATTTCGAGTTATTTCATCATTTTTTTGATTTTTTTCGATGTTTCTCATGTTGCGTATGTGTTGTGCTGTGTTCTACACTATTCTACGCTGCTTCACAAGATTCCCAGTTAAATGTATACTTCTTTGAGTTTTTCGAAGTTTCTAATGTTGCATATGTGTTGTGTTGTGTTCTACACTAGTCTACGCGGTTGCAGAAGATTCGAGTTGTTTGTACACTTTCTTGAGTTTTTCGAAGTTTCTCCTGGTGCATATGGGTCGTGCTGGGTTCTACACTACTCTACACTGTTGCAGAAGATTTCGAGTTATTTGCTTACTTTGTTGAGCTTTTCGTAGTTTCTCCTGGTGCATATGGGTTGTGCTGGGTTCTGAACTAACTCTACGCTGGTTCAGAGGTTTTCGAGTTACTTTTTTTAATTTTTGAGTCTTTCGAAACTTTTCATGTTGCGTATGTGTTGTGCTGGGCTCTACATTACTCTACGCTGTTTCAGAGATTTTCTAGTTATTTCATTACTTTTTTCAGTTTTTCTAAGTTTCTCAGGTTGCATATGAGTTGTGCTGGGTACTAAACTAACTCTACACTGCTTCAGAGGTTTTCGAGTTATTTCATAACTTTTTTGAGTTTTTCGAAGTTTCTCATGTTGCACATGTGTTGTTCTGTGTTCTGCACTACTCTACGCGGTTGCAGAAGATTCGAGTTGTTTGTATACTTTCTTGAGTTTTTCGAAGTTTCTCCTGGTGCATATGGGTCGTGCTGGGTTCTACACTACTCTGCACTGTTGCAGAAGATTTCGAGTTATTTGTATACTTTGTTGAGCTTTTCGTAGTTTCTCCTGGTGCATATGGGTTGTGCTGGGTTCTGAACTAACTCTACGCTGGTTCAGAGGTTTTCGAGTTATTTTTTTAAATTCTTGAGTCTTTCGAAGCTTTTCATGTTGCGTATGTGTTGTGCTGGGCTCTACATTACTCTACGCTGTTTCAGAGATTTTCTAGTTATTTCATTACTTTTTTCAGTTTTTCTAAGTTTCTCATGTTGCATATGTGTTGTGCTGGGTACTAAACTAACTCTACACTGCTTCAGAGGTTTTCGAGTTATTTCATAACTTTTTTGAGTTTTTCGAAGTTTCTCATGTTGCACATGTGTTGTTCTGTGTTCTACACTACTCTACGCGGTTGCAGAAGATTCGAGTTTGTATACTTTCTTGAGTTTTTCGAAGTTTCTGATGTTGCGAATGTGTTGTGCTGTTTAACTAACTACTCTACGCTGCTTCAGAAGATTTCGAGTTATTGCATTACTTTTTTGATTTTTTCGATGTTTCTCATGTTGCGTATGTGTTCTGCTGTGTTCTACACTACTCTACGCTGCTTCACAAGATTTCCAGTTAATTGTATACTTTTTTGAGTTTTTCGAAGTTTCTCATGTTGCGAATGTGTTGTGCTGCCTAACTAACTACTGTACGCTGCTTCAGAAGATTTCGAGTTATTTCATCACTTTTTTGATTTTTTCGATGTTTCTCATGTTGCGTATATGTTGTGCTGTGTTCTGCACTACTCTACGCTGCTTCACAAGATTTCCAGTTAATTGTATACTTTTTTGAGTTTTTCGATGTTTCTCATGTTGCGAATGTGTTGTGCTGCTTAAGTAACTACTCTGCGCTGCTTCAGAAGATTTCGAGTTATTTCATCACTTTTTTGATTTTTTCGATGTTTCTCATGTTGCGTATATGTTGTGCTGTGTTCTGCACTACTCTACGCTGCTTCACAAGATTACCAGTTAATTGTATACTTTTTTGAGTTTTTCGAAGTATCTCATGTTGTGTATGTGTTGTGCTGCGTAACTACACTACTCTATGCTGCTTCAGAAGATTTCGAGTTATTTTTTTACTTTTTTGAGTTTTTCGAAGTTTCTCATGTTGCATATGTGTTGTGTTGTGTTCTACACTAGTCTACGCGGTTGCAGAAGATTCGAGTTGTTTGTATACTTTCTTGAGTTTTTTGAAGTTTCTCCTGGTGCATATGGGTTGTGCTGGGTTCTAAACTAACTCTACACTGCTTCAGAGGTTTTCGAGTTATTTCATTACTTTTTTGAGTTTTTCGACGTTTCTCATGTTGCACATGTGTTGTGCTGTTTAACTAACTACTCTACGCTGCTTCAGAAGATTTCGAGTTATTTCATCACTTTTTTGATTTTTTCGATGTTTCTCATGTTGCGTATGTGTTGTGCTGTGTTCTACACTACTCTACGCTGCTTCACAAGATTTCCAGTTAATTGTATACTTTTTTGAGTTTTTCGAAGTTTCTCATGTTGCATATGTGTTGTGCTGGGTACTAAACTAACTCTACACTGCTTCAGAGGTTTTCGAGTTATTTCATAACTTTTTTGAGTTTTTCGAAGTTTCTCATGTTGCACATGTGTTGTTCTGTGTTCTACACTACTCTACGCGGTTGCAGAAGATTCGAGTTTGTATACTTTCTTGAGTTTTTCGAAGTTTCTGATGTTGCGAATGTGTTGTGCTGTTTAACTAACTACTCTACGCTGCTTCAGAAGATTTCGAGTTATTGCATTACTTTTTTGATTTTTTCGATGTTTCTCATGTTGCGTATGTGTTCTGCTGTGTTCTACACTACTCTACGCTGCTTCACAAGATTTCCAGTTAATTGTATACTTTTTTGAGTTTTTCGAAGTTTCTCATGTTGCGAATGTGTTGTGCTGCCTAACTAACTACTGTACGCTGCTTCAGAAGATTTCGAGTTATTTCATCACTTTTTTGATTTTTTCGATGTTTCTTATGTTGCGTATATGTTGTGCTGTGTTCTGCACTACTCTACGCTGCTTCACAAGATTTCCAGTTAATTGTATACTTTTTTGAGTTTTTCGATGTTTCTCATGTTGCGAATGTGTTGTGCTGCTTAAGTAACTACTCTGCGCTGCTTCAGAAGATTTCGAGTTATTTCATCACTTTTTTGATTTTTTCGATGTTTCTCATGTTGCGTATATGTTGTGCTGTGTTCTGCACTACTCTACGCTGCTTCACAAGATTACCAGTTAATTGTATACTTTTTTGAGTTTTTCGAAGTATCTCATGTTGTGTATGTGTTGTGCTGCGTAACTACACTACTCTATGCTGCTTCAGAAGATTTCGAGTTATTTTTTTACTTTTTTGAGTTTTTCGAAGTTTCTCATGTTGCATATGTGTTGTGTTGTGTTCTACACTAGTCTACGCGGTTGCAGAAGATTCGAGTTGTTTGTATACTTTCTTGAGTTTTTCGAAGTTTCTCCTGGTGCATATGGGTTGTGCTGGGTTCTAAACTAACTCTACACTGCTTCAGAGGTTTTCGAGTTATTTCATTACTTTTTTGAGTTTTTCGACGTTTCTCATGTTGCACATGTGTTGTGCTGTTTAACTAACTACTCTACGCTGCTTCAGAAGATTTCGAGTTAGTTCATCACTTTTTTGATTTTTTCGATGTTTCTCATGTTGCGTATGTGTTGTGCTGTGTTCTACACTACTCTACGCTGCTTCACAAGATTTCCAGTTAATTGTATACTTTTTTGAGTTTTTCGAAGTTTCTCATGTTGCATATGTGTTGTGCTGGGTACTAAACTAACTCTACACTGCTTCAGAGGTTTTAGTTATTTCATAACTTTTTTGAGTTTTTCGAAGTTTCTCATGTTGCACATGTGTTGTTCTGTGTTCTACACTACTCTACGCGGTTGCAGAAGATTCGAGTTTGTATACTTTCTTGAGTTTTTCGAAGTTTCTGATGTTGCGAATGTGTTGTGCTGTTTAACTAACTACTCTACGCTGCTTCAGAAGATTTCGAGTTATTGCATTACTTTTTTGATTTTTTCGATGTTTCTCATGTTGCGTATGTGTTCTGCTGTGTTCTACACTACTCTACGCTGCTTCACAAGATTTCCAGTTAATTGTATACTTTTTTGAGTTTTTCGAAGTTTCTCATGTTGCGAATGTGTTGTGCTGCCTAACTAACTACTGTACGCTGCTTCAGAAGATTTCGAGTTATTTCATCACTTTTTTGATTTTTTCGATGTTTCTCATGTTGCGTATATGTTGTGCTGTGTTCTGCACTACTCTACGCTGCTTCACAAGATTTCCAGTTAATTGTATACTTTTTTGAGTTTTTCGACGTTTCTCATGTTGCACATGTGTTGTGCTGTTTAACTAACTACTCTACGCTGCTTCAGAAGATTTCGAGTTATTTCATCACTTTTTTGATTTTTTCGATGTTTCTCATGTTGCGTATGTGTTGTGCTGTGTTCTACACTACTCTACGCTGCTTCACAAGATTTCCAGTTAATTGTATACTTTTTTGAGTTTTTCGAAGTTTCTCATGTTGCATATGTGTTGTGTTGTTTTCTACACTAGTCTACGCGGTTGCAGAAGATTCGAGTTGTTTGTACACTTTCTTGAGTTTTTCGAAGTTTCTCCTGGTGCATATGGGTCGTGCTGGGTTCTACACTACTCTACACTGTTGCAGAAGATTTCGAGTTATTTGTATACTTTGTTGAGCTTTTCGTAGTTTCTCCTGGTGCATATGGGTTGTGCTGGGTTCTGAACTAACTCTACGCTGGTTCAGAGGTTTTCGAGTTACTTTTTTTAATTTTTGAGTCTTTCGAAGCTTTTCATGTTGCGTATGTGTTGTGCTGGGCTCTACATTACTCTACGCTGTTTCAGAGATTTTCTAGTTGTTTCATTACTTTTTTCAGTTTTTCTAAGTTTCTCATGTTGCATATGTGTTGTGCTGGGTACTAAACTAACTCTACACTGCTTCAGAGGTTTTCGAGTTATTTCATAATTTTTTTGAGTTTTTCGAACTTTCTCATGTTGCACATGTGTTGTTCTGTGTTCTACACTACTCTACGCGGTTGCAGAAGATTCGAGTTGTTTGTATACTTTCTTGAGTTTTTCGAAGTTTCTGATGTTGCGAATGTGTTGTGCTGTTTAACTAACTACTCTACGCTGCTTCAGAAGATTTCGAGTTATTGCATTACTTTTTTGATTTTTTCGATGTTTCTCATGTTGCGTATGTGTTGTGCTGTATTCTACACTACTCTACGCTGCTTCACAAGATTTTCAGTTAATTGTATACTTTTTTGAGTTTTTCGAAGTTTCTCATGTTGCGAATGTGTTGTGCTGCTTAACTAACTACTCTACGCTGCTTCAGAAGATTTCGAGTTATTTCATCACTTTTTTGATTTTTTTCGATGTTTCTCATGTTGCGTATGTGTTGTGCTGTGTTCTACACTATTCTACGCTGCTTCACAAGATTTCCAGTTAATTGTATACTTTTTTGAGTTTTTCGAAGTTTCTCATGTTGCATATGTGTTGTGCTGCTTAAGTAACTACTCTGCGCTGCTTCAGAAGATTTCGAGTTATTTCATCACTTTTTTGATTTTTTCGATGTTTCTCATGTTGCGTATATGTTGTGCTGTGTTCTGCACTACTCTACGCTGCTTCACAAGATTACCAGTTAATTGTATACTTTTTTGAGTTTTTCGAAGTTTCTCATGTTGTGTATGTGTTGTGCTGCGTAGCTACACTACTCTATGCTGCTTCAGAAGATTTCGAGTTTTTTTTTACTTGTTTGAGTTTTTCGAAGTTTCTCATGTTGCATATGTGTTGTGTTGTGTTCTACACTAGTCTACGCGCTTGCAGAAGATTCGAGTTGTTTGTATACTTTCTTGAGTTTTTCGAAGTTTCTCCTGGTGCATATGGGTTGTGCTGGGTTCTAAACTAACTCTACACTGCTTCATAGGTTTTCGAGTTATTTCATTACTTTTTTGAGTTTTTCGGCGTTTCTCATGTTGCACATGTGTTGTGCTGCTTAACTAACTACTCTACGCTGCTTCAGAAGATTTCGAGTTATTTTTATACTTTTTTGAATTTTTCGAAGTTTCTCATGTTGCACATGTGTTGTGCTGTGTTCTACACTACTCTCCGCTGCTTCACAAGATTTCCAGTTAAATGTATACTTTCTTGAGTTTTTCGTAGTTTCACAAGGTGCATATGGGTTGTGCTGGGTTCTGAACTAACTCTATGCTGGTTCAGAGGTTTTCGAGTTATTTTTTTAAATTTTTGAGTCTTTCGAAGCTTTTCATGTTGCGTATGTGTTGTGCTGGGTTCTACATTACTCTACGCTGCTTCAGAGATTTTCTAGTTATTTCATTACTTTTTTGTGTTTTTCGAAGTTTCTCAGGTTGTGTATGTGTTGTGCTGCGTAACTACACTACTCTATGCAGCTTCAGAAGATTTCGAGTTATTTTTTTAATTTTTTTGAGTTTTTCGAAGCTTTTCATGTTGCGTGTGTGTGCTGGGTTCTACATTACTCTACGCTGTTTCAGAGATTTTCTAGTTATTTCATTACTTTTTTCAGTTTTTCTAAGTTTCTCAGGTTGCATATGTGTTGTGCTGGGTACTAAACTAACTCTACACTGCTTCAGAGGTTTTCGAGTTATTTCATAACTTTTTTGAGTTTTTCGAAGTTTCTCATGTTGCACATGTGTTGTTCTGTGTTCTACACTACTCTACGCGGTTGCAGAAGATTCGAGTTGTTTGTATACTTTCTTGAGTTTTTCGAAGTTTCTCCTGGTGCATATGGGTCGTGCTGGGTTCTACACTACTCTGCACTGTTGCAGAAGATTTCGAGTTATTTGTATACTTTGTTGAGCTTTTCGTAGTTTCTCCTGGTGCATATGGGTTGTGCTGGGTTCTGAACTAACTCTACGCTGGTTCAGAGGTTTTCGAGTTATTTTTTTAAATTCTTGAGTCTTTCGAAGCTTTTCATGTTGCGTATGTGTTGTGCTGGGCTCTACATTACTCTACGCTGTTTCAGAGATTTTCTAGTTATTTCATTACTTTTTTCAGTTTTTCTAAGTTTCTCATGTTGCATATGTGTTGTGCTGGGTACTAAACTAACTCTACACTGCTTCAGAGGTTTTCGAGTTATTTCATAACTTTTTTGAGTTTTTCGAAGTTTCTCATGTTGCACATGTGTTGTTCTGTGTTCTACGCTACTCTACGCGGTTGCAGAAGATTCGAGTTTGTATACTTTCTTGAGTTTTTCGAAGTTTCTGATGTTGCGAATGTGTTGTGCTGTTTAACTAACTACTCTACGCTGCTTCAGAAGATTTCGAGTTATTGCATTACTTTTTTGATTTTTTCGATGTTTCTCATGTTGCGTATGTGTTCTGCTGTGTTCTACACTACTCTACGCTGCTTCACAAGATTTCCAGTTAATTGTATACTTTTTTGAGTTTTTCGAAGTTTCTCATGTTGTGTATGTGTTGTGCTGCGTAACTACACTACTCTATGCTGCTTCAGAAGATTTCGAGTTATTTTTTTACTTTTTTGAGTTTTTCGAAGTTTCTCATGTTGCATATGTGTTGTGTTGTGTTCTACACTAGTCTACGCGGTTGCAGAAGATTCGAGTTGTTTGTATACTTTCTTGAGTTTTTCGAAGTTTCTCCTGGTGCATATGGGTTGTGCTGGGTTCTAAACTAACTCTACACTGCTTCAGAGGTTTTCGAGTTATTTCATTACTTTTTTGAGTTTTACGACGTTTCTCATGTTGCACATGTGTTGTGCTGTTTAACTAACTACTCTACGCTGCTTCAGAAGATTTCGAGTTATTTCATCACTTTTTTGATTTTTTCGATGTTTCTCATGTTGCGTATGTGTTGTGCTGTGTTCTACACTACTCTACGCTGCTTCACAAGATTACCAGTTAATTGTATACTTTTTTGAGTTTTTCGAAGTTTCTCATGTTGTGTATGTGTTGTGCTGCGTAACTACACTACTCTATGCTGCTTCAGAAGATTTCGAGTTATGTTTTTACTTTTTTGAGTTTTTCGAAGTTTCTCATGTTGCATATGTGTTGTGTTGTGTTCTACACTAGTCTACGCGGTTGCAGAAAATTCGAGTTGTTTGTATACTTTCTTGAGTTTTTCGAAGTTTCTCCTGGTGCATATGGGTTGTGCTGGGTTCTAAACTAACTCTACACTGCTTCAGAGGTTTTCGAGTTATTTCATTACTTTTTTGAGTTTTTCGACGTTTCTCATGTTGCACATGTGTTGAGCTGCTTACCTAACTACTCTACGCTGCTTCACAAGATTTCCAGTTAATTGTATACTTTTTTGAGTTTTTCGAAGTTTCTCATGTTGCATATGTGTTGTGTTGTTTTCTACACTAGTCTACGCGGTTGCAGAAGATTCGAGTTGTTTGTACACTTTCTTGAGTTTTTCGAAGTTTCTCCTGGTGCATATGGGTCGTGCTGGGTTCTACACTACTCTACACTGTTGCAAAAGATTTCGAGTTATTTGTATACTTTGTTGAGCTTTTCGTAGTTTCTCCTGGTGCATATGGGTTGTGCTGGGTTCTGAACTAACTCTACGCTGGTTCAGAGGTTTTCGAGTTACTTTTTTTAATTTTTGAGTCTTTCGAAGCTTTTCATGTTGCGTATGTGTTGTGCTGGGCTCTACATTACTCTACGCTGTTTCAGAGATTTTCTAGTTGTTTCATTACTTTTTTCAGTTTTTCTAAGTTTCTCATGTTGCATATGTGTTGTGCTGGGTACTAAACTAACTCTACACTGCTTCAGAGGTTTTCGAGTTATTTCATAATTTTTTTGAGTTTTTCGAACTTTCTCATGTTGCACATGTGTTGTTCTGTGTTCTACACTACTCTACGCGGTTGCAGAAGATTCGAGTTGTTTGTATACTTTCTTGAGTTTTTCGAAGTTTCTGATGTTGCGAATGTGTTGTGCTGTTTAACTAACTACTCTACGCTGCTTCAGAAGATTTCGAGTTATTGCATTACTTTTTTGATTTTTTCGATGTTTCTCATGTTGCGTATGTGTTGTGCTGTATTCTACACTACTCTACGCTGCTTCACAAGATTTTCAGTTAATTGTATACTTTTTTGAGTTTTTCGAAGTTTCTCATGTTGCGAATGTGTTGTGCTGCTTAACTAACTACTCTACGCTGCTTCAGAAGATTTCGAGTTATTGCATTACTTTTTTGATTTTTTTCGATGTTTCTCATGTTGCGTATGTGTTGTGCTGTGTTCTACACTATTCTACGCTGCTTCACAAGATTTCCAGTTAATTGTATACTTTTTTGAGTTTTTCGAAGTTTCTCATGTTGCGAATGTGTTGTGCTGCTTAACTAACTACTCTACGCTGCTTCAGAAGATTTCGAGTTATTTCATCACTTTTTTGATTTTTTCGATGTTTCTCATGTTGCGTATATGTTGTGCTGTGTTCTGCACTACTCTACGCTGCTTCACAAGATTACCAGTTAATTGTATACTTTTTTGAGTTTTTCGAAGTTTCTCATGTTGTGTATGTGTTGTGCTGCGTAACTACACTACTCTATGCTGCTTCAGAAGATTTCGAGTTATTTTTTTACTTTTTTGAGTTTTTCGAAGTTTCTCATGTTGCATATGTGTTGTGTTGTGTTCTACACTAGTCTACGCGGTTGCAGAAGATTCGAGTTGTTTGTATACTTTCTTGAGTTTTTCGAAGTTTCTCCTGGTGCATATGGGTTGTGCTGGGTTCTAAACTAACTCTACACTGCTTCATAGGTTTTCGAGTTATTTCATTACTTTTTTGAGTTTTTCGGCGTTTCTCATGTTGCACATGTGTTGTGCTGCTTAACTAACTACTCTACGCTGCTTCAGAAGATTTCGAGTTATTTTTATACTTTTTTGAATTTTTCGAAGTTTCTCATGTTGCACATGTGTTGTGCTGTGTTCTACACTACTCTCCGCTGCTTCACAAGATTTCCAGTTAAATGTATACTTTCTGGAGTTTTTCGTAGTTTCACAAGGTGCATATGGGTTGTGCTGGGTTCTGAACTAACTCTACGCTGGTTCAGAGGTTTTCGAGTTATTTTTTTAAATTTTTGAGTCTTTCGAAGCTTTTCATGTTGCGTATGTGTTGTGCTGGGTTCTACATTACTCTATGCTGCTTCAGAGATTTTCTAGTTATTTCATTACTTTTTTGAGTTTTTCTAAGTTTCTCAGGTTGCATATGTGTTGTGCTAGGTAGTAAACTAACTCTACACTGCTTCAGAGGTTTTCGAGTTATTTCATAACTTTTTTGAGTTTTTCGAAGTTTCTCATGTTGCACATGTGTTGTTCTGTGTTCTACACAACTCTACGCGGTTGCAGAAGATTCGAGTTGTTTGTATACTTTCTTGAGTTTTTCGAAGTTTCTCATGTTGCGAATGTGTTGTGCTGCTTAAGTAACTACTCTGCGCTGCTTCAGAAGATTTCGAGTTATTTCATCACTTTTTTGATTTTTTCGATGTTTCTCATGTTGCGTATATGTTGTGCTGTGTTCTGCACTACTCTACGCTGCTTCACAAGATTTCCAGTTAATTGTATACTTTTTTGAGTTTTTCGTAGTTTCACAAGGTGCATATGGGTTGTGCTGGGTTCTGAACTAACTCTACGCTGGTTCAGAGGTTTTCGAGTTATTTTTTTAAATTTTTGAGTCTTTCGAAGCTTTTCATGTTGCGTATGTGTTGTGCTGGGTTCTACATTACTCTACGCTGCTTCAGAGATTTTCTAGTTATTTCATTACTTTTTTGTGTTTTTCGATGTTTCTCATGTTGTGTATGTGTTGTGCTGCGTAACTACACTACTCTATGCTGCTTCAGAAGATTTCGAGTTATTTTTTTAATTTTTTTGAGTTTTTCGAAGCTTTTCATGTTGCGTATGTGTGCTGGGTTCTACATTACTCTACGCTGCTTCAGAGATTTTCTAGTTATTTCATTACTTTTTTGAGTTTTTCTAAGTTTCTCAGGTTGCATATGTGTTGTGCTGGGTACTAAACTAACTCTACACTGCTTCAGAGGTTTTCGAGTTATTTCATAACTTTTTTGAGTTTTTCGAAGTTTCTCATGTTGCACATGTGTTGTTCTGTGTTCTACACAACTCTACGCGGTTGCAGAAGATTCGAGTTGTTTGTATACTTTCTTGAGTTTTTCGAAGTTTCTCATGTTGCGAATGTGTTGTGCTGCTTAAGTAACTACTCTGCCCTGCTTCAGAAGATTTCGAGTTATTTCATCACTTTTTTGATTTTTTCGATGTTTCTCATGTTGCGTATATGTTGTGCTGTGTTCTGCACTACTCTACGCTGCTTCACAAGATTACCAGTTAATTGTATACTTTTTTGAGTTTTTCGAAGTTTCTCATGTTGTGTATGTGTTGTGCTGCGTAACTACACTACTCTATGCTGCTTCAGAAGATTTCGAGTTATTTTTTTACTTTTTTGAGTTTTTCGAAGTTTCTCATGTTGCATATGTGTTGTGTTGTGTTCTACACTAGTCTACGCGGTTGTAGAAGATTCGAGTTGTTTGTATACTTTCTTGAGTTTTTCGAAGTTTCTCCTGGTGCATATGGGTTGTGCTGGGTTCTAAACTAACTCTACACTGCTTCAGAGGTTTTCGAGTTATTTCATTACTTTTTTGAGTTTTTCGACGTTTCTCATGTTGCACATGTGTTGTGCTGCTTACCTAACTACTCTACGCTGCTTCAGAAGATTTCGAGTTATTTTTATACTTTTTTGAATTTTTGGAAGTTTCTCATGTTGCACATGTGTTCTACACTACTCTCCGCTGCTTCACAAGATTTCCAGTTAATTGTATACTTTCTTGAGTTTTTCGTAGTTTCACAAGGTGCATATGGGTTGTGCTGGGTTCTGAACTAACTCTACGCTGGTTCAGAGGTTTTTGAGTTATTTTTTTAAATTTTTGAGTCTTTCGAAGCTTTTCATGTTGCGTATGTGTTGTTCTGTGTTCTACACAACACTACGCGGTTGCAGAAGATTCGAGTTGTTTGTATACTTTCTTGAGTTTTTCGAAGTTTCTCATGTTGCGAATGTGTTGTGCTGTTTAACTAACTACTCTACGCTGCTTCAGAAGATTTCGAGTTATTTCATCACTTTTTTGTTTTTTTCGATGTTTCTCATGTTGCGTATGTTGTTCTGTGTTCTACACAACTCTACGCGGTTGCAGAAGATTCGAGTTGTTTGTAAACTTTCTTGAGTTTTTCGAAGTTTCTCATGTTGCGAATGTGTTGTGCTGCTTAAGTAACTACTCTGCGCTGCTTCAGAAGATTTCGAGTTATTTCATCACTTTTTTGATTTTTTCGATGTTTCTCATGTTGCGTATATGTTGTGCTGTGTTCTGCACTACTCTACGCTGCTTCACAAGATTACCAGTTAATTGTATACTTTTTTGAGTTTTTCGAAGTTTCTCATGTTGTGTATGTGTTGTGCTGCGTAACTACACTACTCTATGCTGCTTCAGAAGATTTCGAGTTATTTTTTTACTTTTTTGAGTTTTTCGAAGTTTCTCATGTTGCATATGTGTTGTGGTGTTCTACACTAGTCTACGCGGTTGCAGAAGATTCGAGTTGTTTGTATACTTTCTTGAGTTTTTCGAAGTTTCTCCTGGTGCATATGGGTTGTGCTGGGTTCTAAACTAACTCTACACTGCTTCAGAGGTTTTCGAGTTATTTCATTACTTTTTTGAGTTTTTCGACGTTTCTCATGTTGCACATGTGTTGTGCTGCTTACCTGACTACTCTACGCTGCTTCAGAAGATTTCGAGTTATTTTTATACTTTTTTGAATTTTTGGAAGTTTCTCTTGTTGCACATGTGTTCTACACTACTCTCCGCTGCTTCACAAGATTTCCAGTTAATTGTATACTTTCTTGAGTTTTTCGTAGTTTCACAAGGTGCATATGGGTTGTGCTGGGTTCTGAACTAACTCTACGCTGGTTCAGAGGTTTTTGAGTTACTTTTTAAATTTTTGAGTCTTTCGAAGCTTTTCATGTTGCGTATGTGTTGTTCTGTGTTCTACACAACTCTACGCGGTTGCAGAAGATTCGAGTTGTTTGTATACTTTCTTGAGTTTTTCGAAGTTTCTCACGTTGCGAATGTGTTGTGCTGTTTAACTAACTACTCTACGCTGCTTCGGAAGATTTCGAGTTATTTCATCACTTTTATGTTTTTTTCGATGTTTCTCATGTTGCGTATGTGTTGTGCTGTGTTCTACACTACTCTCCGCTGCTTCACAAGATTTCCAGTTAATTGTATACTTTTTTGAGTTTTTCGAAGTTTCTCATGTTGCGAATGTGTTGTGCTGCTTAACTAACTACTGTACGCTGCTTCAGAAGATTTCGAGTTATTTCATCATTTTTATGATTTTTTTCGATGTTTCTCATGTTGCGTATGTGTTGTGCTGTGTTCTACACTAGTCTACGCGGTTGCAGAAGATTCGAGTTGTTTGTACACTTTCTTGAGTTTTTCGAAGTTTCTCCTGGTGCATATGGGTCGTGCTGTGTTCTACACTACTCTACACTGTTGCAGAAGATTTCGAGTTATTTGTATACTTTGTTGAGCTTTTCGTAGTTTCTCCTGGTGCATATGGGTTGTGCTGGGTTCTGAACTAACTCTACGCTGGTTCAGAGGTTTTCGAGTTACTTTTTTTAATTTTTGAGTCTTTCGAAGCTTTTCATGTTGCGTATGTGTTGTGCTGGGTTCTACATTATACGCTGTTTCAGAGATTTTCTAGTTATTTCATTACTTTTTTCAGTTTTTCTAAGTTTCTCAGGTTGCACATGTGTTGTGCTGGGTACTAAACTAACTCTACACTGCTTCAGAGGTTTTCGAGTTATTTCATAACTTTTTTGAGTTTTTCGAAGTTTCTCATGTTGCACATGTGTTGTTCTGTGTTCTACACTACTCTACGCGGTTGGAGAAGATTCGAGTTGTTTGTATACTTTCTTGAGTTTTTCGAAGTTTCTGATGTTGCGAATGTGTTGTGCTGTTTAACTAACTACTCTACGCTGCTTCAGAAGATTTCGAGTTATTGCATTACTTTTTTGATTTTTTCGATGTTTCTCATGTTGCGTATGTGTTGTGCTGTGTTCTACACTACTCTACGCTGCTTCACAAGATTTCCAGTTAATTGTATACTTTTTTGAGTTTTTCGAAGTTTCTCATGTTGCGAATGTGTTGTGCTGCTTAACTAACTACTCTACGCTGCTTCAGAAGATTTCGAGTTATTACATCACTTTTTTGTTTTGTTTCGATGTTTCTCATGTTGCGTATGTGTTGTGCTGTGTTCTGCACTATTCTACGCTGCTTCACAAGATTTCCAGTTAATTGTATACTTTTTTGAGTTTTGCGAAGTTTCTCATGTTGCGAATGTGTTGTGCTGCTTAACTAACTACTCTACGCTGCTTCAGAAGATTTCGAGTTATTTCATCATTTTTTTGATTTTTTTCGATGTTTCTCATGTTGCGTATGTGTTGTGCTGTGTTCTACACTACTCTCCGCTGCTTCACAAGATTTCGTTAATTGTATACTTTTTTGAGTTTTTCGAAGTTTCTCATGTTGCGAATGTGTTGTGCTGCTTAACTAACTACTCTCCGCTGCTTCAGAAGATTTCGAGTTATTTCATCACTTTTTTGATTTTTTTCGATGTTTCTCATGTTGCGTATGTGTTGTGCTGTGTTCTACACTATTCTACGCTGCTTCACAAGATTTCCAGTTAATTGTATACTTTTTTGAGTTTTTCGAAGTTTCTCATGTTGCATATGTGTTGTGTTGTTTTCTACACTAGTCTACGCGGTTGCAGAAGATTCGAGTTGTTTGTACACTTTCTTGAGTTTTTCGAAGTTTCTCCTGGTGCATATGGGTCGTGCTGGGTTCTACACTACTCTACACTGTTGCAGAAGATTTCGAGTTATTTGTATACTTTGTTGAGCTTTTCGTAGTTTCTCCTGGTGCATATGGGTTGTGCTGGGTTCTGAACTAACTCTACGCTGGTTCAGAGGTTTTCGAGTTACTTTTTTTAATTTTTGAGTCTTTCGAAGCTTTTCATGTTGCGTATGTGTTGTGCTGGGCTCTACATTACTCTACGCTGTTTCAGAGATTTTCTAGTTGTTTCATTACTTTTTTCAGTTTTTCTAAGTTTCTCATGTTGCATATGTGTTGTGCTGGGTACTAAACTAACTCTACACTGCTTCAGAGGTTTTCGAGTTATTTCATAATTTTTTTGAGTTTTTCGAAGTTTCTCATGTTGCACATGTGTTGTTCTGTGTTCTACACTACTCTACGCGGTTGCAGAAGATTCGAGTTGTTTGTATACTTTCTTGAGTTTTTCGAAGTTTCTGATGTTGCGAATGTGTTGTGCTGTTTAACTAACTACTCTACGCTGCTTCAGAAGAATTCGAGTTATTGCATTACTTTTTTGATTTTTTCGATGTTTCTCATGTTGCGTATGTGTTGTGCTGTATTCTACACTACTCTACGCTGCTTCACAAGATTTGCAGTTAATTGTATACTTTTTTGAGTTTTTCGAAGTTTCTCATGTTGCGAATGCGTTGTGCTGCTTAACTAACTACTCTACGCTGCTTCAGAAGATTTCGAGTTATTTCATCACTTTTTTGATTTTTTTCGATGTTTCTCATGTTGCGTATGTGTTGTGCTGTGTTCTACACTATTCTACGCTGCTTCACAAGATTTCCAGTTAATTGTATACTTTTTTGAGTTTTTCGAAGTTTCTCATGTTGTGTATGTGTTGTGCTGCGTAACTACACTACTCTATGCTGCTTCAGAAGATTTCGAGTTATTTTTTTACTTGTTTGAGTTTTTCGAAGTTTCTCATGTTGCATATGTGTTGTGTTGTGTTCTACACTAGTCTACGCGGTTGCAGAAGATTCGAGGTGTTTGTATACTTTCTTGAGTTTTTCGAAGTTTCTCATGTTGCGAATGTGTTGTGCTGTTTAACTAACTACTCTACGCTGCTTCGGAAGATTTCGAGTTATTTCATCATTTTTTTGATTTTTTTCGATGTTTCTCATGTTGCGTATGTGTTGTGCTGTGTTCTACACTATTCTACGCTGCTTCACAAGATTTCCAGTTAATTGTATACTTTTTTGAGTTTTTCGAAGTTTCTCATGTTGCATATGTGTTGTGTTGTTTTCTACACTAGTCTACGCGGTTGCAGAAGATTCGAGTTGTTTGTACACTTTCTTGAGTTTTTCGAAATTTCTCCTGGTGCATATGGGTCGTGCTGGGTTCTACACTACTCTACACTGTTGCAGAAGATTTCGAGTTATTTGTATACTTTGTTGAGCTTTTCGTAGTTTCTCCTGGTGCATATGGGTTGTGCTGGGTTCTGAACTAACTCTACGCTGGTTCAGAGGTTTTCGAGTTACTTTTTTTAATTTTTGAGTCTTTCGAAGCTTTTCATGTTGCGTATGTGTTGTGCTGGGCTCTACATTACTTTACGCTGTTTCAGAGATTTTCTAGTTGTTTCATTAGTTTTTTCAGTTTTTTTAAGTTTCTCATGTTGCATATGTGTTGTGCTGGGTACTAAACTAACTCTACACTGCTTCAGAGGTTTTCGAGTTATTTCATAATTTTTTTGAGTTTTTCGAAGTTTCTCATGTTGCACATGTGTTGTTCTGTGTTCTACACTACTCTACGCGGTTGCAGAAGATTCGAGTTGTTTGTATACTTTCTTGAGTTTTTCGAAGTTTCTGATGTTGCGAATGTGTTGTGCTATTTAACTAACTACTCTACGCTGCTTCAGAAGATTTCGAGTTATTGCATTACTTTTTTGATTTTTTCGATGTTTCTCATGTTGCGTATGTGTTGTGCTGTATTCTACACTACTCTACGCTGCTTCACAAGATTTTCAGTTAATTGTATACTTTTTTGAGTTTTTCGAAGTTTCTCATGTTGCGAATGTGTTGTGCTGCTTAACTAACTACTCTACGCTGCTTCAGAAGATTTCGAGTTATTTCATCACTTTTTTGATTTTTTTCGATGTTTCTCATGTTGCGTATGTGTTGTGCTGTGTTCTACACTATTCTACGCTGCTTCACAAGATTTCCAGTTAATTGTATACTTTTTTGAGTTTTTCGAAGTTTCTCATGTTGCGAATGTGTTGTGCTGCTTAAGTAACTACTCTGCGCTGCTTCAGAAGATTTCGAGTTATTTCATCACTTTTTTGATTTTTTCGATGTTTCTCATGTTGCGTATATGTTGTGCTGTGTTCTGCACTACTCTACGCTGCTTCACAAGATTACCAGTTAATTGTGTACTTTTTTGAGTTTTTCGAAGTTTCTCATGTTGTGTATGTGTTGTGCTGCGTAACTACACTACTCTATGCTGCTTCAGAAGATTTCGAGTTATTTTTTTACTTGTTTGAGTTTTTCGAAGTTTCTCATGTTGCATATGTGTTGTGTTGTGTTCTACACTAGTCTACGCGGTTGCAGAAGATTCGAGTTGTTTGTATACTTTCTTGAGTTTTTCGAAGTTTCTCATGTTGCGAATGTGTTGTGCTGTTTAACTAACTACTCTACGCTGCTTCGGAAGATTTCGAGTTATTTCATCACTTTTATGTTTTGTTCGATGTTTCTCATGTTGCGTATGTGTTGTGCTGTGTTCTACACTAATCTCCGCTGCTTCACAAGATTTCCAGTTAATTGTATACTTTTTTGAGTTTTTCGAAGTTTCTCATGTTGCGAATGTGTTGTGCTGCTTAACTAACTACTCTACCTGCTTCAGAAGATTTCGAGTTATTTCATCATTTTTTTGATTTTTTTCGATGTTTCTCATGTTGCGTATGTGTTGTGTTGTGTTCTACACTAGTCTACGCGGTTGCAGAAGATTCGAGTTGTTTGTACACTTTCTTGAGTTTTTCGAAGTTTCTCCTGGTGCATATGGGTCGTGCTGGGTTCTACACTACTCTACACTGTTGCAGAAGATTTCGAGTTATTTGTATACTTTGTTGAGCTTTTCGTAGTTTCTCCTGGTGCATATGGGTTGTGCTGGGTTCTGAACTAACTCTACGCTGGTTCAGAGGTTTTCGAGTTACTTTTTTTAATTTTTGAGTCTTTCGAAGCTTTTCATGTTGCGTATGTGTTGTGCTGGGTTCTACATTATACGCTGTTTCAGAGATTTTCTAGTTATTTCATTACTTTTTTGAGTTTTTCGAAGTTTCTCATGTTGCATATGTGTTGTGCTGGGTACTAAACTAACTCTACACTGCTTCAGAGGTTTTCGAGTTATTTCATAACTTTTTTGAGTTTTTCGAAGTTTCTCATGTTGCACATGTGTTGTTCTGTGTTCTACACTACTCTACGCGGTTGGAGAAGATTCGAGTTGTTTGTATACTTTCTTGAGTTTTTCGAAGTTTCTGATGTTGCGAATGTGTTGTGCTGTTTAACTAACTACTCTACGCTGCTTCAGAAGATTTCGAGTTATTGCATTACTTTTTTGATTTTTTCGATGTTTCTCATGTTGCGTATGTGTTGTGCTGTGTTCTACACTACTCTACGCTGCTTCACAAGATTTCCAGTTAATTGTATACTTTTTTGAGTTTTTCGAAGTTTCTCATGTTGCGAATGTGTTGTGCTGCTTAACTAACTACTCTACGCTGCTTCAGAAGATTTCGAGTTATTTCATCACTTTTTTGTTTTGTTTCGATGTTTCTCATGTTGCGTATGTGTTGTGCTGTGTTCTACACTATTCTACGCTGCTTCACAAGATTTCCAGTTAATTGTATACTTTTTTGAGTTTTGCGAAGTTTCTCATGTTGCGAATGTGTTGTGCTGCTTAACTAACTACTCTACGCTGCTTCAGAAGATTTCGAGTTATTTCATCATTTTTTTGATTTTTTTCGATGTTTCTCATGTTGCGTATGTGTTGTGCTGTGTTCTACACTATTCTACGCTGCTTCACAAGATTTCCAGTTAATTGTATACTTTTTTGAGTTTTTCGAAGTTTCTCATGTTGCGAATGTGTTGTGCTGCTTAAGTAACTACTCTGCGCTGCTTCAGAAGATTTCGAGTTATTTCATCACTTTTTAGATTTTTTCGATGTTTCTCATGTTGCGTATATGTTGTGCTGTGTTCTGCACTACTCTCCGCTGCTTCACAAGATTACTAGTTAATTGTATACTTTTTTGAGTTTTTCGAAGTTTCTCATGTTGTGTATGTGTTGTGCTGCGTAACTACACTACTCTATGCTGCTTCAGAATGTTTCGAGTTATTTTTTTACTTGTTTGAGTTTTTCGAAGTTTCTCATGTTGCATATGTGTTGTGTTGTGTTCTACACTAGTCTACGCGGTTGCAGAAGATTCGAGTTGTTTGTATACTTTCTTGAGTTTTTCGAAGTTTCTCCTGGTGCATATGGGTTGTGCTGGGTTCTAAACTAACTCTACACTGCTTCATAGGTTTTCGAGTTATTTCATTACTCTTTTGAGTTTTTCGGCGTTTCTCATGTTGCACATGTGTTGTGCTTCTTAACTAACTACTCTACGCTGCTTCAGAAGATTTCGAGTTATTTTTATACTTTTTTGAATTTTTCGAAGTTTCTCATGTTGCACATGTGTTGTGCTGTGTTCTACACTACTCTCCGCTGCTTCACAAGATTTCCAGTTAAATGTATACTTTCTTGAGTTTTTCGTAGTTTCACAAGGTGCATATGGGTTGTGCTGGGGTCTGAACTAACTCTACGCTGGTTCAGAGGTTTTCGAGTTATTTTTTTAAATTTTTGAGTCTTTCGAAGCTTTTCATGTTGCGTATGTGTTGTGCTGGGTTCTACATTACTCTATGCTGCTTCAGAGATTTTCTAGTTATTTCATTACTTTTTTGAGTTTTTCTAAGTTTTTCAGGTTGCATATGTGTTGTGCTAGGTACTAAACTAACTCTACACTGCTTCAGAGGTTTTCGAGTTATTTCATAACTTTTTTGAGTTTTTCGAAGTTTCTCATGTTGCACATGTGTTGTTCTGTGTTCTACACAACTCTACGCGGTTGCAGAAGATTCGAGTTGTTTGTATACTTTCTTGAGTTTTTCGAAGTTTCTGATGTTGCGAATGTGTTGTGCTGTTTAACTAACTACTCTACGCTGCTTCAGAAGATTTCGAGTTATTGCATTACTTTTTTGATTTTTTCGATGTTTCTCCTGTTGCGTATGTGTTGTGCTGAGTTCTACACTACTCTACGCTGCTTCACAAGATTTCCAGTTAATTGTATGCTTTTTTGAGTTTTTCGAAGTTTCTCATGTTGCGAATGTGTTGTGCTGCTTAACTAACTACTCTACGCTGCTTCAGAAGATTTCGAGTTATTTCATCATTTGTTTGATTTTTTTCGATGTTTCTCATGTTGCGTATGTGTTGTGCTGTGTTCTGCACTACTCTACGCTGCTTCACAAGATTTCCAGTTAATTGTATACTTTTTTGAGTTTTTCGAAGTTTCTCATGTTGCGAATGTGTTGTGCTGGGTTCTACATTACTCTACGCTGCTTCAGAGATTTTCTAGTTATTTCATTACTTTTTTCAGTTTTTCTAAGTTTCTCAGGTTGCATATGTGTTGTGCTGGGTACTAAACTAACTCTACACTGCTTCAGAGGTTTTCGAGTTATTTCATAACTTTTTTGAGTTTTTCGAAGTTTCTCATGTTGCACATGTGTTGTTCTGTGTTCTACACAACTCTACGCGGTTGCAGAAGATTCGAGTTGTTTGTATACTTTCTTGAGTTTTTCGAAGTTTCTCATGTTGCGAATGTGTTGTGCTGTTTAACTAACTACTCTACGCTGCTTCAGAAGATTTCGAGTTATTGCATTACTTTTTTGATTTTTTCGATGTTTCTCATGTTGCGTATGTGTTGTGCTGTGTTCTACACTACTCTACGCTGCTTTACAAGATTTCCAGTTAATTGTATACTTTTTTGAGTTTTTCGAAGTTTCTCATGTTGCGAATGTGTTGTGCTGCTTAACTAACTACTCTACGCTGCTTCAGAAGATTTCGAGTTATTTCATCACTTTTTTGATTTTTTTCGATGTTTCTCATGTTGCGTATGTGTTGTGCTGTGTTCTGCACTACTCTACGCTGCTTCACAAGATTTCCTGTTAATTTTGTACTTTCTTGAGTTTTTCGAAGTTTCTCATGTTGCGAATGTGTTGTGCTGCTTAAGTAACTACTCTGCGCTGCTTCAGAAGATTTCGAGTTATTTCATCACTTTTTTGATTTTGTTCGATGTTTCTCATGTTGCGTATGTGTTGTGCTGTGTTCTGCACTACTCTACGCTGCTTCACAAGATTTCCAGTTAATTGTATACTTTTTTGAGTTTTTCGAAGTTTCTCATGTTGCGAATGTGTTGTGCTGCTTAACTAACTACTCTACGCTGCTTCAGAAGATTTCGAGTTATTTCATCACTTTTTTGATTTTTTTCGATGTTTCTCATGTTGCGTATGTGTTGTGCTGTGTTCTACACTATTCTACGCTGCTTCACAAGATTTCCAGTTAATTGTATACTTTTTTGAGTTTTTCGAAGTTTCTCATGTTGCGAATGTGTTGTGCTGCTTAACTAACTACTCTACGCTGCTTCAGAAGATGTCGAGTTATTTCATCACTTTTTTGATTTTTTCGATGTTTCTCTTGTTGCGTATGTGTTGTGCTGTGTTCTACACTATTCTACGCTGCTTCACAAGATTTCCAGTTAATTGTATACTTTTTTGAGTTTTGCGAAGTTTCTCATGTTGCGAATGTGTTGTGCTGCTTAACTAACTACTCTACGCTGCTTCAGAAGATTTCGAGTTATTTCATCACTTTTTTGATTTTTTCGATGTTTCTCATGTTGCGTATATGTTGTGTGCTGTGTTCTGCACTACTCTACGCTGCTTCACAAGATTTCCAGTTAATTGTATACTTTTTTGAGTTTTTCGAAGTTTCTCATGTTGCGAATGTGTTGTGCTGCTTAAGTAACTACTCTGCGCTGCTTCAGAAGATTTCGAGTTATTTCATCACTTTTTTGATTTTTTCGATGTTTCTCATGTTGCGTATATGTTGTGCTGTGTTCTGCACTACTCTACGCTGCTTCACAAGATTACCAGTTAATTGTATACTTTTTTGAGTTTTTAGAAGTTTCTCATGTTGTGTATGTGTTGTGCTGCGTAACTACACTATGCTGCTTCAGAAGATTTCGAGTTATTTTTTTACTTTTTTGAGTTTTTCGAAGTTTCTCATGTTGCATATGTGTTGTGTTGTGTTCTACACTAGTCTACGCGGTTGCAGAAGATTCGAGTTGTTTGTATACTTTCTTGAGTTTTTCGAAGTTTCTCCTGGTGCATATGGGTTGTGCTGGGTTCTAAACTAACTCTACACTGCTTCAGAGGTTTTCGAGTTATTTCATTACTTTTTTGAGTTTTTCGACGTTTCTCATGTTGCACATGTGTTGTGCTGTGTTCTACACTACTCTCCGCTGCTTCACAAGATTTCCAGTTAATTGTATACTTTCTTGAGTTTTTCGTAGTTTCACAAGGTGCATATGGGTTGTGCTGGGTTCTGAACTAACTCTACGCTGGTTCAGAGGTTTTTGAGTTATTTTTTTAAGTTTTTGAGTCTTTCGAAGCTTTTCATGTTGCGAATGTGTTGTGCTGCTTAACTAACTACTCTACGCTGCTTCAGAAGATTTCGAGTTATTTCATCATTTTTTTGATTTTTTTCGATGTTTCTCATGTTGCGTATGTGTTGTGCTGTGTTCTGCACTATTCTACGCTGCTTCACAAGATTTCCAGTTAATTGTATACTTTTTTGAGTTTTTCGAAGTTTCTCATATTGCATATGTGTTGTGCTGTTTAACTAACTACTCTACGCTGCTTCAGAAGATTTCGAGTTATTGCATCACTTTTTTGTTTTTTTCGATGTTTCTCATGTTGCGTATGTGTTGTGCTGTGTTCTACACTACTCTCCGCTGCTTCACAAGATTTCCAGTTAATTGTATACTTTTTTGAGTTTTTCGAAGTTTCTCATGTTGCGAATGTGTTGTGCTGCTTAACTAACTACTCTACGCTGCTTCAGAAGATTTCGAGTTATTTCATCATTTTTTTGATTTTTTTCGATGTTTCTCATGTTGCGTATGTGTTGTGCTGTGTTCTGCACTATTCTACGCTGCTTCACAAGATTTCCAGTTAATTGTATACTTTTTTGAGTTTTTCGAAGTTTCTCATATTGCATATGTGTTGTGTTGTGTTCTACACTAGTCTACGCGGTTGCAGAAGATTCGAGTTGTTTGTACACTTTCTTGAGTTTTTCGAAGTTTCTCCTGGTGCATATGGGTCGTGCTGGGTTCTACACTACTCTGCACTGTTGCAGAAGATTTCGAGTTATTTGTATACTTTGTTGAGCTTTTCGTAGTTTCTCCTGGTGCATATGGGTTGTGCTGGGTTCTGAACTAACTCTACGCTGGTTCAGAGGTTTTCGAGTTATTTTTTTAAATTCTTGAGTCTTTCGAAGCTTTTCATGTTGCGTATGTGTTGTGCTGGGCTCTACATTACTCTACGCTGTTTCAGAGATTTTCTAGTTATTTCATTACTTTTTTCAGTTTTTCTAAGTTTCTCATGTTGCATATGTGTTGTGCTGGGTACTAAACTAACTCTACACTGCTTCAGAGGTTTTCGAGTTATTTCATAACTTTTTTGAGTTTTTCGAAGTTTCTCATGTTGCACATGTGTTGTTCTGTGTTCTACACTACTCGACGCGGTTGCAGAAGATTCGAGTTTGTATACTTTCTTGAGTTTTTCGAAGTTTCTGATGTTGCGAATGTGTTGTGCTGTTTAACTAACTACTCTACGCTGCTTCAGAAGATTTCGAGTTATTGCATTACTTTTTTGATTTTTTCGATGTTTCTCATGTTGCGTATGTGTTGTGCTGTGTTCTACACCACTCTACGCTGCTTCACAAGATTTCCAGTTAATTGTATACTTTTTTGAGTTTTTCGAAGTTTCTCATGTTGCGAATGTGTTGTGCTGCTTAACTAACTACTCTACGCTGCTTCAGAAGATTTCGAGTTATTTTTATACTTTTTTGAATTTTTCGAAGTTTCTCATGTTGCACATGTGTTCTACACTACTCTCCGCTGCTTCACAAGATTTCCAGTTAATTGTATACTTTCTTGAGTTTTTCGTAGTTTCACAAGGTGCATATGGGTTGTGCTGGGTTCTGAACTAACTCTACGCTGGTTCAGAGGTTTTTGAGTTATTTTTTTAAATTTTTGAGTCTTTCGAAGCTTTTCATGTTGCGTATGTGTTGTTCTGTGTTCTACACAACTCTACGCGTTTGCAGAAGATTCGAGTTGTTTGTATACTTTCTTGAGTTTTTCGAAGTTTCTCATGTTGCGAATGTGTTGTGCTGTTTAACTAACTACTCTACGCTGCTTCAGAAGATTTCGAGTTATTTCATCCCTTTTTTTTTCGATGTTTCTCATGTTGCGTATGTGTTGTGCTGTGTTCTACACTACGCTCCGCTGCTTCACAAGATTTCCAGTTAATTGTATACTTTTTTGAGTTTTTCGAAGTGTCTCATGTTGCGAATGTGTTGTGCTGCTTAACTAACTACTCTACGCTGCTTCAGAAGATTTCGAGTTATTTCATCATTTTTTTGATTTTTTTCGATGTTTCTCATGTTGCGTATGTGTTGTGCTGTGTTCTACACTATTCTACGCTGCTTCACAAGATTCCCAGTTAATTGTATACTTTTTTGAGTTTTTCGAAGTTTCTAATGTTGCATATGTGTTGTGTTGTGTTCTACACTAGTCTACGCGGTTGCAGAAGATTCGAGTTGTTTGTACACTTTCTTGAGTTTTTCGAAGTTTCTCCTGGTGCATATGGGTCGTGCTGGGTTCTACACTACTCTACACTGTTGCAGAAGATTTCGAGTTATTTGTATACTTTGTTGAGTTTTTCGAAGTTTCTCCTGGTGCATATGGGTCGTGCTGGGTTCTACATTACTCTACGCTGTTTCAGAGATTTTCTAGTTATTTCATTACTTTTTTCAGTTTTTCTAAGTTTCTCAGGTTGCATATGTGTTGTGCTGGGTACTAAACTAACTCTACACTGCTTCAGAGGTTTTCGAGTTATTTCATAACTTTTTTGAGTTTTTCGAAGTTTCTCATGTTGCACATGTGTTGTTCTGTGTTCTACACTACTCTACGCGGTTGCAGAAGATTCGAGTTGTTTCTATACTTTCTTGAGTTTTTCGAAGTTTCTGATGTTGCGAATGTGTTGTGCTGTTTAACTAACTACTCTACGCTGCTTCAGAAGATTTCGAGTTATTGCATTACTTTTTTGATTTTTTCGATGTTTCTCATGTTGCGTATGTGTTGTGCTGTGTTCTACACTACTCTACGCTGCTTCACAAGATTTCCAGTTAATTGTATACTTTTTTGAGTTTTTCGAAGTTTCTCATGTTGCGAATGTGTTGTGCTGCTTAACTAACTACTCGACGCTGCTTCAGAAGATTTCGAGTTATTTCATCACTTTTTTGATTTTTTTCGATGTTTCTCATGTTGCGTATGTGTTGTGCTGTGTTCTACACTATTCTACGCTGCTTCACAAGATTTCCAGTTAATTATATACTTTTTTGAGTTTTTCGAAGTTTCTCATGTTGCGAATGTGTTGTGCTGCTTAACTAACTACTCTACGCTGCTTCAGAAGATGTCGAGTTATTTCATCACTTTTTTGATTTTTTCGATGTTTCTCATGTTGCGTATGTGTTGTGCTGTGTTCTACACTATTCTACGCTGCTTCACAAGATTTCCAGTTAATTGTATACTTTTTTGAGTTTTGCGAAGTTTCTCATGTTGCGAATGTGTTGTGCTGCTTAGCTAACTACTCTACGCTGCTGCAGAAGATTTCGAGTTATTTTTTTACTTTTTTGAGTTTTTCGAAGTTTCTCATGTTGCGAATGTGTTGTGCTGTTTAACTAACTACTCTACGCTGCTTCAGAAGATTTCGAGTTATTGCATTACTTTTTTGATTTTTTCGATGTTTCTCATGTTGCGTATGTGTTGTGCTGTGTTCTACACTACTCTACGCTGCTTCACAAGATTTCCAGTTAATTGTATACTTTTTTGAGTTTTTCGAAGTTTCTCATGTTGCGAATGTGTTGTGCTGCTTAACTAACTACTCTACGCTGCTTCAGAAGATTTCGAGTTATTTCATCACTTTTTTGATTTTTTTCGATGTTTCTCATGTTGCGTATGTGTTGTGCTATGTTCTACACTATTCTACGCTGCTTCACAAGATTTCCAGTTAATTGTATACTTTTTTGAGTTTTTCGAAGTTTCTCATGTTGCGAATGTGTTGTGCTGCTTAACTAACTACTCTACGCTGCTTCAGAAGATGTCGAGTTATTTCATCACTTTTTTGATTTTTTCGATGTTTCTCATGTTGCGTATGTGTTGTGCTGTGTTCTACACTATTCTACGCTGCTTCACAAGATTTCCAGTTAATTGTATACTTTTTTGAGTTTTGCGAAGTTTCTCATGTTGCGAATGTGTTGTGCTGCTTAACTAACGACTCTACGCTGCTTCAGAAGATTTCGAGTTATTTCATCACTTTTTTGATTTTTTCGATGTTTCTCATGTTGCGTATATGTTGTGTGCTGTGTTCTGCACTACTCTACGCTGCTTCACAAGATTTCCAGTTAATTGTATACTTTTTTGAGTTTTTCGAAGTTTCTCATGTTGCGAATGTGTTGTGCTGCTTAAGTAACTACTCTGCGCTGCTTCAGAAGATTTCGAGTTATTTCATCACTTTTTTGATTTTTTCGATGTTTCTCATGTTGCGTATATGTTGTGCTGTGTTCTGCACTACTCTACGCTGCTTCACAAGATTATCAGTTAATTGTATCCTTTTTTGAGTTTTTCGAAGTTTCTCATGTTGTGTATGTGTTGTGCTGCGTAACTACACTACTCTATGCTGCTTCAGAAGATTTCGAGTTATTTTTTTACTTTTTTGAGTTTTTCGAAGTTTCTCATGTTGCATATGTGTTGTGTTGTGTTCTACACTAGTCTACGCGGTTGCAGAAGATTCGAGTTGTTTGTATACTTTCTTGAGTTTTTCGAAGTTTCTCCTGGTGCATATGGGTTGTGCTGGGTTCAAAACTAACTCTACACTGCTTCAGAGGTTTTCGAGTTATTTCATTACTTTTTTGAGTTTTTCGACGTTTCTCATGTTGCACATGTGTTGTGCTGTGTTCTACACTACTCTCCGCTGCTTCACAAGATTTCCAGTTAATTGTATACTTTCTTGAGTTTTTCGTAGTTTCACAAGGTGCATATGGGTTGTGCTGGGTTCTGAACTAACTCTACGCTGGTTCAGAGGTTTTTGAGTTATTTTTTTAAATTTTTGAGTCTTTCGAAGCTTTTCATGTTGCGTATGTGTTGTTCTGTGTTCTACACAACTCTACGCGGTTGCAGAAGATTCGAGTTGTTTGTATACTTTCTTGAGTTGTTCGAAGTTTCTCATGTTGCGAATGTGTTGTGCTGTTTAACTAACTACTCTACGCTGCTTCAGAAGATTTCGAGTTATTTCATCACTTTTTTGATTTTTTTCGATGTTTCTCATGTTGCGTATGTGTTGTGCTATGTTCTACACTATTCTACGCTGCTTCACAAGATTTCCAGTTAATTGTATACTTTTTTGAGTTTTTCGAAGTTTCTCATGTTGCGAATGTGTTGTGCTGCTTAACTAACTACTCTACGCTGCTTCAGAAGATGTCGAGTTATTTCATCACTTTTTTGATTTTTTCGATGTTTCTCATGTTGCGTATGTGTTGTGCTGTGTTCTACACTATTCTACGCTGCTTCACAAGATTTCCAGTTAATTGTATACTTTTTTGAGTTTTGCGAAGTTTCTCATGTTGCGAATGTGTTGTGCTGCTTAACTAACGACTCTACGCTGCTTCAGAAGATTTCGAGTTATTTCATCACTTTTTTGATTTTTTCGATGTTTCTCATGTTGCGTATATGTTGTGTGCTGTGTTCTGCACTACTCTACGCTGCTTCACAAGATTTCCAGTTAATTGTATACTTTTTTGAGTTTTTCGAAGTTTCTCATGTTGCGAATGTGTTGTGCTGCTTAAGTAACTACTCTGCGCTGCTTCAGAAGATTTCGAGTTATTTCATCACTTTTTTGATTTTTTCGATGTTTCTCATGTTGCGTATATGTTGTGCTGTGTTCTGCACTACTCTACGCTGCTTCACAAGATTATCAGTTAATTGTATCCTTTTTTGAGTTTTTCGAAGTTTCTCATGTTGTGTATGTGTTGTGCTGCGTAACTACACTACTCTATGCTGCTTCAGAAGATTTCGAGTTATTTTTTTACTTTTTTGAGTTTTTCGAAGTTTCTCATGTTGCATATGTGTTGTGTTGTGTTCTACACTAGTCTACGCGGTTGCAGAAGATTCGAGTTGTTTGTATACTTTCTTGAGTTTTTCGAAGTTTCTCCTGGTGCATATGGGTTGTGCTGGGTTCAAAACTAACTCTACACTGCTTCAGAGGTTTTCGAGTTATTTCATTACTTTTTTGAGTTTTTCGACGTTTCTCATGTTGCACATGTGTTGTGCTGTGTTCTACACTACTCTCCGCTGCTTCACAAGATTTCCAGTTAATTGTATACTTTCTTGAGTTTTTCGTAGTTTCACAAGGTGCATATGGGTTGTGCTGGGTTCTGAACTAACTCTACGCTGGTTCAGAGGTTTTTGAGTTATTTTTTTAAATTTTTGAGTCTTTCGAAGCTTTTCATGTTGCGTATGTGTTGTTCTGTGTTCTACACAACTCTACGCGGTTGCAGAAGATTCGAGTTGTTTGTATACTTTCTTGAGTTGTTCGAAGTTTCTCATGTTGCGAATGTGTTGTGCTGTTTAACTAACTACTCTACGCTGCTTCAGAAGATTTCGAGTTATTTCATCACTTTTTTGTTTTTTTCGATGTTTCTCATGTTGCGTATGTGTTGTGCTGTGTTCTACACTACTCTCCGCTGCTTCACAAGATTTCCAGTTAATTTTATACTTTTTTGAGTTTTTCGAAGTTTCTCATGTTGCGAATGTGTTGTGCTGCTTAACTAACTACTCTACGCTGCTTCAGAAGATTTCGAGTTATTTCATCATTTTTTTGATTTTTTTCGATGTTTCTCATGTTGCGTATGTGTTGTGCTGTGTTCTACACTATTCTACGCTGCTTCACAAGATTTCCAGTTAATTGTATACTTTTTTGAGTTTTTCGAAGTTTCTCATATTGCATATGTGTTGTGTTGTGTTCTACACTAGTCTACGCGGTTGCAGAAGATTCGAGTTGTTTGTACACTTTCTTGAGTTTTTCGAAATTTCTCCTGGTGCATATGGGTCGTGCTGGGTTCTACACTACTCTGCACTGTTGCAGAAGATTTCGAGTTATTTGTATACTTTGTTGAGCTTTTCGTAGTTTCTCCTGGTGCATATGGGTTGTGCTGGGTTCTGAACTAACTCTACGCTGGTTCAGAGGTTTTCGAGTTATTTTTTTAAATTCTTGAGTCTTTCGAAGCTTTTCATGTTGCGTATGTGTTGTGCTGGGCTCTACATTACTCTACGCTGTTTCAGAGATTTTCTAGTTATTTCATTACTTTTTTCAGTTTTTCTAAGTTTCTCATGTTGCATATGTGTTGTGCTGGGTACTAAACTAACTCTACACTGCTTCAGAGGTTTTCGAGTTATTTCATAACTTTTTTGAGTTTTTCGAAGTTTCTCATGTTGCACATGTGTTGTTCTGTGTTCTACACTACTCGACGCGGTTGCAGAAGATTCGAGTTTGTATACTTTCTTGAGTTTTTCGAAGTTTCTGATGTTGCGAATGTGTTGTGCTGTTTAACTAACTACTCTACGCTGCTTCAGAAGATTTCGAGTTATTGCATTACTTTTTTGATTTTTTCGATGTTTCTCATGTTGCGTATGTGTTGTGTTGTGTTCTACACCACTCTACGCTGCTTCACAAGATTTCCAGTTAATTGTATACTTTTTTGAGTTCTTCGAAGTTTCTCATGTTGCGAATGTGTTGTGCTGCTTAACTAACTACTCTACGCTGCTTCAGAAGATTTCGAGTTATTTTTATACTTTTTTGAATTTTTCGAAGTTTCTCATGTTGCACATGTGTTCTACACTACTCTCCGCTGCTTCACAAGATTTCCAGTTAATTGTATACTTTCTTGAGTTTTTCGTAGTTTCACAAGGTGCATATGGGTTGTGCTGGGTTCTGAACTAACTCTACGCTGGTTCAGAGGTTTTTGAGTTATTTTTTTAAATGTTTGAGTCTTTCGAAGCTTTTCATGTTGCGTATGTGTTGTTCTGTGTTCTACACAACTCTACGCGTTTGCAGAAGATTCGAGTTGTTTGTATACTTTCTTGAGTTTTTCGAAGTTTCTCATGTTGCGAATGTGTTGTGCTGTTTAACTAACTACTCTACGCTGCTTCAGAAGATTTCGAGTTATTTCATCCCTTTTTTTTTCGATGTTTCTCATGTTGCGTATGTGTTGTGCTGTGTTCTACACTACTCTCCGCTGCTTCACAAGATTTCCAGTTAATTGTATACTTTTTTGAGTTTTTCGAAGTTTCTCATGTTGCGAATGTGTTGTGCTGCTTAACTAACTACTCTACGCTGCTTCAGAAGATTTCGAGTTATTTCATCATTTTTTTGATTTTTTTCGATGTTTCTCATGTTGCGTATGTGTTGTGCTGTGTTCTACACTATTCTATGCTGCTTCACAAGATTCCCAGTTAATTGTATACTTTTTTGAGTTTTTCGAAGTTTCTAATGTTGCATATGTGTTGTGTTGTGTTCTACACTAGTCTACGCGGTTGCAGAAGATTCGAGTTGTTTGTACACTTTCTTGAGTTTTTCGAAGTTTCTCCTGGTGCATATGGGTCGTGCTGGGTTCTACACTACTCTACACTGTTGCAGAAGATTTCGAGTTATTTGAATACTTTGTTGAGCTTTTCGTAGTTTCTCCTGGTGCATATGGGTTGTGCTGGGTTCTGAACTAACTCTACGCTGGTTCAGAGGTTTTCGAGTTACTTTTTTTAATTTTTGAGTCTTTCGAAGCTTTTCATGTTGCGTATGTGTTGTGCTGGGCTCTACATTACTCTACGCTGTTTCAGAGATTTTCTAGTTATTTCATTACTTTTTTCAGTTTTTCTAAGTTTCTCAGGTTGCATATGTGTTGTGCTGGGTACTAAACTAACTCTACACTGCTTCAGAGGTTTTCGAGTTATTTCATAACTTTTTTGAGTTTTTCGAAGTTTCTCATGTTGCACATGTGTTGTTCTGTGTTCTACACTACTCTACGCGGTTGCAGAAGATTCGAGTTGTTTGTATACTTTCTTGAGTTTTTCGAAGTTTCTGATGTTGCGAATGTGTTGTGCTGTTTAACTAACTACTCTACGCTGCTTCAGAAGATTTCGAGTTATTGCATTACTTTTTTGATTTTTTCGATGTTTCTCATGTTGCGTATGTGTTGTGCTGTGTTCTACACTACTCTACGCTGCTTCACAAGATTTCCAGTTAATTGTATACTTTTTTGAGTTTGTCGAAGTTTCTCATGTTGCGAATGTGTTGTGCTGCTTAACTAACTACTCTACGCTGCTTCAGAAGATTTCGAGTTATTTCATCACTTTTTTGATTTTTTTCGATGTTTCTCATGTTGCGTATGTGTTGTGCTGTGTTCTACACTATTCTACGCTGCTTCACAAGATTTCCAGTTAATTGTATACTTTTTTGAGTTTTTCGAAGTTTCTCATGTTGCGAATGTGTTGTGCTGCTTAACTAACTACTCTACGCTGCTTCAGAAGATGTCGAGTTATTTCATCACTTTTTTGATTTTTTCGATGTTTCTCATGTTGCGTATGTGTTGTGCTGTGTTCTACACTATTCTACGCTGCTTCACAAGATTTCCAGTTAATTGTATACTTTTTTGAGTTTTGCGAAGTTTCTCATGTTGCGAATGTGTTGTGCTGCTTAACTAACTACTCTACGCTGCTGCAGAAGATTTCGAGTTATTTTTTTACTTTTTTGAGTGTTTTCTAAGTTTCTCAGGTTGCATATGTGTTGTGCTGGGTACTAAACTAACTCTACACTGCTTCAGAGGTTTTCGAGTTATTTCATAACTTTTTTGAGTTTTTCGAACTTTCTCATGTTGCACATGTGTTGTTCTGTGTTCTACACTACTCTACGCGGTTGCAGAAGATTCGAGTTGTTTGTATACTTTCTTGAGTTTTTCGAAGTTTCTCATGTTGCGAATGTGTTGTGCTGTTTAACTAACTACTCTGCGCTGCTTCAGAAGATTTCGAGTTATTTCATCACTTTTTTGATTTTTTCGATGTTTCTCATGTTGCGTATATGTTGTGCTGTGTTCTGCACTACTCAACGCTGCTTCACAAGATTACCAGTTAATTGTATACTTTTTTGAGTTTTTCGAAGTTTCTCATGTTGTGTATGTGTTGTGCTGCGTAACTACACTACTCTATGCTGCTTCAGAAGATTTCGAGTTATTTTTTTACTTTTTTGAGTTTTTCGAAGTTTCTCATGTTGCATATGTGTTGTGTTGTGTTCTACACTAGTCTACGCGGTTGCAGAAGATTCGAGTTGTTTGTATACTTTCTTGAGTTTTTCGAAGTTTCTCCTGGTGCATATGGGTTGTGCTGGGTTCTAAACTAACTCTACACTGCTTCAGAGGTTTTCGAGTTATTTCATTACTTTTTTGAGTTTTTCGACGTTTCTCATGTTGCACATGTGTTGTGCTGTGTTCTACACTACTCTCCGCTGCTTCACAAGATTTCCAGTTAATTGTATACTTTCTTGAGTTTTTCGTAGTTTCACAAGGTGCATATGGGTTGTGCTGGGTTCTGAACTAACTCTACGCTGGTTCAGAGGTTTTTGAGTTATTTTTTTAAATTTTTGAGTCTTTCGAAGCTTTTCATGTTGCGTATGTGTTGTTCTGTGTTCTACACAACTCTACGCGGTTGCAGAAGATTCGAGTTGTTTGTATACTTTCTTGAGTTGTTCGAAGTTTCTCATGTTGCGAATGTGTTGTGCTGTTTAACTAACTACTCTACGCTGCTTCAGAAGATTTCGAGTTATTTCATCACTTTTTTGTTCTTTTCGATGTTTCTCATGTTGCGTATGTGTTGTGTGCTGTGTTCTACACTACTCTCCGCTGCTTCACAAGATTTCCAGTTAATTGTATACTTTTTTGAGTTTTTCGAAGTTTCTCATGTTGCGAATGTGTTGTGCTGCTCAACTAACTACTCTACGCTGCTTCAGAAGATTTCGAGTTATTTCATCATTTTTTTGATTTTTTTCGATGTTTCGCATGTTGCGTATGTGTTGTGCTGTGTTCTACACTATTCTACGCTGCTTCACAAGATTTCCAGTTAATTGTATCCTTTTTTAAGTTTTTCGAAGTTTCTCATATTGCATATGTGTTGTGTTGTGTTCTACACTAGTCTACGCGGTTGCAGAAGATTCGAGTTGTTTGTACACTTTCTTGAGTTTTTCGAAGTTTCTCCTGGTGCATATGGGTCGTGCTGGGTTCTACACTACTCTGCACTGTTGCAGAAGATTTCGAGTTATTTGTATACTTTGTTGAGCTTTTCGTAGTTTCTCCTGGTGCATATGGGTTGTGCTGAGTTCTGAACTAACTACGCTGGTTCAGAGGTTTTCGAGTTATTTTTTTAAATTCTTGAGTCTTTCGAAGCTTTTCATGTTGCGAATGTGTTGTGCTGTTTAACTAACTACTCTACGCTGCTTCAGAAGATTTCGAGTTATTTCATCCCTTTTTTTTTCGATGTTTCTCATGTTGCGTATGTGTTGTGCTGTGTTCTACACTAATCTCCGCTGCTTCACAAGATTTCCAGTTAATTGTATACTTTTTTGAGTTTTTCGAAGTTTCTCATGTTGCGAATGTGTTGTGCTGCTTAACTAACTACTCTACGTTGCTTCAGAAGATTTCGAGTTATTTCATCACTTTTTTGATTTTTTTCGAAGTTTCTCATGTTGCGAATGTGTTGTGCTGCCTAACTAACTACTGTACGCTGCTTCAGAAGATTTCGAGTTATTGCATCACTTTTTTGATTTTTTCGATGTTTCTCATGTTGCGTATATGTTGTGCTGTGTTCTGCACTACTCTACGCTGCTTCACAAGATTACCAGTTAATTGTATACTTTTTTGAGTTTTTCGAAGTATCTCATGTTGTGTATGTGTTGTGCTGCGTAACTACACTACTCTATGCTGCTTCAGAAGATTTCGAGTTATTTTTTTACTTTTTTGAGTTTTTCGAAGTTTCTCATGTTGCATATGTGTTGTGTTGTGTTCTGCACTAGTCTACGCGGTTGCAGAAGATTCGAGTTGTTTGTATACTTTCTTGAGTTTTTCGAAGTTTCTCCTGGTGCATATGGGTTGTGCTGGGTTCTAAACTAACTCTACACTGCTTCAGAGGTTTTCGAGTTATTTCATTACTTTTTTGAGTTTTTCGACGTTTCTCATGTTGCACATGTGTTGTGCTGTTTAACTAACTACTCTACGCTGCTTCAGAAGATTTCGAGTTATTTCATCACTTTTTTGATTTTTTCGATGTTTCTCATGTTGCGTATGTGTTGTGCTGTGTTCTACACTACTCTACGCTGCTTCACAAGATTACCAGTTAATTGTATACTTTTTTGAGTTTTTCGAAGTTTCTCATGTTGTGTATGTGTTGTGCTGCGTAACTACACTACTCTGTGCTGCTTCAGAAGATTTCGAGTTATGTTTTTACTTTTTTGAGTTTTTCGAAGTTTCTCATGTTGCATATGTGTTGTGTTGTGTTCTACACTAGTCTACGCGGTTGCAGAAAATTCGAGTTGTTTGTATACTTTCTTGAGTTTTTCGAAGTTTCTCCTGGTGCATATGGGTTGTGCTGGGTTCTAAACTAACTCTACACTGCTTCAGAGGTTTTCAAGTTATTTCATTACTTTTTTGAGTTTTTCGACGTTTCTCATGTTGCACATATGTTGAGCTGCTTACCTAACTACTCTACGCTGCTTCACAAGATTTCCAGTTAATTGTATACTTTTTTGAGTTTTTCGAAGTTTCTCATGTTGCATATGTGTTGTGTTGTTTTCTACACTAGTCTACGCGGTTGCAGAAGATTCGAGTTGTTTGTACACTTTCTTGAGTTTTTCGAAGTTTCTCCTGGTGCATATGGGTCGTGCTGGGTTCTACACTACTCTACACTGTTGCAGAAGATTTCGAGTTATTTGTATACTTTGTTGAGCTTTTCGTAGTTTCTCCTGGTGCATATGGGTTGTGCTGGGTTCTGAACTAACTCTACGCTGGTTCAGAGGTTTTCGAGTTACTTTTTTTAATTTTTGAGTCTTTCGAAGCTTTTCATGTTGCGTATGTGTTGTGCTGGGCTCTACATTACTCTACACTGCTTCAGAGGTTTTCGAGTTATTTCATAATTTTTTTGAGTTTTTCGAACTTTCTCATGTTGCACATGTGTTGTTCTGTGTTCTACACTACTCTACGCGGTTGCAGAAGATTCGAGTTGTTTGTATACTTTCTTGAGTTTTTCGAAGTTTCTGATGTTGCGAATGTGTTGTGCTGTTTAACTAACTACTCTACGCTGCTTCAGAAGATTTCGAGTTATTGCATTACTTTTTTGATTTTTTCGAAGTTTCTCATGTTGCACATGTGTTCTACACTACTCTCCGCTGCTTCACAAGATTTCCAGTTAATTGTATACTTTCTTGAGTTTTTCGTAGTTTCACAAGGTGCATATGGGTTGTGCTGGGTTCTGAACTAACTCTACGCTGGTTCAGAGGTTTTTGAGTTATTTTTTTAAATTTTTGAGTCTTTCGAAGCTTTTCATGTTGCGTATGTGTTGTTCTGTGTTCTACACAACTCTACGCGTTTGCAGAAGATTCGAGTTGTTTGTATACTTTCTTGAGTTTTTCGAAGTTTCTCATGTTGCGAATGTGTTGTGCTGTTTAACTAACTACTCTACGCTGCTTCAGAAGATTTCGAGTTATTTCATCCCTTTTTTTTTCGATGTTTCTCATGTTGCGTATGTGTTGTGCTGTGTTCTACACTACTCAAGCTGCTTCACAAGATTTCCAGTTAATTGTATACTTTTTTGAGTTTTTCGAAGTTTCTCATGTTGCGAATGTGTTGTGCTGCTTAACTAACTACTCTACGTTGCTTCAGAAGATTTCGAGTTATTTCATCACTTTTTTGATTTTTTTCGAAGTTTCTCATGTTGCGAATGTGTTGTGTTGCCTAACTAACTACTGTACGCTGCTTCAGAAGATTTCGAGTTATTGCATCACTTTTTTGATTTTTTCGATGTTTCTCATGTTGCGTATATGTTGTGCTGTGTTCTGCACTACTCTACGCTGCTTCACAAGATTACCAGTTAATTGTATACTTTTTTGAGTTTTTCGAAGTATCTCATGTTGTGTATGTGTTGTGCTGCGTAACTACACTACTCTATGCTGCTTCAGAAGATTTCGAGTTATTTTTTTACTTTTTTGAGTTTTTCGAAGTTTCTCATGTTGCATATGTGTTGTGTTGTGTTCTACACTAGTCTACGCGGTTGCAGAAGATTCGAGTTGTTTGTATACTTTCTTGAGTTTTTCGAAGTTTCTCCTGGTGCATATGGGTTGTGCTGGGTTCTAAACTAACTCTACACTGCTTCAGAGGTTTTCGAGTTATTTCATTACTTTTTTGAGTTTTTCGACGTTTCTCATGTTGCACATGTGTTGTGCTGTTTAACTAACTAATCTACGCTGCTTCAGAAGATTTCGAGTTATTTCATCACTTTTTTGATTTTTTCGATGTTTCTCATGTTGCGTATGTGTTGTGCTGTGTTCTACACTACTCTACGCTGCTTCACAAGATTACCAGTTAATTGTATACTTTTTTGAGTTTTTCGAAGTTTCTCATGTTGTGTATGTGTTGTGCTGCGTAACTACACTACTCTCTGCTGCAGAAGATTTCGAGTTATGTTTTTACTTTTTTGAGTTTTTCGAAGTTTCTCATGTTGCATATGTGTTGTGTTGTGTTCTACACTAGTCTACGCGGTTGCAGAAAATTCGAGTTGTTTGTATACTTTCTTGAGTTTTTCGAAGTTTCTCCTGGTGCATATGGGTTGTGCTGGGTTCTAAACTAACTCTACACTGCTTCAGAGGTTTTCGAGTTATTTCATTACTTTTTTGAGTTTTTCGACGTTTCTCTTGTTGCACATATGTTGAGCTGCTTACCTAACTACTCTACGCTGCTTCACAAGATTTCCAGTTAATTGTATACTTTTTTGAGTTTTTCGAAGTTTCTCATGTTGCATATGTGTTGTGTTGTTTTCTACACTAGTCTACGCGGTTGCAGAAGATTCGAGTTGTTTGTACACTTTCTTGAGTTTTTCGAAGTTTCTCCTGGTGCATATGGGTCGTGCTGGGTTCTACACTACTCTACACTGTTGCAGAAGATTTCGAGTTATTTGTATACTTTGTTGAGCTTTTCGTAGTTTCTCCTGGTGCATATGGGTTGTGCTGGGTTCTGAACTAACTCTACGCTGGTTCAGAGGTTTTCGAGTTACTTTTTTTAATTTTTGAGTCTTTCGAAGCTTTTCATGTTGCGTATGTGTTGTGCTGGGCTCTACATTACTCTACACTGCTTCAGAGGTTTTCGAGTTATTTCATAATTTTTTTGAGTTTTTCGAACTTTCTCATGTTGCACATGTGTTGTTCTGTGTTCTACACTACTCTACGCGGTTGCAGAAGATTCGAGTTGTTTGTATACTTTCTTGAGTTTTTCGAAGTTTCTGATGTTGCGAATGTGTTGTGCTGTTTAACTAACTATTCTACGCTGCTTCAGAAGATTTCGAGTTATTGCATTACTTTTTTGATTTTTTCGATGTTTCTCATGTTGCGTATGTGTTGTGCTGTATTCTACACTACTCTACGCTGCTTCACAAGATTTTCAGTTAATTGTATACTTTTTTGAGTTTTTCGAAGTTTCTCATGTTGCGAATGTGTTGTGCTGCTTAACTAACTACTCTACGCTGCTTCAGAACATTTCGAGTTATTTCATCACTTTTTTGATTTTTTTCGATGTTTCTCATGTTGCGTATATGTTGTGCTGTGTTCTGCACTACTCTACGCTGCTTCACAAGATTACCAGTTAATTGTATACTTTTTTGAGTTTTTCGAAGTTTCTCATGTTGTGTATGTGTTGTGCTGCGTAACTACACTACTCTATGCTGCTTCAGAAGATTTCGAGTTATTTTTTTACTTGTTTGAGTTTTTCGAAGTTTCTCATATTGCATATGTGTTGTGTTGTGTTCTACACTAGTCTACGCGGTTGCAGAAGATTCGAGTTGTTTGTATACTTTCTTGAGTTTTTCGAAGTTTCTCCTGGTGCATATGGGTTGTGCTGGGTTCTAAACTAACTCTACACTGCTTCATAGGTTTTCGAGTTATTTCATTACTTTTTTGAGTTTTTCGGCGTTTCTCATGTTGCACATGTGTTGTGCTGCTTAACTAACTACTCTACGCTGCTTCAGAAGATTTCGAGTTATTTTTATACTTTTTTGAATTTTTCGAAGTTTCTCATGTTGCACATGTGTTGTGCTGTGTTCTACACTACTCTCCGCTGCTTCACAAGATTTCCAGTTAAATGTATACTTTCTTGAGTTTTTCGTAGTTTCACAAGGTGCATATGGGTTGTGCTGGGTTCTGAACTAACTCTATGCTGGTTCAGAGGTTTTCGAGTTATTTTTTTAAATTTTTGAGTCTTTCGAAGCTTTTCATGTTGCGTATGTGTTGTGCTGGGTTCTACATTACTCTACGCTGCTTCAGAGATTTTCTAGTTATTTCATTACTTTTTTGTGTTTTTCGAAGTTTCTCAGGTTGTGTATGTGTTGTGCTGCGTAACTACACTACTCTATGCTGCTTCAGAAGATTTCGAGTTATTTTTTTAATTTTTTTGAGTTTTTCGAAGCTTTTCATGTTGCGTGTGTGTGCTGGGTTCTACATTACTCTACGCTGTTTCAGAGATTTTCTAGTTATTTCATTACTTTTTTCAGTTTTTCTAAGTTTCTCAGGTTGCATATGTGTTGTGCTGGGTACTAAACTAACTCTACACTGCTTCAGAGGTTTTCGAGTTATTTCATAACTTTTTTGAGTTTTTCGAAGTTTCTCATGTTGCACATGTGTTGTTCTGTGTTCTACACTACTCTACGCGGTTGCAGAAGATTCGAGTTGTTTGTATACTTTCTTGAGTTTTTCGAAGTTTCTCCTGGTGCATATGGGTCGTGCTGGGTTCTACACTACTCTGCACTGTTGCAGAAGATTTCGAGTTATTTGTATACTTTGTTGAGCTTTTCGTAGTTTCTCCTGGTGCATATGGGTTGTGCTGAGTTCTGAACTAACTCTACGCTGGTTCAGAGGTTTTCGAGTTATTTTTTTAAATTCTTGAGTCTTTCGAAGCTTTTCATGTTGCATATGTGTTGTGCTGGGTACTAAACTAACTCTACACTGCTTCAGAGGTTTTCGAGTTATTTCATAACTTTTTTGAGTTTTTCGAAGTTTCTCATGTTGCACATGTGTTGTTCTGTGTTCTACACTACTCTACGCGGTTGCAGAAGATTCGAGTTTGTATACTTTCTTGAGTTTTTCGAAGTTTCTCATGTTGCGAATGTGTTGTGCTGCTTAACTAACTACTGTACGCTGCTTCAGAAGATTTCGAGTTATTTCATCACTTTTTTGATTTTTTCGATGTTTCTCATGTTGCGTATATGTTGTGCTGTGTTCTGCACTACTCTACGCTGCTTCACAAGATTACCAGTTAATTGTATACTTTTTTGAGTTTTTCGAAGTTTCTCATGTTGTGTATGTGTTGTGCTGCGTAACTACACTACTCTATGCTGCTTCAGAAGATTTCGAGTTATTTTTTTACTTGTTTGAGTTTTTCGAAGTTTCTCATGTTGCATATGTGTTGTGTTGTGTTCTACACTAGTCTACGCGGTTGCAGAAGATTCGAGTTGTTTGTATACTTTCTTGAGTTTTTCGAAGTTTCTCCTGGTGCATATGGGTTGTGCTGGGTTCTAAACTAACTCTACACTGCTTCAGAGGTTTTCGAGTTATTTCATTACTTTTTTGAGTTTTTCGACGTTTCTCATGTTGCACATGTGTTGTGCTGTTTAACTAACTACTCTACGCTGCTTCAGAAGATTTCGAGTTATTTCATCACTTTTTTGATTTTTTCGATGTTTCTCATGTTGCGTATGTGTTGTGCTTTGTTCTACACTACTCTACGCTGCTTCACAAGATTACCAGTTAATTGTATACTTTTTTGAGTTTTTCGAAGTTTCTCATGTTGTGTATGTGTTGTGCTGCGTAACTACACTACTCTATGCTGCTTCAGAAGATTTCGAGTTATGTTTTTACTTTTTTGAGTTTTTCGAAGTTTCTCATGTTGCATATGTGTTGTGTTGTGTTCTACACTAGTCTACGCGGTTGCAGAAAATTCGAGTTGTTTGTATACTTTCTTGAGTTTTTCGAAGTTTCTCCTGCTGCATATGGGTTGTGCTGGGTTCTAAACTAACTCTACACTGCTTCAGAGGTTTTCGAGTTATTTCATTACTTTTTTGAGTTTTTCGACGTTTCTCATGTTGCACATGTGTTGAGCTGCTTACCTAACTACTCTACGCTGCTTCACAAGATTTCCAGTTAATTGTATACTTTTTTGAGTTTTTCGAAGTTTCTCATGTTGCATATGTGTTGTGTTGTTTTCTACACTAGTCTACGCGGTTGCAGAAGATTCGAGTTGTTGGCACACTTTCTTGAGTTTTTCGAAGTTTCTCCTGGTGCATATGGGTCGTGCTGGGTTCTACACTACTCTACACTGTTGCAGAAGATTTCGAGTCATTTGTATACTTTGTTGAGCTTTTCGTAGTTTCTCCTGGTGCATATGGGTTGTGCTGGGTTCTGAACTAACTCTACGCTGGTTCAGAAGATTTCGAGTTATTTTTTTACATTTTTGAGTTTTTCGAAGTTTCTCATGTTGCATATGTGTTGTGTTGTGTTCTACACTAGTCTACGCGGTTGCAGAAAATTCGAGTTGTTTGTATACTTTCTTGAGTTTTTCGAAGTTTCTCCTGGTGCATATGGGTTGTGCTGGGTTCTAAACTAACTCTACACTGCTTCAGAGGTTTTCGAGTTATTTCATTACTTTTTTGAGTTTTTCGACGTTTCTCATGTTGCACATGTGTTGTGCTGTGTTCTACACTACTTTCCGCTGCTTCACAAGATTTCCAGTTAATTGTATACTTTCTTGAGTTTTTCGTAGTTTCACAAGGTGCATATGGGTTGTGCTGGGTTCTGAACTAACTCTACGCTGGTTCAGAGGTTTTTGAGTTATTTTTTTAAATTTTTGAGTCTTTCGAAGCTTTTCATGTTGCGTATGTGTTGTTCTGTGTTCTACACAACTCTACGCGGTTGCAGAAGATTCGAGTTGTTTGTATACTTTCTTGAGTTGTTCGAAGTTTCTCATGTTGCGAATGTGTTGTGCTGTTTAACTAACTACTGTACGCTGCTTCAGAAGATTTCGAGTTATATCATCACTTTTTTGTTGTTTTCGATGTTTCTCATGTTGCGTATGTGTTGTGCTGTGTTCTACACTACTTTCCGCTGCTTCACAAGATTTCCAGTTAATTGTATACTTTTTTGAGTTTTTCGAAGTTTCTCATGTTGCGAATGTGTTGTGCTGCTTAACTAACTACTCTACGCTGCTTCAGAAGATTTCGAGTTATTTCATCATTTTTTTGATTTTTTTCGATGTTTCTCATGTTGCGTATGTGTTGTGCTGTGTTCTACACTATTCTACGCTGCTTCACAAGATTTCCAGTTAATTGTATACTTTTTTGAGTTTTTCGAAGTTTCTCATATTGCATATGTGTTGTGTTGTGTTCTACACTAGTCTACGCGGTTGCAGAAGATTCGAGTTGTTTGTACACTTTCTTGAGTTTTTCGAAGTTTCTCCTGGTGCTTATGGGTCGTGCTGGGTTCTACACTACTCTGCACTGTTGCAGAAGATTTCGAGTTATTTGTATACTTTGTTGAGCTTTTCGTAGTTTCTCCTGGTGCATATGGGTTGTGCTGGGTTCTGAACTAACTCTACGCTGGTTCAGAGGTTTTCGAGTTATTTTTTTAAATTCTTGAGTCTTTCGAAGCTTTTCATGTTGCGTATGTGTTGTGCTGGGCTCTACATTACTCTACGCTGTTTCAGAGATTTTCTAGTTATTTCATTACTTTTTTCAGTTTTTCTAAGTTTCTCATGTTGCATATGTGTTGTGCTGGGTACTAAACTAACTCTACACTGCTTCAGAGGTTTTCGAGTTATTTCATAACTTTTTTGAGTTTTTCGAAGTTTCTCATGTTGCACATGTGTTGTTCTGTGTTCTACACTACTCGACGCGGTTGCAGAAGATTCGAGTTTGTATACTTTCTTGAGTTTTTCGAAGTTTCTGATGTT
The DNA here is from genome assembly GCF_044704955.1 of Pristiophorus japonicus. Lineage (NCBI taxonomy): Eukaryota > Metazoa > Chordata > Chondrichthyes > Pristiophoridae > Pristiophorus > Pristiophorus japonicus. Next base: position 177,316,976 of record NC_091985.1, read on the forward strand.
GCGAATGTGTTGTGCTGTTTAACTAACTACTCTACGCTGCTTCAGAAGATTTCCAGTTATTGCATTACTTTTTTGATTTTTTCGATGTTTCTCATGTTGCGTATGTGTTGTGCTGTGTTCTACACCACTCTACGCTGCTTCACAAGATTTCGAGTTATTTTTATACTTTTTTGAATTTTTCGAAGTTTCTCATGTTGCACATGTGCTCTACACTACTCTCCGCTGCTTCGCAAGATTTCCAGTTAATTATATACTTTCTTGAGTTTTTCGTAGTTTCACAAGGTGCATATGGGTTGTGCTGGGTTCTGAACTAACTCTACGCTGGTTCAGAGGTTTTTGAGTTATTTTTTTAAATTTTTGAGTCTTTCGAAGCTTTTCATGTTGCGTATGTGTTGTTCTGTGTTCTACACAACTCTACGCGTTTGCAGAAGATTCGAGTTGTTTGTATACTTTCTTGAGTTTTTCGAAGTTTCTCATGTTGCGAATGTGTTGTGCTGTTTAACTAACTACTCTACGCTGCTTCAGAAGATTTCGAGTTATTTCATCCCTTTTTTTTTTCGATGTTTCTCATGTTGCGTATGTGTTGTGCTGTGTTCTACACTACTCTCCGCTGCTTCACAAGATTTCCAGTTAATTGTATACTTTTTTGAGTTTTTCGAAGTTTCTCATGTTGCGAATGTGTTGTGCTGCTTAACTAACTACTCTACGCTGCTTCAGAAGATTTCGAGTTATTTCATCATTTTTTTGATTTTTTTCGATGTTTCTCATGTTGCGTATGTGTTGTGCTGTGTTCTACACTATTCTACGCTGCTTCACAAGATTCCCAGTTAATTGTATACTTTTTTGAGTTTTTCGAAGTTTCTAATGTTGCATATGTGTTGTGTTGTGTTCTACACTAGTCTACGCGGTTGCAGAAGATTCGAGTTGTTTGTACACTTTCTTGAGTTTTTCGAAGTTTCTCCTGGTGCATATGGGTCGTGCTGGGTTCTACACTACTCCACACTGTTGCAGAAGATTTCGAGTTATTTGTATACTTTGTTGAGCTTTTCGTAGTTTCTCCTGGTGCATATGGGTTGTGCTGGGTTCTGAACTAACTCTACGCTGGTTCAGAGGTTTTCGAGTTACTTTTTTTAATTTTTGAGTCTTTCGAAGCTTTTCATGTTGCGTATGTGTTGTGCTGGGCTCTACATTACTCTACGCTGTTTCAGAGATTGTCTAGTTATTTCATTACTTTTTTCAGTTTTTCTAAGTTTCTCAGGTTGCATATGTGTTGTGCTGGGTACTAAACTAACTCTACACTGCTTCAGAGGTTTTCGAGTTATTTCATTACTTTTTTGAGTTTTTCGAAGTTTCTCATGTTGCACATGTGTTGTTCTGTGTTCTACACTATATACGCGGTTGCAGAAGATTCGAGTTGTTTGTATACTTTCTTGAGTTTTTCGAAGTTTCTCCTGGTGCATATGGGTCGTGCTGGGTTCTACACTACTCTGCACTGTTGCAGAAGATTTCGAGTTATTTGTATACTTTGTTGAGCTTTTCGTAGTTTCTCCTGGTGCATATGGGTTGTGCTGGGTTCTGAACTAACTCTACGCTGGTTCAGAGGTTTTCGAGTTATTTTTTTAAATTCTTGAGTCTTTCGAAGCTTTTCATGTTGCGTATGTGTTGTGCTGGGCTCTACATTACTCTACGCTGTTTCAGAGATTTTCTAGTTATTTCATTACTTTTTTCAGTTTTTCTAAGTTTCTCATATTGCATATGTGTTGTGCTGGGTACTAAACTAACTCTACACTGCTTCAGAGGTTTTCGAGTTATTTCATAACTTTTTTGAGTTTTTCGAAGTTTCTCATGTTGCACATGTGTTGTTCTGTGTTCTACACTACTCTACGCGGTTGCAGAAGATTCGAGTTTGTATACTTTCTTGAGTTTTTCGAAGTTTCTCATGTTGCGAATGTGTTGTGCTGCTTAACTAACTACTGTACGCTGCTTCAGAAGATTTCGAGTTATTTCATCACTTTTTTGATTTTTTTCGATGTTTCTCATGTTGCGAATGTGTTGTGCTGCTTAAGTAACTACTCTGTGCTGCTTCAGAAGATTTCGAGTTATTTCATCACTTTTTTGATTTTTTCGATGTTTCTCATGTTGCGTATATGTTGTGCTGTGTTCTGCACTACTCTACGCTGCTTCACAAGATTACCAGTTAATTGTATACTTTTTTGAGTTTTTCGAAGTATCTCATGTTGTGTATGTGTTGTGCTGCGTAACTACACTACTCTATGCTGCTTCAGAAGATTTCGAGTTATTTTTTTACTTTTTTGAGTTTTTCGAAGTTTCTCATGTTGCATATGTGTTGTGTTGTGTTCTACACTAGTCTACGCGGTTGCAGAAGATTCGAGTTGTTTGTATACTTTCTTGAGTTTTTCGAAGTTTCTCCTGGTGCATATGGGTTGTGCTGGGTTCTAAACTAGCTCTACACTGCTTCAGAGGTTTTCGAGTTATTTCATTACTTTTTTGAGTTTTTCGACGTTTCTCATGTTGCACATGTGTTGTGCTGTGTTCTACACTACTTTCCGCTGCTTCACAAGATTTCCAGTTAATTGTATACTTTCTTGAGTTTTTCGTAGTTTCACAAGGTGCATATGGGTTGTGCTTGGTTCTGAACTAACTCTACGCTGGTTCAGAGGTTTTTGAGTTATTTTTTTAAATTTTTGAGTCTTTCGAAGCTTTTCATGTTGCGTATGTGTTGTTCTGTGTTCTACACAACTCTACGCGGTTGCAGAAGATTCGAGTTGTTTGTATACTTTCTTGAGTTGTTCGAAGTTTCTCATGTTGCGAATGTGTTGTGCTGTTTAACTAACTACTGTACGCTGCTTCAGAAGATTTCGAGTTATTTCATCACTTTTTTGTTGTTTTCGATGTTTCTCATGTTGCGTATGTGTTGTGCTGTGTTCTACACTACTTTCCGCTGCTTCACAAGATTTCCAGTTAATTGTATACTTTTTTGAGTTTTTCGAAGTTTCTCATGTTGCGAATGTGTTGTGCTGCTTAACTAACTACTCTACGCTGCTTCAGAAGATTTCGAGTTATTTCATCATTTTTTTGATTTTTTTCGATGTTTCTCATGTTGCGTATGTGTTGTGCTGTGTTCTACACTATTCTACGCTGCTTCACAAGATTCCCAGTTAATTGTATACTTTTTTGAGTTTTTCGAAGTTTCTAATGTTGCATATGTGTTGTGTTGTGTTCTACACTAGTCTACGCGGTTGCAGAAGATTCGAGTTGTTTGTACACTTTCTTGAGTTTTTCGAAGTTTCTCCTGGTGCATATGGGTCGTGCTGGGTTCTACACTACTCCACACTGTTGCAGAAGATTTCGAGTTATTTGTATACTTTGTTGAGCTTTTCGTAGTTTCTCCTGGTGCATATGGGTTGTGCTGGGTTCTGAACTAACTCTACGCTGGTTCAGAGGTTTTCGAGTTACTTTTTTTAATTTTTGAGTCTTTCGAAGCTTTTCATGTTGCGTATGTGTTGTGCTGGGCTCTACATTACTCTACGCTGTTTCAGAGATTTTCTAGTTATTTCATTACTTTTTTCAGTTTTTCTAAGTTTCTCAGGTTGCATATGTGTTGTGCTGGGTACTAAACTAACTCTACACTGCTTCAGAGGTTTTCGAGTTATTTCATTACTTTTTTGAGTTTTTCGAAGTTTCTCATGTTGCACATGTGTTGTTCTGTGTTCTACACTATATACGCGGTTGCAGAAGATTCGAGTTGTTTGTATACTTTCTTGAGTTTTTCGAAGTTTCTCCTGGTGCATATGGGTCGTGCTGGGTTCTACACTACTCTGCACTGTTGCAGAAGATTTCGAGTTATTTGTATACTTTGTTGAGCTTTTCGTAGTTTCTCCTGGTGCATATGGGTTGTGCTGGGTTCTGAACTAACTCTACGCTGGTTCAGAGGTTTTCGAGTTATTTTTTTAAATTCTTGAGTCTTTCGAAGCTTTTCATGTTGCGTATGTGTTGTGCTGGGCTCTACATTACTCTACGCTGTTTCAGAGATTTTCTAGTTATTTCATTACTTTTTTCAGTTTTTCTAAGTTTCTCATATTGCATATGTGTTGTGCTGGGTACTAAACTAACTCTACACTGCTTCAGAGGTTTTCGAGTTATTTCATAACTTTTTTGAGTTTTTCGAAGTTTCTCATGTTGCACATGTGTTGTTCTGTGTTCTACACTACTCTACGCGGTTGCAGAAGATTCGAGCTTGTATACTTTCTTGAGTTTTTCGAAGTTTCTCATGTTGCGAATGTGTTGTGCTGCTTAACTAACTACTGTACGCTGCTTCAGAAGATTTCGAGTTATTTCATCACTTTTTTGATTTTTTTCGATGTTTCTCATGTTGCGAATGTGTTGTGCTGCTTAAGTAACTACTCTGTGCTGCTTCAGAAGATTTCGAGTTATTTCATCACTTTTTTGATTTTTTCGATGTTTCTCATGTTGCGTATATGTTGTGCTGTGTTCTGCACTACTCTACGCTGCTTCACAAGATTACCAGTTAATTGTATACTTTTTTGAGTTTTTCGAAGTATCTCATGTTGTGTATGTGTTGTGCTGCGTAACTACACTACTCTATGCTGCTTCAGAAGATTTCGAGTTATTTTTTTACTTTTTTGAGTTTTTCGAAGTTTCTCATGTTGCATATGTGTTGTGTTGTGTTCTACACTAGTCTACGCGGTTGCAGAAGATTCGAGTTGTTTGTATACTTTCTTGAGTTTTTCGAAGTTTCTCCTGGTGCATATGGGTTGTGCTGGGTTCTCAACTAGCTCTACACTGCTTCAGAGGTTTTCGAGTTATTTCATTACTTTTTTGAGTTTTTCGACGTTTCTCATGTTGCACATGTGTTGTGCTGTGTTCTACACTACTTTCCGCTGCTTCACAAGATTTCCAGTTAATTGTATACTTTCTTGAGTTTTTCGTAGTTTCACAAGGTGCATATGGGTTGTGCTGGGTTCTGAACTAACTCTACGCTGGTTCAGAGGTTTTTGAGTTATTTTTTTAAATTTTTGAGTCTTTCGAAGCTTTTCATGTTGCGTATGTGTTGTTCTGTGTTCTACACAACTCTACGCGGTTGCAGAAGATTCGAGTTGTTTGTATACTTTCTTGAGTTGTTCGAAGTTTCTCATGTTGCGAATGTGTTGTGCTGTTTAACTAACTACTGTACGCTGCTTCAGAAGATTTCGAGTTATTTCATCACTTTTTTGTTGTTTTCGATGTTTCTCATGTTGCGTATGTGTTGTGCTGTGTTCTACACTACTTTCCGCTGCTTCACAAGATTTCCAGTTAATTGTATACTTTTTTGAGTTTTTCGAAGTTTCTCATGTTGCGAATGTGTTGTGCTGCTTAACTAACTACTCTACGCTGCTTCAGAAGATTTCGAGTTATTTCATCATTTTTTTGATTTTTTTCGATGTTTCTCATGTTGCGTATGTGTTGTGCTGTGTTCTACACTATTCTACGCTGCTTCACAAGATTTCCAGTTAATTGTATACTTTTTTGAGTTTTTCGAAGTTTCTCATATTGCATATGTGTTGTGTTGTGTTCTACACTAGTCTACGCGGTTGCAGAAGATTCGAGTTGTTTGTACACTTTCTTGAGTTTTTCGAAGTTTCTCCTGGTGCTTATGGGTCGTGCTGGGTTCTACACTACTCTGCACTGTTGCAGAAGATTTCGAGTTATTTGTATACTTTGTTGAGCTTTTCGTAGTTTCTCCTGGTGCATATGGGTTGTGCTGGGTTCTGAACTAACTCTACGCTGGTTCAGAGGTTTTCGAGTTATTTTTTTAAATTCTTGAGTCTTTCGAAGCTTTTCATGTTGCGTATGTGTTGTGCTGGGCTCTACATTACTCTACGCTGTTTCAGAGATTTTCTAGTTATTTCATTACTTTTTTCAGTTTTTCTAAGTTTCTCATGTTGCATATGTGTTGTGCTGGGTACTAAACTAACTCTACACTGCTTCAGAGGTTTTCGAGTTATTTCATAACTTTTTTGAGTTTTTCGAAGTTTCTCATGTTGCACATGTGTTGTTCTGTGTTCTACACTACTCGACGCGGTTGCAGAAGATTCGAGTTTGTATACTTTCTTGAGTTTTTCGAAGTTTCTGATGTTGCGAATGTGTTGTGCTGTTTAACTAACTACTCTACGCTGCTTCAGAAGATTTCCAGTTATTGCATTACTTTTTTGATTTTTTCGATGTTTATCATGTTGCGTATGTGTTGTGCTGTGTTCTACACCACTCTACGCTGCTTCACAAGATTTCCAGTTAATTGTATACTTTTTTGAGTTTTTCGAAGTTTCTCATGTTGCGAATGTGTTGTGCTGCTTAACTAACTACTCTACGCTGCTTCAGAAGATTTCGAGTTATTTTTATACTTTTTTGAATTTTTCGAAGTTTCTCATGTTGCACATGTGTTCTACACTACTCTCCGCTGCTTCGCAAGATTTCCAGTTAATTGTATACTTTCTTGAGTTTTTCGTAGTTTCACAAGGTGCATATGGGTTGTGCTGGGTTCTGAACTAACTCTACGCTGGTTCAGAGGTTTTTGAGTTATTTTTTTAAATTTTTGAGTCTTTCGAAGCTTTTCATGTTGCGTATGTGTTGTTCTGTGTTCTACACAACTCTACGCGTTTGCAGAAGATTCGAGTTGTTTGTATACTTTCTTGAGTTTTTCGAAGTTTCTCATGTTGCGAATGTGTTGTGCTGTTTAACTAACTACTCTACGCTGCTTCAGAAGATTTCGAGTTATTTCATCCCTTTTTTTTTCGATGTTTCTCATGTTGCGTATGTGTTGTGCTGTGTTCTACACTACTCTCCGCTGCTTCACAAGATTTCCAGTTAATTGTATACTTTTTTGAGTTTTTCGAAGTTTCTCATGTTGCGAATGTGTTGTGCTGCTTAACTAACTACTCTACGCTGCTTCAGAAGATTTCGAGTTATTTCATCATTTTTTTGATTTTTTTCGATGTTTCTCATGTTGCGTATGTGTTGTGCTGTGTTCTACACTATTCTACGCTGCTTCACAAGATTCCCAGTTAATTGTATACTTTTTTGAGTTTTTCGAAGTTTCTAATGTTGCATATGTGTTGTGTTGTGTTCTACACTAGTCTACGCGGTTGCAGAAGATTCGAGTTGTTTGTACACTTTCTTGAGTTTTTCGAAGTTTCTCCTGGTGCATATGGGTCGTGCTGGGTTCTACACTACTCCACACTGTTGCAGAAGATTTCGAGTTATTTGTATACTTTGTTGAGCTTTTCGTAGTTTCTCCTGGTGCATATGGGTTGTGCTGGGTTCTGAACTAACTCTACGCTGGTTCAGAGGTTTTCGAGTTACTTTTTTTAATTTTTGAGTCTTTCGAAGCTTTTCATGTTGCGTATGTGTTGTGCTGGGCTCCACATTACTCTACGCTGTTTCAGAGATTTTCTAGTTATTTCATTACTTTTTTCAGTTTTTCTAAGTTTCTCAGGTTGCATATGTGTTGTGCTGGGTACTAAACTAACTCTACACTGCTTCAGAGGTTTTCGAGTTATTTCATTACTTTTTTGAGTTTTTCGAAGTTTCTCATGTTGCACATGTGTTGTTCTGTGTTCTACACTATATACGCGGTTGCAGAAGATTCGAGTTGTTTGTATACTTTTTTGAGTTTTTCGAAGTTTCTCATGTTGCGAATGTGTTGTGCTGCTTAACTAACTACTGTACGCTGCTTCAGAAGATTTCGAGTTATTTCATCACTTTTTTGATTTTTTTCGATGTTTCTCATGTTGCGAATGTGTTGTGCTGCTTAAGTAACTACTCTGTGCTGCTTCAGAAGATTTCGAGTTATTTCATCACTTTTTTGATTTTTTCGATGTTTCTCATGTTGCGTATATGTTGTGCTGTGTTCTGCACTACTCTACGCTGCTTCACAAGATTACCAGTTAATTGTATACTTTTTTGAGTTTTTCGAAGTATCTCATGTTGTGTATGTGTTGTGCTGCGTAACTACACTACTCTATGCTGCTTCAGAAGATTTCGAGTTATTTTTTTACTTTTTTGAGTTTTTCGAAGTTTCTCATGTTGCATATGTGTTGTGTTGTGTTCTACACTAGTCTACGCGGTTGCAGAAGATTCGAGTTGTTTGTATACTTTCTTGAGTTTTTCGAAGTTTCTCCTGGTGCATATGGGTTGTGCTGTGTTCTAAACTAGCTCTACACTGCTTCAGAGGTTTTCGAGTTATTTCATTACTTTTTTGAGTTTTTCGACGTTTCTCATGTTGCACATGTGTTGTGCTGTGTTCTACACTACTTTCCGCTGCTTCACAAGATTTCCAGTTAATTGTATACTTTCTTGAGTTTTTCGTAGTTTCACAAGGTGCATATGGGTTGTGCTGGGTTCTGAACTAACTCTACGCTGGTTCAGAGGTTTTTGAGTTATTTCTTTAAATTTTTGAGTCTTTCGAAGCTTTTCATGTTGCGTATGTGTTGTTCTGTGTTCTACACAACTCTACGCGGTTGCAGAAGATTCGAGTTGTTTGTATACTTTCTTGAGTTGTTCGAAGTTTCTCATGTTGCGAATGTGTTGTGCTGTTTAACTAACTACTGTACGCTGCTTCAGAAGATTTCGAGTTATTTCATCACTTTTTTGTTCTTTTCGATGTTTCTCATGTTGCGTATGTGTTGTGCTGGGCTCTACATTACTCTACGCTGTTTCAGAGATTTTCTAGTTATTTCATTACTTTTTTCAGTTTTTCTAAGTTTCTCATGTTGCGAATGTGTTGTGCTGGGTACTAAACTAACTCTACACTGCTTCAGAGGTTTTCGAGTTATTTCATAACTTTTTTGAGTTTTTCGTAGTTTCTCATGTTGCACATGTGTTGTTCTGTGTTCTACACTACTCTACGCGGTTGCAGAAGATTCGAGTTTGTATACTTTCTTGAGTTTTTCGAAGTTTCTGATGTTGCGAATGTGTTGTGCTGTTTAACTAACGACTCTACGCTGCTTCAGAAGATTTCGAGTTATTGCATTACTTTTTTGATTTTTTCGATGTTTCTCATGTTGCGTATGTGTTGTGCTGTGTTCTACACTACTCTACGCTGCTTCACAAGATTTCCAGTTAATTGTATACTTTTTTGAGTTTTTCGAAGTTTCTCATGTTGCGAATGTGTTGTGCTGCTTAACTAACTATTCTACGCTGCTTCAGAAGATTTCGAGTTATTTCATCACTTTTTTGATTTTTTCGATGTTTCTCATGTTGCGTATGTGTTGTGCTGTGTTCTACACTATTCTACGCTGCTTCACAAGATTTCCAGTTAATTGTATACTTTTTTGAGTTTTGCGAAGTTTCTCATGTTGCGAATGTGTTGTGCTGCTTAACTAACTACTCTACGCTGCTTCAGAAGATTTCGAGATATTTCATCACTTTTTTGATTTTTTCGATGTTTCTCATGTTGTGTATGTGTTGTGCTGCGTAACTACACTACTCTATGCTGCTTTAGAAGATTTCGAGTTATTTTTTTACTTTTTTGAGTTTTTCGAAGTTTCTCATGTTGCATATGTGTTGTGTTGTGTTCTACACTAGTCTACGCGGTTGCAGAAGATTCGAGTTGTTTGTATACTTGAGTTTTTCGAAGTTTCTCCTGGTACATATGGGTTGTGCTGGGTTCTAAACTAACTCTACACTGCTTCAGAGGTTTTCGAGTTATTGCATTACTTTTTTGAGTTTTTCGACGTTTCTCATGTTGCACATGTGTTGTGCTGCTTAACTAACTACTCTACGCTGCTTCAGAAGATTTCGAGTTATTTTTATACTTTTTTGAATTTTTCGAAGTTTCTCATGTTGCACATGTGTTGTGCTGTGTTCTACACTACTCTCCGCTGCTTCACAAGATTTCCAGTCAATTGTATACTTTCTTGAGTTTTTCGTAGTTTCACAAGGTGCATGTGGGTTGTGCTGGGTTCTGAACCAACTCTACGCTGCTTCAGAAGATTTCGAGTTCTTTTTTTACTTTTTTGAGTTTTTCGACGTTTCTCATGTTGCACATGTGTTGTGCTGCTTAACTAACTACTCTACGCTGCTTCAGAAGATTTCGAGTTCTTTTTTTACTTTTTTGAGTTTTTCGAAGTTTCTCATGTTGCATACGTGTTGTGTTGTGTTCTACACTAGTCTACGCGGTTGCAGAAGATTCGAGTTGATTGTATACTTTCTTGAGTTTTTCGAAGTTTCTCCTGGTGCATATGGGTTGTGCTGGGTTCTAAACTAACTCTACACTGCTTCAGAGGTTTTCGAGTTATTTCATTACTTTTTTGAGTTTTTCGACGTTTCTCATGTTGCACATGTGTTGTACTGCTTACCTAACTACTCTACGCTGCTTCAGAAGATTTCGAATTATTTTTATACTTTTTTGAATTTTTGGAAGTTACTCATGTTGCACATGTGTTCTACACTACTCTCCGCTGCTTCACAAGATTTCCAGTTAATTGTATACTTTCTTGAGTTTTTCGTAGTTTCACAAGGTGCATAAGGGTTGTGCTGGGTTCTGAACTAACTCTACGCTGGTTCAGAGGTTTTTGAGTTATTTTTTTAAATTTTTGAGTCTTTCGAAGCTTTTCATGTTGTGTATGTGTTGTTCTGTGTTCTACACAACTCTACGCGGTTGCAGAAGATTCGAGTTGTTTGTATACTTTCTTGAGTTTTTCGAAGTTTCTCATGTTGCGAATGTGTTGTGCTGTTTAACTAACTACTCTACGCTGCTTCAGAAGATTTCGAGTTATTTCATCACTTTTTTGTTTTTTTCGATGTTTCTCATGTTGCGTATGTGTTGTGCTGTGTTCTACACTACTCTCCGCTGCTTCACAAGATTTCCAGTTAATTGTATACTTTTTTGAGTTTTTCGAAGTTTCTCATGTTGCGAATGTGTTGTGCTGCGTAACTACACTACTTTATGCTGCCTCAGAAGATTTCGAGTTATTTTTTTACTTTTTTGAGTTTTTCGAAGTTTCTCATGTTGCATATGTGTTGTGTTGTGTTCTACACTAGTCTACGCGGTTGCAGAAGATTCGAGTTGTTTGTATACTTTCTTGAGTTTTTCGAAGTTTCTCATGTTGCGAATGTGTTGTGCTGCTTAAGTAACTACTCTGCGCTGCTTCAGAAGATTTCGAGTTATTTCATCACTTTTTTGATTTTTTTCGATGTTTCTCATGTTGCGTATATGTTGTGCTGTGTTCCGCACTACTCTACGCTGCTTCACAAGATTACCAGTTAATTGTATACTTTTTTGAGTTTTTCGAAGTTTCTCATGTTGTGTATGTGTTGTGCTGCGTAACTACACTACTCTATGCTGCTTCAGAAGATTTCGAGTTATTTTTTTACTTTTTTGAGTTTTTCGAAGTTTCTCATGTTGCATATGTGTTGTGTTGTGTTCTACACTAGTCTACGCGGTTGCAGAAGATTCGAGTTGTTTGTATACTTTCTTGAGTTTTTCGAAGTTTCTCCTGGTGCATATGGGTTGTGCTGGGTTCTAAACTAACTCTACACTGCTTCAGAGGTTTTCGAGTTATTTCATTACTTTTTTGAGTTTTTCGACGTTTCTCATGTTGCACATGTGTTGTGCTGCTTATCTAACTACTCTACGCTGCTTCAGAAGATTTCGAGTTATTTTTATACTTTTTTGAATTTTTCGAAGTTTCTCATGTTGCACATGTGTTGTGCTGTGTTCTACACTACTCTCCGCTGCTTCACAAGATTTCCAGTTAATTGTATACTTTCTTGAGTTTTTCGTAGTTTCTCCTGGTGCATATGGGTTGTGCTGGGTTCTGAACTAACTCTACGCTGGTTCAGAGGTTTTCGAGTTACTTTTTTTAATTTTTGAGTCTTTCGAAGCTTTTCATGTTGCGTATGTGTTGTGCTGGGTTCTACATTACTCTACGCTGTTTCAGAGATTTTCTAGTTATTTCATTACTTTTTTCAGTTTTTCTAAGTTTCTCAGGTTGCATATGTGTTGTGCTGGGTACTAAACTAACTCTACACTGCTTCAGAGGTTTTCGAGTTATTTCATAACTTTTTTGAGTTTTTCGAAGTTTCTCATGATGCACATGTGTTGTTCTGTGTTCTACACTACTCTACGCGGTTGCAGAAGATTCGAGTTGTTTGTATACTTTCTTGAGTTTTTCGAAGTTTCTGATGTTGCGAATGTGTTGTGCTGTTTAACTAACTACTCTACGCTGCTTCAGAAGATTTCGAGTTATTGCATTACTTTTTTGATTTTTTCGATGTTTCTCATGTTGCGTATGTGTTGTGCTGTGTTCTACACTACTCTACGCTGCTTCACAAGATTTCCAGTTAATTGTATACTTTTTTGAGTTTTTCGAAGTTTCTCATATTGCATATGTGTTGTGTTGTGTTGTACACTAGTCTACGCGGTTGCAGAAGACTCGAGTTGTTTGTACACTTTTTTGAGTTTTTCGACGTTTCTCATGTTGCACATGTGTTGTGCTGCTTACCTAACTACTCTACGCTGCTTCAGAAGATTTCGAGTTATTTTTATACTTTTTTGAATTTTTCGAAGTTTCTCATGTTGCACATGGGTTCTACACTACTCTCCGCTGCTTCACAAGATTTCCAGTTAATTGTATACTTTCTTGAGTTTTTCGTAGTTTCACAAGGTGCATATGGGTTGTGCTGGGTTCTGAACTAACTCTACGCGGTTGCAGAAGATTCGAGTTGTTTGTATACTTTCTTGAGTTTTTCGAAGTTTCTCATGTTGCGAATGTGTTGTGCTGTTTAACTAACTACTCTACGCTGCTTCAGAAGATTCGAGTTATTGCATTACTTTTTTAATTTTTTCGATGTTTCTCATGTTGCGTATGTGTTGTGCTGCGTTCTACACTACTCTACGCTGCTTCACAAGATTACCAGTTAATTGCATACTTTTTTGAGTTTTTCGAAGTTTCTCATGTTGTGTATGTGTTGTGCTGCGTAACTACACTACTCTATGCTGCTTCAGAAGATTCGAGTTGTTTGTACACTTTCTTGAGTTTTTCGAAGTTTCTGATGTTGCGAATGTGTTGTGCTGTTTAACTAACTACTCTACGCTGCTTCAGAAGATTCGAGTTATTGCATTACTTTTTTAATTTTTTCGATGTTTCTCATGTTGCGTATGTGTTGTGCTGTGTTCTACACTATTCTACGCTGCTTCACAAGATTTCCAGTTAATTGTATACTTTTTTGAGTTTTTCGAAGTTTCTCATGTTGCAAATGTGTTGTGCTGCTTAACTAACTACTCTACGCTGCTTCAGAAGATTTGGAGTTATTTCATCACTTTTTTGATTTTTTCGATGTTTCTCATGTTGCGTATGTGTTGTGCTGTGTTCTACAGTATTCTACGCTGCTTCACAAGATTTCCAGTTAATTGCATACTTTTTTGAGTTTTGCGAAGTTTCTCATGTTGCGAATGTGTTGTGCTGCTTAACTAACTACTCTACGCTGCTTCAGAAGATTTCGAGTTATTTCATCACTTTTTTGATTTTTTCGATGTTTCTCATGTTGCGTATATGTTGTGCTGTGTTCTGCACTACTCTACGCTGCTTCACAAGATTTCCAGTTAATTGTATATTTTTTTGAGTTTTTCGAAGTTTCTCATGTTGCGAATGTGTTGTGCTGCTTAAGTAACTACTCTGCGCTGCTTCAGAAGATTTCGAGTTATTTCATCACTTTTTTGATTTTTTCGATGTTTCTCATGTTGCGTATATGTTGTGCTGTGTTCTGCACTACTCTACGCTGCTTCACAGGATTACCAGTTAATTGTATACTTTTTTGAGTTTTTCGAAGTTTCTCATGTTGCGAATGTGTTGTGCTGTTTAACTAACTATTCTACGCTGCTTCTGAAGATTTCGAGTTATTTCATCACTTTTTTGTTTTTTTTGATGTTTCTCATGTTGCGTATGTGTTGTGCTGTGTTCTACACTACTCTCCGCTGCTTCACAAGATTTCCAGTTAATTTTATACTTTTTTGAGTTTTTCGAAGTTTCTCATGTTGCGAATGTGTTGTGCTGCTTAACTAACTACTCTACGCTGCTTCAGAAGATTTCGAGTTATTTCATCATTTTTTTGATTTTTTTCGAAGTTTCTCATGTTACGTATGTGTTGTGCTGTGTTCTACACTATTCTACGCTGCTTCAAAAGATTTCCAGTTAATTGTATACTTTTTTGAGTTTTTCGAAGTTTCTCATATTGCATATGTGTTGTGTTGTGTTCTACACTCGTCTACGCGGTTGCAGAAGATTCGAGTTGTTTGTACACTTTCTTGAGTTTTTCGAAGTTTCTCCTGGTGCATATGGGTCGTGCTGGGTTCTACACTACTCTACACTGTTGCAGAAGATTTCGAGTTATTTGTATACTTTGTTGAGCTGTTCGTAGTTTCTCCTGGTGCATATGGGTTGTGCTGGGTTCTGAACTAACTCTACGCTAGTTCAGAGGTTTTCGAGTTATTTATGAAATTTTTGAGTCTTTCGAAGCTTTTCATGTTGCGTATGTGTTGTGCTGGGCTCTACATTACTCTACGCTGTTTCAGAGATTTTCTAGTTATTTCATTACTTTTTTCAGTTTTTCTAAGTTTCTCATGTTGCATATGTGTTGTGCTGGGTACTAAACTAACTCTACACTGCTTCAGAGGTTTTCGAGTTATTTCATAACTTTTTTGAGTTTTTCGAAGTTTCTCATGTTGCACATGTGTTGTTCTGTGTTCTACACTACTCTACGCAGTTGCAGAAGATTCGAGTTTGTATACTTTCTTGAGTTTTTCGAAGTTTCTGATGTTGCGAATGTGTTGTGCTATTTAACTAACTACTCTACGCTGCTTCAGAAGATTTCGAGTTATTGCATTACTTTTTTGATTTTTTCGGTTTCTCATGTTGCGTATGTGTTGTGCTGTGTTCTACACTACTCTACGCTACTTCACAAGATTTCCAGTTAATTGTATACTTTTTTGAGTTTTTCGAAGTTTCTCATGTTGCGAATGTGTTGTGCTGCTTAACTAACTACTCTACGCTGCTTCAGAAGATTTCGAGTTATTTCATCACTTTTTTGGTTTTTTTCGATGTTTCTCATGTTGCGTATGTGTTGTGCTGTGTTCGACACTATTCTACGCTGCTTCACAAGATTTCCAGTTAATTGTATACTTTTTTGAGTTCTTCGAAGTTTCTCATGTTGCGAATGTGTTGTGCTGCTTAACTAACTACTCTACGCTGCTTCAGAAGATTTCGAGTTATTTCATCACTTTTTTGATTTGTTTGATGTTTGTCATGTTGCGTATGTGTTGTGCTGTGTTCTACACTATTCTACGCTGCTTCACAAGATTTCCAGTTAATTGTATACTTTTTTGAGTTTTTCGAAGTTTCTCATGTTGCATATGTGTTGTGTTGTGTTCTACACTAGTCTACGCGGTTGCAGAAGATTCGAGTTGTTTGTATACTTTCTTGAGTTTTTCGAAGTTTCTCCTGGTGCATATGGGTTGTGCTGGGTTCTAAACTAACTCTACACTGCTTCATAGGTTTTCGAGTTATTTCATTACTTTTTTGAGTTTTTCGACGTTTCTCATGTTGCACATGTGTTGTGCTGCTTAACTAACTACTCTACGCTGCTTCAGAAGATTTCGAGTTATTTCATCACTTTTTTGATTTTTTCGATGTTTCTCATGTTGCACATGTGTTGTGCTGTGTTCTACACTACTCTACGCTGCTTCACAAGATTTCCAGTTAATTGTATACTTTTTTGAGTTTTTAGAAGTTTCGCATGTTGCGAATGTGTTGTGCTGCTTAACTTACTACTCTACGCTGCTTCAGAAGATTTTCTAGTTATTTCATTACTTTTTTTAGTTTTTCTAAGTTTCTCAGGTTGCATATGTGTTGTGCTGGGTACTAAACTAACTCTACACTGCTTCAGAGGTTTTCGAGTTATTTCATAACTTTTTTGAGTTTTTCGAAGTTTCTCATGTTGCACATGTGTTGTTCTGTGTTCTACACAACTCTACGCGGTTGCAGAAGATTCGAGTTGTTTGTATACTTTCTTGAGTTTTTCGAAGTTTCTGATGTTGCGAATGTGTTGTGCTGTTTAACTAACTACTCTACGCTGCTTCAGAAGATTTCGAGTTATTTCATCACTTTTTTGATTTTTTCGATGTTTCTCATGTTGCGTATGTGTTGTGCTGTGTTCGACACTATTCTACGCTGCTTCACAAGATTTCCAGTTAATTGTATACTTTTTTGAGTTCTTCGAAGTTTCTCATGTTGCGAATGTGTTGTGCTGTTTAACTAACTACTCTACGCTGCTTCAGAAGATTTCGAGTTATTTCATCACTTTTTTGATTTTTTTGATGTTTGTCATGTTGCGTATGTGTTGTGCTGTGTTCTACACTATTCTACGCTGCTTCACAAGATTTCCAGTTAATTGTATACTTTTTTGAGTTTTTCGAAGTTTCTCATGTTGCATATGTGTTGTGTTGTGTTCTACACTAGTCTACGCGGTTGCAGAAGATTCGAGTTGTTTGTATACTTTCTTGAGTTTTTCGAAGTTTCTCCTGGTGCATATGGGTTGTGCTGGGTTCTAAACTAACTCTACACTGCTTCATAGGTTTTCGAGTTATTTCATTACTTTTTTGAGTTTTTCGACGTTTCTCATGTTGCACATGTGTTGTGCTGCTTAACTAACTACTCTACGCTGCTTCAGAAGATTTCGAGTTATTTCATCACTTTTTTGATTTTTTCGATGTTTCTCATGTTGCACATGTGTTGTGCTGTGTTCTACACTACTCTACGCTGCTTCACAAGATTTCCAGTTAATTGTATACTTTTTTGAGTTTTTAGAAGTTTCGCATGTTGCGAATGTGTTGTGCTGCTTAACTTACTACTCTACGCTGCTTCAGAAGATTTTCTAGTTATTTCATTACTTTTTTTAGTTTTTCTAAGTTTCTCAGGTTGCATATGTGTTGTGCTGGGTACTAAACTAACTCTACACTGCTTCAGAGGTTTTCGAGTTATTTCATAACTTTTTTGAGTTTTTCGAAGTTTCTCATGTTGCACATGTGTTGTTCTGTGTTCTACACAACTCTACGCGGTTGCAGAAGATTCGAGTTGTTTGTATACTTTCTTGAGTTTTTCGAAGTTTCTCCTGGTGCATATGGGTTGTGCTGGGTTCTAAACTAACTCTACACTGCTTCATAGGTTTTCGAGTTATTTCATTACTTTTTTGAGTTTTTCGACGTTTCTCATGTTGCACATGTGTTGTGCTGCTTAACTAACTACTCTACGCTGCTTCAGAAGATTTCGAGTTATTTCATCACTTTTTTGATTTTTTCGATGTTTCTCATGTTGCACATGTGTTGTGCTGTGTTCTACACTACTCTACGCTGCTTCACAAGATTTCCAGTTAATTGTATACTTTTTTGAGTTTTTAGAAGTTTCGCATGTTGCGAATGTGTTGTGCTGCTTAACTTACTACTCTACGCTGCTTCAGAAGATTTTCTAGTTATTTCATTACTTTTTTTAGTTTTTCTAAGTTTCTCAGGTTGCATATGTGTTGTGCTGGGTACTAAACTAACTCTACACTGCTTCAGAGGTTTTCGAGTTATTTCATAACTTTTTTGAGTTTTTCGAAGTTTCTCATGTTGCACATGTGTTGTTCTGTGTTCTACACAACTCTACGCGGTTGCAGAAGATTCGAGTTGTTTGTATACTTTCTTGAGTTTTTCGAAGTTTCTGATGTTGCGAATGTGTTGTGCTGTTTAACTAACTACTCTACGCTGCTTCAGAAGATTTCGAGTTATTTCATCACTTTTTTGATTTTTTCGATGTTTCTCATGTTGCGTATGTGTTGTGCTGTGTTCGACACTATTCTACGCTGCTTCACAAGATTTCCAGTTAATTGTATACTTTTTTGAGTTCTTCGAAGTTTCTCATGTTGCGAATGTGTTGTGCTGTTTAACTAACTACTCTACGCTGCTTCAGAAGATTTCGAGTTATTTCATCACTTTTTTGATTTTTTTGATGTTTGTCATGTTGCGTATGTGTTGTGCTGTGTTCTACACTATTCTACGCTGCTTCACAAGATTTCCAGTTAATTGTATACTTTTTTGAGTTTTTCGAAGTTTCTCATGTTGCATATGTGTTGTGTTGTGTTCTACACTAGTCTACGCGGTTGCAGAAGATTCGAGTTGTTTGTATACTTTCTTGAGTTTTTCGAAGTTTCTCCTGGTGCATATGGGTTGTGCTGGGTTCTAAACTAACTCTACACTGCTTCATAGGTTTTCGAGTTATTTCATTACTTTTTTGAGTTTTTCGACGTTTCTCATGTTGCACATGTGTTGTGCTGCTTAACTAACTACTCTACGCTGCTTCAGAAGATTTCGAGTTATTTCATCACTTTTTTGATTTTTTCGATGTTTCTCATGTTGCACATGTGTTGTGCTGTGTTCTACACTACTCTACGCTGCTTCACAAGATTTCCAGTTAATTGTATACTTTTTTGAGTTTTTAGAAGTTTCGCATGTTGCGAATGTGTTGTGCTGCTTAACTTACTACTCTACGCTGCTTCAGAAGATTTTCTAGTTATTTCATTACTTTTTTTAGTTTTTCTAAGTTTCTCAGGTTGCATATGTGTTGTGCTGGGTACTAAACTAACTCTACACTGCTTCAGAGGTTTTCGAGTTATTTCATAACTTTTTTGAGTTTTTCGAAGTTTCTCATGTTGCACATGTGTTGTTCTGTGTTCTACACAACTCTACGCGGTTGCAGAAGATTCGAGTTGCTTGTATACTTTCTTGAGTTTTTCGAAGTTTCTCCTGGTGCATATGGGTTGTGCTGGGTTCTAAACTAACTCTACACTGCTTCATAGGTTTTCGAGTTATTTCATTACTTTTTTGAGTTTTTCGACGTTTCTCATGTTGCACATGTGTTGTGCTGCTTAACTAACTACTCTACGCTGCTTCAGAAGATTTCGAGTTATTTCATCACTTTTTTGATTTTTTCGATGTTTCTCATGTTGCACATGTGTTGTGCTGTGTTCTACACTACTCTACGCTGCTTCACAAGATTTCCAGTTAATTGTATACTTTTTTGAGTTTTTAGAAGTTTCGCATGTTGCGAATGTGTTGTGCTGCTTAACTTACTACTCTACGCTGCTTCAGAAGATTTTCTAGTTATTTCATTACTTTTTTTAGTTTTTCTAAGTTTCTCAGGTTGCATATGTGTTGTGCTGGGTACTAAACTAACTCTACACTGCTTCAGAGGTTTTCGAGTTATTTCATAACTTTTTTGAGTTTTTCGAAGTTTCTCATGTTGCACATGTGTTGTTCTGTGTTCTACACAACTCTACGCGGTTGCAGAAGATTCGAGTTGTTTGTATACTTTCTTGAGTTTTTCGAAGTTTCTCCTGGTGCATATGGGTTGTGCTGGGTTCTAAACTAACTCTACACTGCTTCATAGGTTTTCGAGTTATTTCATTACTTTTTTGAGTTTTTCGACGTTTCTCATGTTGCACATGTGTTGTGCTGCTTAACTAACTACTCTACGCTACTTCAGAAGATTTCGAGTTATTTCATCACTTTTTTGATTTTTTCGATGTTTCTCATGTTGCACATGTGTTGTGCTGTGTTCTACACTACTCTACGCTGCTTCACAAGATTTCCAGTTAATTGTATACTTTTTTGAGTTTTTAGAAGTTTCGCATGTTGCGAATGTGTTGTGCTGCTTAACTTACTACTCTACGCTGCTTCAGAAGATTTTCTAGTTATTTCATTACTTTTTTTAGTTTTTCTAAGTTTCTCAGGTTGCATATGTGTTGTGCTGGGTACTAAACTAACTCTACACTGCTTCAGAGGTTTTCGAGTTATTTCATAACTTTTTTGAGTTTTTCGAAGTTTCTCATGTTGCACATGTGTTGTTCTGTGTTCTACACAACTCTACGCGGTTGCAGAAGATTCGAGTTGTTTGTATACTTTCTTGAGTTTTTCGAAGTTTCTGATGTTGCGAATGTGTTGTGCTGTTTAACTAACTACTCTACGCTGCTTCAGAAGATTTCGAGTTATTTCATCACTTTTTTGATTTTTTCGATGTTTCTCATGTTGCGTATGTGTTGTGCTGTGTTCGACACTATTCTACGCTGCTTCACAAGATTTCCAGTTAATTGTATACTTTTTTGAGTTCTTCGAAGTTTCTCATGTTGCGAATGTGTTGTGCTGTTTAACTAACTACTCTACGCTGCTTCAGAAGATTTCGAGTTATTTCATCACTTTTTTGATTTTTTTGATGTTTGTCATGTTGCGTATGTGTTGTGCTGTGTTCTACACTATTCTACGCTGCTTCACAAGATTTCCAGTTAATTGTATACTTTTTTGAGTTTTTCGAAGTTTCTCATGTTGCATATGTGTTGTGTTGTGTTCTACACTAGTCTACGCGGTTGCAGAAGATTCGAGTTGTTTGTATACTTTCTTGAGTTTTTCGAAGTTTCTCCTGGTGCATATGGGTTGTGCTGGGTTCTAAACTAACTCTACACTGCTTCATAGGTTTTCGAGTTATTTCATTACTTTTTTGAGTTTTTCGACGTTTCTCATGTTGCACATGTGTTGTGCTGCTTAACTAACTACTCTACGCTGCTTCAGAAGATTTCGAGTTATTTCATCACTTTTTTGATTTTTTCGATGTTTCTCATGTTGCACATGTGTTGTGCTGTGTTCTACACTACTCTACGCTGCTTCACAAGATTTCCAGTTAATTGTATACTTTTTTGAGTTTTTAGAAGTTTCGCATGTTGCGAATGTGTTGTGCTGCTTAACTTACTACTCTACGCTGCTTCAGAAGATTTTCTAGTTATTTCATTACTTTTTTTAGTTTTTCTAAGTTTCTCAGGTTGCATATGTGTTGTGCTGGGTACTAAACTAACTCTACACTGCTTCAGAGGTTTTCGAGTTATTTCATAACTTTTTTGAGTTTTTCGAAGTTTCTCATGTTGCACATGTGTTGTTCTGTGTTCTACACAACTCTACGCGGTTGCAGAAGATTCGAGTTGTTTGTATACTTTCTTGAGTTTTTCGAAGTTTCTCCTGGTGCATATGGGTTGTGCTGGGTTCTAAACTAACTCTACACTGCTTCATAGGTTTTCGAGTTATTTCATTACTTTTTTGAGTTTTTCGACGTTTCTCATGTTGCACATGTGTTGTGCTGCTTAACTAACTACTCTACGCTGCTTCAGAAGATTTCGAGTTATTTCATCACTTTTTTGATTTTTTCGATGTTTCTCATGTTGCACATGTGTTGTGCTGTGTTCTACACTACTCTACGCTGCTTCACAAGATTTCCAGTTAATTGTATACTTTTTTGAGTTTTTAGAAGTTTCGCATGTTGCGAATGTGTTGTGCTGCTTAACTTACTACTCTACGCTGCTTCAGAAGATTTTCTAGTTATTTCATTACTTTTTTTAGTTTTTCTAAGTTTCTCAGGTTGCATATGTGTTGTGCTGGGTACTAAACTAACTCTACACTGCTTCAGAGGTTTTCGAGTTATTTCATAACTTTTTTGAGTTTTTCGAACTTTCTCATGTTGCACATGTGTTGTTCTGTGTTCTACACAACTCTACGCGGTTGCAGAAGATTCGAGTTGTTTGTATACTTTCTTGAGTTTTTCGAAGTTTCTGATGTTGCGAATGTGTTGTGCTGTTTAACTAACTACTCTACGCTGCTTCAGAAGATTTCGAGTTATTTCATCACTTTTTTGATTTTTTCGATGTTTCTCATGTTGCGTATGTGTTGTGCTGTGTTCGACACTATTCTACGCTGCTTCACAAGATTTCCAGTTAATTGTATACTTTTTTGAGTTCTTCGAAGTTTCTCATGTTGCGAATGTGTTGTGCTGTTTAACTAACTACTCTACGCTGCTTCAGAAGATTTCGAGTTATTTCATCACTTTTTTGATTTTTTTGATGTTTGTCATGTTGCGTATGTGTTGTGCTGTGTTCTACACTATTCTACGCTGCTTCACAAGATTTCCAGTTAATTGTATACTTTTTTGAGTTTTTCGAAGTTTCTCATGTTGCATATGTGTTGTGTTGTGTTCTACACTAGTCTACGCGGTTGCAGAAGATTCGAGTTGTTTGTATACTTTCTTGAGTTTTTCGAAGTTTCTCCTGGTGCATATGGGTTGTGCTGGGTTCTAAACTAACTCTACACTGCTTCATAGGTTTTCGAGTTATTTCATTACTTTTTTGAGTTTTTCGACGTTTCTCATGTTGCACATGTGTTGTGCTGCTTAACTAACTACTCTACGCTGCTTCAGAAGATTTCGAGTTATTTCATCACTTTTTTGATTTTTTCGATGTTTCTCATGTTGCACATGTGTTGTGCTGTGTTCTACACTACTCTACGCTGCTTCACAAGATTTCCAGTTAATTGTATACTTTTTTGAGTTTTTAGAAGTTTCGCATGTTGCGAATGTGTTGTGCTGCTTAACTTACTACTCTACGCTGCTTCAGAAGATTTTCTAGTTATTTCATTACTTTTTTTAGTTTTTCTAAGTTTCTCAGGTTGCATATGTGTTGTGCTGGGTACTAAACTAACTCTACACTGCTTCAGAGGTTTTCGAGTTATTTCATAACTTTTTTGAGTTTTTCGAAGTTTCTCATGTTGCACATGTGTTGTTCTGTGTTCTACACAACTCTACGCGGTTGCAGAAGATTCGAGCTGTTTGTATACTTTCTTGAGTTTTTCGAAGTTTCTCCTGGTGCATATGGGTTGTGCTGGGTTCTAAACTAACTCTACACTGCTTCATAGGTTTTCGAGTTATTTCATTACTTTTTTGAGTTTTTCGACGTTTCTCATGTTGCACATGTGTTGTGCTGCTTAACTAACTACTCTACGCTGCTTCAGAAGATTTCGAGTTATTTCATCACTTTTTTGATTTTTTCGATGTTTCTCATGTTGCACATGTGTTGTGCTGTGTTCTACACTACTCTACGCTGCTTCACAAGATTTCCAGTTAATTGTATACTTTTTTGAGTTTTTAGAAGTTTCGCATGTTGCGAATGTGTTGTGCTGCTTAACTTACTACTCTACGCTGCTTCAGAAGATTTTCTAGTTATTTCATTACTTTTTTTAGTTTTTCTAAGTTTCTCAGGTTGCATATGTGTTGTGCTGGGTACTAAACTAACTCTACACTGCTTCAGAGGTTTTCGAGTTATTTCATAACTTTTTTGAGTTTTTCGAACTTTCTCATGTTGCACATGTGTTGTTCTGTGTTCTACACAACTCTACGCGGTTGCAGAAGATTCGAGTTGTTTGTATACTTTCTTGAGTTTTTCGAAGTTTCTGATGTTGCGAATGTGTTGTGCTGTTTAACTAACTACTCTACGCTGCTTCAGAAGATTTCGAGTTATTTCATCACTTTTTTGATTTTTTCGATGTTTCTCATGTTGCGTATGTGTTGTGCTGTGTTCTACACTACTCTACGCTGCTTCACAAGAATTCCAGTTAATTGTATACTTTTTTGAGTTTTTAGAAGTTTCGCATGTTGCGAATGTGTTGTGCTGCTTAACTAACTACTCTACGCTGCTTCAGAAGATTTCGTGTTATTTCATCACTTTTTTGATTTTTTTGATGTTTGTCATGTTGCGTATGTGTTGTGCTGTGTTCTACACTATTCTACGCTGCTTCACAAGATTTCCAGTTAATTGTATACTTTTTTGAGTTTTTCGAAGTTTCTCATGTTGCATATGTGTTGTGTTGTGTTCTACACTAGTCTACGCGCTTGCAGAAGATTCGAGTTGTTTGTACACTTTCTTGAGTTTTTCGAAGTTTCTCCTGGTGCATATGGGTCGTGCTGGGTTCTACACTACTCTACACTGTTGCAGAAGATTTCGAGTTATTTGTATACTTTGTTGAGCTTTTCGTAGTTTCCCCTGGTGCATATGGGGTGTGCTGGGTTCTGAACTAACTCTACGCTGGTTCAGAGGTTTTCGAGTTATTTTTTTAAATTTTTGAGTCTTTCGAAGCTTTTCATGTTGCGTATGTGTTGTGCTGGGTTCTACATTACTCTACGCTGTTTCAGAGATTTTCTAGTTATTTCATTACTTTTTTCAGTTTTTCTAAGTTTCTCATGTTGCATATGTGTTGTGCTGGGTACTAAACTAACTCTACACTGCTTCAGAGGTTTTCGAGTTATTTCATAACTTTTTTGAGTTTTTCGAAGTTTCTCATGTTGCACATGTGTTGTTCTGTGTTCTACACTACTCTACGCGGTTGCAGAATATTCGAGTTATTGCATTACTTTTTTGATTTTTTCGATGTTTCGCATGTTGCGTATGTGTTGTGCTGTGTTCTACACTACTCTACGCTGCTTCACAAGATTTCCAGTTAATTGTATACTTTTTTGAGTTTTTCGAAGTTTCTCATGTTGCGAATGTGTTGTGCTGCTTCACTAACTACTCTACGCTGCTTCAGAAGATTTCGAGTTATTTCATCATTTTTTTGATTTTTTCGATGTTTCTCATGTTGCGTTTATGTTGTGCTGTGTTCTGCACTACTCTACGCTGCTTCACAAGATTACCAGTTAATTGTATACTTTTTTGAGTTTTTCGAAGTTTCTCATGTTGCATATGTGTTGTGTTGTGTTCTACACTAGTCTACGCGGTTGCAGAAGATTCGAGTTGTTTGTATACTTTCTTGAGTTTTTCGAAGTTTCTCCTGGTGCATATGGGTTGTGCTGGGTTCTAAACTAACTCTACACTGCTTCATAGGTTTTCGAGTTATTTCATTACTTTTTTGAGTTTTTCGACGTTTCTCATGTTGCACATGTGTTGTGCTGCTTAACTAACTACTCTACGCTGCTTCAGATGATTTCGAGTTATTTCATCACTTTTTTGATTTTTTCGATGTTTCTCATGTTGCACATGTGTTGTGCTGTGTTCTACACTACTCTACGCTGCTTCACAAGATTTCCAGTTAATTGTATACTTTTTTGAGTTTTTAGAAGTTTCGCATGTTGCGAATGTGTTGTGCTGCTTAACTAACTACTCTACGCTGCTTCAGAAGATTTTCTAGTTATTTCATTACTTTTTTTAGTTTTTCTAAGTTTCTCAGGTTGCATATGTGTTGTGCTGGGTACTAAACTAACTCTACACTGCTTCAGAGGTTTTCGAGTTATTTCATAACTTTTTTGAGTTTTTCGAAGTTTCTCATGTTGCGAATGTGTTGTGCTGCTTAACTAACTACTCTACGCTGCTTCAGAAGATTTCGAGTTATTTCATCACTTTTTTGATTTTTTCGATGTTTCGCATGTTGCGTATGTGTTGTGCTGTGTTCTACACTACTCTACGCTGCTTCACAAGATTTCCAGTTAATTGTATACTTTTTTGAGTTTTTCGAAGTTTCTCATGTTGCGAATGTGTTGTGCTGTGTTCTACAGTATTCTGCGCTGCTTCACAAAATTTCCAGTTAATTGTATACTTTTTTGAGTTTTGCGAAGTTTCTCATGTTGCATATGTGTTGTGTTGTGTTCTACACTAGTCTACGCGGTTGCAGAAGATTCGAGTTGTTTGTATACTTTCTTGAGTTTTTCGAAGTTTCTCCTGGTGCATATGGGTTGTGCTGGGTTCTAAACTAACTCTACACTGCTTCATAGGTTTTCGAGTTATTTCATTACTTTTTTGAGTTTTTCGACGTTTCTCATGTTGCACATGTGTTGTGCTGCTTAACTAACTACTCTACGCTGCTTCAGAAGATTTCGAGTTATTTCATCACTTTTTTGATTTTTTCGATGTTTCTCATGTTGCACATGTGTTGTGCTGTGTTCTACACTACTCTACGCTGCTTCACAAGATTTCCAGTTAATTGTATACTTTTTTGAGTTTTTAGAAGTTTCGCATGTTGCGAATGTGTTGTGCTGCTTAACTTACTACTCTACGCTGCTTCAGAAGATTTTCTAGTTATTTCATTACTTTTTTTAGTTTTTCTAAGTTTCTCAGGTTGCATATGTGTTGTGCTGGGTACTAAACTAACTCTACACTGCTTCAGAGGTTTTCGAGTTATTTCATAACTTTTTTGAGTTTTTCGAAGTTTCTCATGTTGCACATGTGTTGTTCTGTGTTCTACACAACTCTACGCCGTTGCAGAAGATTCGAGTTGTTTGTATACTTTCTTGAGTTTTTCGAAGTTTCTCCTGGTGCATATGGGTTGTGCTGGGTTCTAAACTAACTCTACACTGCTTCATAGGTTTTCGAGTTATTTCATTACTTTTTTGAGTTTTTCGACGTTTCTCATGTTGCACATGTGTTGTGCTGCTTAACTAACTACTCTACGCTGCTTCAGAAGATTTCGAGTTATTTCATCACTTTTTTGATTTTTTCGATGTTTCTCATGTTGCACATGTGTTGTGCTGTGTTCTACACTACTCTACGCTGCTTCACAAGATTTCCAGTTAATTGTATACTTTTTTGAGTTTTTAGAAGTTTCGCATGTTGCGAATGTGTTGTGCTGCTTAACTTACTACTCTACGCTGCTTCAGAAGATTTTCTAGTTATTGAATTACTTTTTTTAGTTTTTCTAAGTTTCTCAGGTTGCATATGTGTTGTGCTGGGTACTAAACTAACTCTACACTGCTTCAGAGGTTTTCGAGTTATTTCATAACTTTTTTGAGTTTTTCGAACTTTCTCATGTTGCACATGTGTTGTTCTGTGTTCTACACAACTCTACGCGGTTGCAGAAGATTCGAGTTGTTTGTATACTTTCTTGAGTTTTTCGAAGTTTCTGATGTTGCGAATGTGTTGTGCTGTTTAACTAACTACTCTACGCTGCTTCAGAAGATTTCGAGTTATTTCATCACTTTTTTGATTTTTTCGATGTTTCTCATGTTGCGTATGTGTTGTGCTGTGTTCTACACTACTCTACGCTGCTTCACAAGAATTCCAGTTAATTGTATACTTTTTTGAGTTTTTAGAAGTTTCGCATGTTGCGAATGTGTTGTGCTGCTTAACTAACTACTCTACGCTGCTTCAGAAGATTTCGTGTTATTTCATCACTTTTTTGATTTTTTTGATGTTTGTCATGTTGCGTATGTGTTGTGCTGTGTTCTACACTATTCTACGCTGCTTCACAAGATTTCCAGTTAATTGTATACTTTTTTGAGTTTTTCGAAGTTTCTCATGTTGCATATGTGTTGTGTTGTGTTCTACACTAGTCTACGCGCTTGCAGAAGATTCGAGTTGTTTGTACACTTTCTTGAGTTTTTCGAAGTTTCTCCTGGTGCATATGGGTCGTGCTGGGTTCTACACTACTCTACACTGTTGCAGAAGATATCGAGTTATTTGTATACTTTGTTGAGCTTTTCGTAGTTTCCCCTGGTGCATATGGGGTGTGCTGGGTTCTGAACTAACTCTACGCTGGTTCAGAGGTTTTCGAGTTATTTTTTTAAATTTTTGAGTCTTTCGAAGCTTTTCATGTTGCGTATGTGTTGTGCTGGGTTCTACATTACTCTACGCTGTTTCAGAGATTTTCTAGTTATTTCATTACTTTTTTCAGTTTTTCTAAGTTTCTCATGTTGCATATGTGTTGTGCTGGGTACTAAACTAACTCTACACTGCTTCAGAGGTTTTCGAGTTATTTCATAACTTTTTTGAGTTTTTCGAAGTTTCTCATGTTGCACATGTGTTGTTCTGTGTTCTACACTACTCTACGCGGTTGCAGAATATTCGAGTTATTGCATTACTTTTTTGATTTTTTCGATGTTTCGCATGTTGCGTATGTGTTGTGCTGTGTTCTACACTACTCTACGCTGCTTCACAAGATTTCCAGTTAATTGTATACGTTTTTGAGTTTTTCGAAGTTTCTCATGTTGCGAATGTGTTGTGCTGCTTCACTAACTACTCTACGCTGCTTCAGAAGATTTCGAGTTATTTCATCATTTTTTTGATTTTTTCGATGTTTCTCATGTTGCGTTTATGTTGTGCTGTGTTCTGCACTACTCTACGCTGCTTCACAAGATTACCAGTTAATTGTATACTTTTTTGAGTTTTTCGAAGTTTCTCATGTTGCATATGTGTTGTGTTGTGTTCTACACTAGTCTACGCGGTTGCAGAAGATTCGAGTTGTTTGTATACTTTCTTGAGTTTTTCGAAGTTTCTCCTGGTGCATATGGGTTGTGCTGGGTTCTAAACTAACTCTACACTGCTTCATAGGTTTTCGAGTTATTTCATTACTTTTTTGAGTTTTTCGACGTTTCTCATGTTGCACATGTGTTGTGCTGCTTAACTAACTACTCTACGCTGCTTCAGATGATTTCGAGTTATTTCATCACTTTTTTGATTTTTTCGATGTTTCTCATGTTGCACATGTGTTGTGCTGTGTTCTACACTACTCTACGCTGCTTCACAAGATTTCCAGTTAATTGTATACTTTTTTGAGTTTTTAGAAGTTTCGCATGTTGCGAATGTGTTGTGCTGCTTAACTAACTACTCTACGCTGCTTCAGAAGATTTTCTAGTTATTTCATTACTTTTTTTAGTTTTTCTAAGTTTCTCAGGTTGCATATGTGTTGTGCTGGGTACTAAACTAACTCTACACTGCTTCAGAGGTTTTCGAGTTATTTCATAACTTTTTTGAGTTTTTCGAAGTTTCTCATGTTGCGAATGTGTTGTGCTGCTTAACTAACTACTCTACGCTGCTTCAGAAGATTTCGAGTTATTTCATCACTTTTTTGATTTTTTCGATGTTTCGCATGTTGCGTATGTGTTGTGCTGTGTTCTACACTACTCTACGCTGCTTCACAAGATTTCCAGTTAATTGTATACTTTTTTGAGTTTTTCGAAGTTTCTCATGTTGCGAATGTGTTGTGCTGTGTTCTACAGTATTCTGCGCTGCTTCACAAAATTTCCAGTTAATTGTATACTTTTTTGAGTTTTGCGAAGTTTCTCATGTTGCATATGGGTCGTGCTGGGTTCTACACTACTCTACACTGTTGCAGAAGATATCGAGTTATTTGTATACTTTGTTGAGCTTTTCGTAGTTTCTCCTGGTGCATATGGGTTGTGCTGGGTTCTGAACTAACTCTACGCTGGTTCAGAGGTTTTCGAGTTATTTCATCACTTTTTTGATTTTTTCGATGTTTCTCATGTTGCGTATATGTTGTGCTGTGTTCTGCACTACTCTACGGTGCTTCACAAGATTTCCAGTTAATTGTATACTTTTTTCAGTTTTTCGAAGTTTCTCATGTTGCGAATGTGTTGTGCTGCTTAAGTAACTACTCTGCGCTGCTTCAGAAGATTTCGAGTTATTTCATCACTTTTTTGATTTTTTCGATGTTTCTCATGTTGCGTATATGTTGTGCTGTGTTCTGCACTACTCTACGCTGCTTCACAAGATTACCAGTTAATTGTATACTTTTTTGAGTTTTTCGAAGTTTCTCATGTTGTGTATGTGTTGTGCTGCGTAACTACACTACTCTATGCTGCTTCAGAAGATTTCGAGTTATTTTTTTACTTTTTTGAGTTTTTCGAAGTTTCTCATGTTGCATATGTGTTGTGTTGTGTTCTACACTAGTCTACGCGGTTGCAGAAGATTCGAGTTGTTTGTATACTTTCTTGAGTTTTTCGAAGTTTCTCATGTTGCGAATGTGTTGTGCTGCTTAAGTAACTACTCTGCGCTGCTTCAGAAGATTTCGAGTTATTTCATCACTTTTTTGATTTTTTTCGATGTTTCTCATGTTGCGTATATGTTGTGCTGTGTTCCGCACTACTCTACGCTGCTTCACAAGATTACCAGTTAATTGTATACTTTTTTGAGTTTTTCGAAGTTTCTCATGTTGTGTATGTGTTGTGCTGCGTAACTACACTACTCTATGCTGCTTCAGAAGATTTCGAGTTATTTTTTTACTTTTTTGAGTTTTTCGAAGTTTCTCATGTTGCATATGTGTTGTGTTGTGTTCTACACTAGTCTACGCGGTTGCAGAAGATTCGAGTTGTTTGTATACTTTCTTGAGTTTTTCGAAGTTTCTCCTGGTGCATATGGGTTGTGCTGGGTTCTAAACTAACTCTACACTGCTTCAGAGGTTTTCGAGTTATTTCATTACTTTTTTGAGTTTTTCGACGTTTCTCATGTTGCACATGTGTTGTGCTGCTTATCTAACTACTCTACGCTGCTTCAGAAGATTTCGAGTTATTTTTATACTTTTTTGAATTTTTCGAAGTTTCTCATGTTGCACATGTGTTGTGCTGTGTTCTACACTACTCTCCGCTGCTTCACAAGATTTCCAGTTAATTGTATACTTTCTTGAGTTTTTCGTAGTTTCTCCTGGTGCATATGGGTTGTGCTGGGTTCTGAACTAACTCTACGCTGGTTCAGAGGTTTTCGAGTTACTTTTTTTAATTTTTGAGTCTTTCGAAGCTTTTCATGTTGCGTATGTGTTGTGCTGTGTTCTACACTACTCTACGCTGCTTCACAAGATTTCCAGTTAATTGTATACTTTTTTGAGTTTTTCGAAGTTTCTCATATTGCATATGTGTTGTGTTGTGTTGTACACTAGTCTACGCGGTTGCAGAAGACTCGAGTTGTTTGTACACTTTCTTGAGTTTTTCGAAGTTTCTCCTGGTGCATATGGGTCGTGCTGGGTTCTACACTACTCTACGCTGCTTCACAAGATTTCCAGTTAATTTTATACTTTTTTGAGTTTTTCGCAGTTTCTCATGTTGCGAATGTGTTGTGCTGCTTAACTAACTACTCTACGCTGCTTCTGATGATTTCGAGTTATTTCATCACTTTTTTGATTTTTTCGATGTTTCTCATGTTGCGTATGTGTTGTGCTGTGTTCTACACTATTCTACGTTGCTTCACAAGATTTCCAGTTAATTGTATACTTTTTTGAGTTTTTCGAAGTTTCTCATGTTGCGAATGTGTTGTGCTGCTTAACTAACTACTCTACGCTGCTTCAGATGATTTCGAGTTATTTCATCACTTTTTTGATTTTTTTCGATGTTTCTCATGTTGCGTATGTGTTGTGCTGTGTTCTACGCTGCTTCACAAGATTTCCAGTTAATTGTATACTTTTTTGAGTTTTTCGAAGTTTCTCATATTGCGTATGTGTTGTGTTGTGTTGTACACTAGTCTACGCGGTTGCAGAAGACTCGAGTTGTTTGTACACTTTCTTGAGTTTTTCTAAGTTTCTCCTGGTGCATATGGGTCGTGCTGGGTTCTACACTACTCTACACTGTTGCAGAAGATTTCGAGTTATTTGTATACTTTGTTGAGCTTTTCGTAGTTTCTCCTGGTGCATATGGGTTGTGCTGGGTTCTGAACTAACTCTACGCTGGTTCAGAGGTTTTCGAGTTATTTTTTTTAATTTTTGAGTCTTTCGAAGCTTTTCATGTTGCGTATGTGTTGTGCTGGGCTCTACATTACTCTACGCTGTTTCAGAGATTTTCTAGTTATTTCATTACTTTTTTCAGTTTTTCTAAGTTTCTCATGTTGCATATGTGTTGTGCTGGGTACTAAACTAACTCTACACTGCTTCAGAGGTTTTCGAGTTATTTCATAACTTTTTTGAGTTTTTCGTAGTTTCTCATGTTGCACATGTGTTGTTCTGTGTTCTACACTACTCTACGCGGTTGCAGAAGATTCGAGTTTGTATACTTTCTTGAGTTTTTCGAAGTTTCTGATGTTGCGAATGTGTTGTGCTGTTTAACTAACGACTCTACGCTGCTTCAGAAGATTTCGAGTTATTGCATTACTTTTTTGATTTTTTCGATGTTTCTAATGTTGCGTATGTGTTGTGCTATGTTCTACACTACTCTACGCTGCTTCACAAGATTTCCAGTTAATTGTATACTTTTTTGAGTTTTTCGAAGTTTCTCATGTTGCGAATGTGTTGTGCTGCTTAACTAACTATTCTACGCTGCTTCAGAAGATTTCGAGTTATTTCATCACTTTTTTGATTTTTTCGATGTTTCTCATGTTGTGTATGTGTTGTGCTGCGTAACTACACTACTCTATGCTGCTTTAGAAGATTTCGAGTTATTTTTTTACTTTTTTGAGTTTTTCGAAGTTTCTCATGTTGCATATGTGTTGTGTTGTGTTCTACACTAGTCTACGCGGTTGCAGAAGATTCGAGTTGTTTGTATACTTGAGTTTTTCGAAGTTTCTCCTGGTACATATGGGTTGTGCTGGGTTCTAAACTAACTCTACACTGCTTCAGAGGTTTTCGAGTTATTGCATTACTTTTTTGAGTTTTTCGACGTTTCTCATGTTGCACATGTGTTGTGCTGCTTACCTAACTACTCTACGCTGCTTCAGAAGATTTCGAGTTATTTTTATACTTTTTTGAATTTTTGGAAGTTACTCATGTTGCACATGTGTTCTACACTACTCTCCGCTGCTTCACAAGATTTCCAGTTAATTGTATACTTTCTTGAGTTTTTCGTAGTTTCACAAGGTGCATAAGGGTTGTGCTGGGTTCTGAACTAACTCTACGCTGGTTCAGAGGTTTTTGAGTTATTTTTTTAAATTTTTGAGTCTTTCGAAGCTTTTCATGTTGTGTATGTGTTGTTCTGTGTTCTACACAACTCTACGCGGTTGCAGAAGATTCGAGTTGTTTGTATACTTTCTTGAGTTTTTCGAAGTTTCTCATGTTGCGAATGTGTTGTGCTGTTTAACTAACTACTCTACGCTGCTTCAGAAGATTTCGAGTTATTTCATCACTTTTTTGTTTTTTTCGATGTTTCTCATGTTGCGTATGTGTTGTGCTGTGTTCTACACTACTCTCCGCTGCTTCACAAGATTTCCAGTTAATTGTATACTTTTTTGAGTTTTTCGAAGTTTCTCATGTTGCGAATGTGTTGTGCTGCGTAACTACACTACTTTATGCTGCCTCAGAAGATTTCGAGTTATTTTTTTACTTTTTTGAGTTTTTCGAAGTTTCTCATGTTGCATATGTGTTGTGTTGTGTTCTACACTAGTCTACGCGGTTGCAGAAGATTCGAGTTGTTTGTATACTTTCTTGAGTTTTTCGAAGTTTCTCATGTTGCGAATGTGTTGTGCTGCTTAAGTAACTACTCTGCGCTGCTTCAGAAGATTTCGAGTTATTTCATCACTTTTTTGATTTTTTTCGATGTTTCTCATGTTGCGTATATGTTGTGCTGTATTCCGCACTACTCTACGCTGCTTCACAAGATTACCAGTTAATTGTATACTTTTTTGAGTTTTTCGAAGTTTCTCATGTTGTGTATGTGTTGTGCTGCGTAACTACACTACTCTATGCTGCTTCAGAAGATTTCGAGTTATTTTTTTACTTTTTTGAGTTTTTCGAAGTTTCTCATGTTGCATATGTGTTGTGTTGTGTTCTACACAAGTTTCTCCTGGTGCATATGGGTTGTGCTGGGTTCTAAACTAACTCTACACTGCTTCAGAGGTTTTCGAGTTATTTCATTACTTTTTTGAGTTTTTCGACGTTTCTCATGTTGCACATGTGTTGTGCTGCTTATCTAACTACTCTACGCTGCTTCAGAAGATTTCGAGTTATTTTTATACTTTTTTGAATTTTTCGAAGTTTCTCATGTTGCACATGTGTTGTGCTGTGTTCTACACTACTCTCCGCTGCTGCACAAGATTTCCAGTTAATTGTATACTTTCTTGAGTTTTTCGTAGTTTCTCCTGGTGCATATGGGTTGTGCTGGGTTCTGAACTAACTCTACGCTGGTTCAGAGGTTTTCGAGTTACTTTTTTTAATTTTTGAGTCTTTCGAAGCTTTTCATGTTGCGTATGTGTTGTGCTGGGTTCTACATTACTCTACGCTGTTTCAGAGATTTTCTAGTTATTTCATTACTTTTTTCAGTTTTTCTAAATTTCTCAGGTTGCATATGTGTTGTGCTGGGTACTAAACTAACTCTACACTGCTTCAGAGGTTTTCGAGTTATTTCATAACTTTTTTGAGTTTTTCGATGTTTCTCATGTTGCGTATATGTTGTGCTGTGTTCTGCACTACTCTACGGTGCTTCACAAGATTTCCAGTTAATTGTATACTTTTTTCAGTTTTTCGAAGTTTCTCATGTTGCGAATGTGTTGTGCTGCTTAAGTAACTACTCTGCGCTGCTTCAGAAGATTTCGAGTTATTTCATCACTTTTTTGATTTTTTCGATGTTTCTCATGTTGCGTATATGTTGTGCTGTGTTCTGCACTACTCTACGCTGCTTCACAAGATTACCAGTTAATTGTATACTTTTTTGAGTTTTTCGAAGTTTCTCATGTTGTGTATGTGTTGTGCTGCGTAACTACACTACTCTATGCTGCTTCAGAAGATTTCGAGTTATTTTTTTACTTTTTTGAGTTTTTCGAAGTTTCTCATGTTGCATATGTGTTGTGTTGTGTTCTACACTAGTCTACGCGGTTGCAGAAGATTCGAGTTGTTTGTATACTTTCTTGAGTTTTTCGAAGTTTCTCATGTTGCGAATGTGTTGTGCTGCTTAAGTAACTACTCTGCGCTGCTTCAGAAGATTTCGAGTTATTTCATCACTTTTTTGATTTTTTTCGATGTTTCTCATGTTGCGTATATGTTGTGCTGTGTTCCGCACTACTCTACGCTGCTTCACAAGATTACCAGTTAATTGTATACTTTTTTGAGTTTTTCGAAGTTTCTCATGTTGTGTATGTGTTGTGCTGCGTAACTACACTACTCTATGCTGCTTCAGAAGATTTCGAGTTATTTTTTTACTTTTTTGAGTTTTTCGAAGTTTCTCATGTTGCATATGTGTTGTGTTGTGTTCTACACTAGTCTACGCGGTTGCAGAAGATTCGAGTTGTTTGTATACTTTCTTGAGTTTTTCGAAGTTTCTCCTGGTGCATATGGGTTGTGCTGGGTTCTAAACTAACTCTACACTGCTTCAGAGGTTTTCGAGTTATTTCATTACTTTTTTGAGTTTTTCGACGTTTCTCATGTTGCACATGTGTTGTGCTGCTTATCTAACTACTCTACGCTGCTTCAGAAGATTTCGAGTTATTTTTATACTTTTTTGAATTTTTCGAAGTTTCTCATGTTGCACATGTGTTGTGCTGTGTTCTACACTACTCTCCGCTGCTTCACAAGATTTCCAGTTAATTGTATACTTTCTTGAGTTTTTCGTAGTTTCTCCTGGTGCATATGGGTTGTGCTGGGTTCTGAACTAACTCTACGCTGGTTCAGAGGTTTTCGAGTTACTTTTTTTAATTTTTGAGTCTTTCGAAGCTTTTCATGTTGCGTATGTGTTGTGCTGTGTTCTACACTACTCTACGCTGCTTCACAAGATTTCCAGTTAATTGTATACTTTTTTGAGTTTTTCGAAGTTTCTCATATTGCATATGTGTTGTGTTGTGTTGTACACTAGTCTACGCGGTTGCAGAAGACTCGAGTTGTTTGTACACTTTCTTGAGTTTTTCGAAGTTTCTCCTGGTGCATATGGGTCGTGCTGGGTTCTACACTACTCTACGCTGCTTCACAAGATTTCCAGTTAATTTTATACTTTTTTGAGTTTTTCGAAGTTTCTCATGTTGCGAATGTGTTGTGCTGCTTAACTAACTACTCTACGCTGCTTCTGATGATTTCGAGTTATTTCATCACTTTTTTGATTTTTTCGATGTTTCTCATGTTGCGTATGTGTTGTGCTGTGTTCTACACTATTCTACGTTGCTTCACAAGATTTCCAGTTAATTGTATACTTTTTTGAGTTTTTCGAAGTTTCTCATGTTGCGAATGTGTTGTGCTGCTTAACTAACTACTCTACGCTGCTTCAGATGATTTCGAGTTATTTCATCACTTTTTTGATTTTTTTCGATGTTTCTCATGTTGCGTATGTGTTGTGCTGTGTTCTACGCTGCTTCACAAGATTTCCAGTTAATTGTATACTTTTTTGAGTTTTTCGAAGTTTCTCATATTGCGTATGTGTTGTGTTGTGTTGTACACTAGTCTACGCGGTTGCAGAAGACTCGAGTTGTTTGTACACTTTCTTGAGTTTTTCTAAGTTTCTCCTGGTGCATATGGGTCGTGCTGGGTTCTACACTACTCTACACTGTTGCAGAAGATTTCGAGTTATTTGTATACTTTGTTGAGCTTTTCGTAGTTTCTCCTGGTGCATATGGGTTGTGCTGGGTTCTGAACTAACTCTACGCTGGTTCAGAGGTTTTCGAGTTATTTTTTTTAATTTTTGAGTCTTTCGAAGCTTTTCATGTTGCGTATGTGTTGTGCTGGGCTCTACATTACTCTACGCTGTTTCAGAGATTTTCTAGTTATTTCATTACTTTTTTCAGTTTTTCTAAGTTTCTCATGTTGCATATGTGTTGTGCTGGGTACTAAACTAACTCTACACTGCTTCAGAGGTTTTCGAGTTATTTCATAACTTTTTTGAGTTTTTCGTAGTTTCTCATGTTGCACATGTGTTGTTCTGTGTTCTACACTACTCTACGCGGTTGCAGAAGATTCGAGTTTGTATACTTTCTTGAGTTTTTCGAAGTTTCTGATGTTGCGAATGTGTTGTGCTGTTTAACTAACGACTCTACGCTGCTTCAGAAGATTTCGAGTTATTGCATTACTTTTTTGATTTTTTCGATGTTTCTAATGTTGCGTATGTGTTGTGCTATGTTCTACACTACTCTACGCTGCTTCACAAGATTTCCAGTTAATTGTATACTTTTTTGAGTTTTTCGAAGTTTCTCATGTTGCGAATGTGTTGTGCTGCTTAACTAACTATTCTACGCTGCTTCAGAAGATTTCGAGTTATTTCATCACTTTTTTGATTTTTTCGATGTTTCTCATGTTGTGTATGTGTTGTGCTGCGTAACTACACTACTCTATGCTGCTTTAGAAGATTTCGAGTTATTTTTTTACTTTTTTGAGTTTTTCGAAGTTTCTCATGTTGCATATGTGTTGTGTTGTGTTCTACACTAGTCTACGCGGTTGCAGAAGATTCGAGTTGTTTGTATACTTGAGTTTTTCGAAGTTTCTCCTGGTACATATGGGTTGTGCTGGGTTCTAAACTAACTCTACACTGCTTCAGAGGTTTTCGAGTTATTGCATTACTTTTTTGAGTTTTTCGACGTTTCTCATGTTGCACATGTGTTGTGCTGCTTACCTAACTACTCTACGCTGCTTCAGAAGATTTCGAGTTATTTTTATACTTTTTTGAATTTTTGGAAGTTACTCATGTTGCACATGTGTTCTACACTACTCTCCGCTGCTTCACAAGATTTCCAGTTAATTGTATACTTTCTTGAGTTTTTCGTAGTTTCACAAGGTGCATAAGGGTTGTGCTGGGTTCTGAACTAACTCTACGCTGGTTCAGAGGTTTTTGAGTTATTTTTTTAAATTTTTGAGTCTTTCGAAGCTTTTCATGTTGTGTATGTGTTGTTCTGTGTTCTACACAACTCTACGCGGTTGCAGAAGATTCGAGTTGTTTGTATACTTTCTTGAGTTTTTCGAAGTTTCTCATGTTGCGAATGTGTTGTGCTGTTTAACTAACTACTCTACGCTGCTTCAGAAGATTTCGAGTTATTTCATCACTTTTTTGTTTTTTTCGATGTTTCTCATGTTGCGTATGTGTTGTGCTGTGTTCTACACTACTCTCCGCTGCTTCACAAGATTTCCAGTTAATTGTATACTTTTTTGAGTTTTTCGAAGTTTCTCATGTTGCGAATGTGTTGTGCTGCGTAACTACACTACTTTATGCTGCCTCAGAAGATTTCGAGTTATTTTTTTACTTTTTTGAGTTTTTCGAAGTTTCTCATGTTGCATATGTGTTGTGTTGTGTTCTACACTAGTCTACGCGGTTGCAGAAGATTCGAGTTGTTTGTATACTTTCTTGAGTTTTTCGAAGTTTCTCATGTTGCGAATGTGTTGTGCTGCTTAAGTAACTACTCTGCGCTGCTTCAGAAGATTTCGAGTTATTTCATCACTTTTTTGATTTTTTTCGATGTTTCTCATGTTGCGTATATGTTGTGCTGTATTCCGCACTACTCTACGCTGCTTCACAAGATTACCAGTTAATTGTATACTTTTTTGAGTTTTTCGAAGTTTCTCATGTTGTGTATGTGTTGTGCTGCGTAACTACACTACTCTATGCTGCTTCAGAAGATTTCGAGTTATTTTTTTACTTTTTTGAGTTTTTCGAAGTTTCTCATGTTGCATATGTGTTGTGTTGTGTTCTACACAAGTTTCTCCTGGTGCATATGGGTTGTGCTGGGTTCTAAACTAACTCTACACTGCTTCAGAGGTTTTCGAGTTATTTCATTACTTTTTTGAGTTTTTCGACGTTTCTCATGTTGCACATGTGTTGTGCTGCTTATCTAACTACTCTACGCTGCTTCAGAAGATTTCGAGTTATTTTTATACTTTTTTGAATTTTTCGAAGTTTCTCATGTTGCACATGTGTTGTGCTGTGTTCTACACTACTCTCCGCTGCTGCACAAGATTTCCAGTTAATTGTATACTTTCTTGAGTTTTTCGTAGTTTCTCCTGGTGCATATGGGTTGTGCTGGGTTCTGAACTAACTCTACGCTGGTTCAGAGGTTTTCGAGTTACTTTTTTTAATTTTTGAGTCTTTCGAAGCTTTTCATGTTGCGTATGTGTTGTGCTGGGTTCTACATTACTCTACGCTGTTTCAGAGATTTTCTAGTTATTTCATTACTTTTTTCAGTTTTTCTAAATTTCTCAGGTTGCATATGTGTTGTGCTGGGTACTAAACTAACTCTACACTGCTTCAGAGGTTTTCGAGTTATTTCATAACTTTTTTGAGTTTTTCGAAGTTTCTCATGATGCACATGTGTTGTTCTGTGTTCTACACTACTCTACGCGGTTGCAGAAGATTCGAGTTGTTTGTATACTTTCTTGAGTTTTTCGAAGTTTCTGATGTTGCGAATGTGTTGTGCTGTTTAACTAACTACTCTACGCTGCTTCAGAAGATTTCGAGTTATTGCATTACTTTTTTGATTTTTTCGATGTTTCTCATGTTGCGTATGTGTTGTGCTGTGTTCTACACTACTCTACGCTGCTTCACAAGATTTCCAGTTAATTGTATACTTTTTTGAGTTTTTCGAAGTTTCTCATATTGC
Source organism: Pristiophorus japonicus (assembly GCF_044704955.1). Lineage (NCBI taxonomy): Eukaryota > Metazoa > Chordata > Chondrichthyes > Pristiophoridae > Pristiophorus > Pristiophorus japonicus. The sequence goes on from NC_091985.1 coordinate 177,356,090, forward strand.
ATATGTGTTGTGTTGTGTTGTACACTAGTCTACGCGGTTGCAGAAGACTCGAGTTGTTTGTACACTTTCTTGAGTTTTTCGAAGTTTCTCCTGGTGCATATGGGTCGTGCTGGGTTCTACACTACTCTACGCTGCTTCACAAGATTTCCAGTTAATTTTATACTTTTTTGAGTTTTTCGAAGTTTCTCATGTTGCGAATGTGTTGTGCTGCTTAACTAACTACTCTACGCTGCTTCAGATGATTTCGAGTTATTTCATCACTTTTTTGATTTTTTCGATGTTTCTCATGTTGCGTATGTGTTGTGCTGTGTTCTACGCTGCTTCACAAGATTTCCAGTTAATTGTATACTTTTTTGAGTTTTTCGAAGTTTCTCATATTGCATATGTGTTGTGTTGTGTTGTACACTAGTCTACGCGGTTGCAGAAGACTCGAGTTGTTTGTACACTTTCTTGAGTTTTTCGAAGTTTCTCCTGGTGCATATGGGTCGTGCTGGGTTTTACACTACTCTACACTGTTGCAGAAGATTTCGAGTTATTTGTATACTTTGTTGAGCTTTTCGTAGTTTCTCCCGGTGCATATGGGTTGTGCTGGGTTCTGAACTAACTCTACGCTGGTTCAGAGGTTTTCGAGTTATTTTTTTTAATTTTTGAGTCTTTCGAAGCTTTTCATGTTGCGTATGTGTTGTGCTGGGCTCTACATTACTCTACGCTGTTTCAGAGATTTTCTAGTTATTTCATTACTTTTTTCAGTTTTTCTAAGTTTCTCATGTTGCATATGTGTTGTGCTGGGTACTAAACTAACTCTACACTGCTTCAGAGGTTTTCGAGTTATTTCATAACTTTTTTGAGTTTTTCGTAGTTTCTCATGTTGCACATGTGTTGTTCTGTGTTCTACACTACACTACGCGGTTGCAGAAGATTCGAGTTTGTATACTTTCTTGAGTTTTTCGAAGTTTCTGATGTTGCGAATGTGTTGTGCTGTTTAACTAACGACTCTACGCTGCTTCAGAAGATTTCGAGTTATTGCATTACTTTTTTGAATTTTTCGATGTTTCTCATGTTGCGTATGTGTTGTGCTGTGTTCTACACTATTCTACGCTGCTTCACAAGATTTCCAGTTAATTGTATACTTTTTTGAGTTTTTCGAAGTTTCTCATGTTGCGAATGTGTTGTGCTGCTTAACTAACTATTCTACGCTGCTTCAGAAGATTTCGAGTTATTTCATCACTTTTTTGATTTTTTCGATGTTTCTCATGTTGCGTATGTGTTGTGCTGTGTTCTACACTATTCTACGCTGCTTCACAAGATTTCCAGTTAATTGTATACTTTTTTGAGTTTTGCGAAGTTTCTCATGTTGCGAATGTGTTGTGCTGCTTAAGTAACTACTCCGCACTGCTTCAGAAGATTTCGATTTATTTCATCACTTTTTTGATTTTTTCGATGTTTCTCATGTTGCGTATATGTTGTGCTGTGTTCTGCACTACTCTACGCTGCTTCACAAGATTACCAGTTAATTGTATACTTTTTTGAGTTTTTCGAAGTTTCTCATGTTGTGTATGTGTTGTGCTGCGTAACTACACTACTCTATGCTGCTTTAGAAGATTTCGAGTTATTTTTTTACTTTTTTGAGTTTTTCGAAGTTTCTCATGTTGCATATGTGTTACGTTGTGTTCTACACTAGTCTACGCGGTTGCAGAAGATTCGAGTTGTTTGTATACTTGAGTTTTTCGAAGTTTCTCCTGGTACATATGGGTTGTGCTGGGTTCTAAACTAACTCTACACTGCTTCAGAGGTTTTCGAGTTATTGCATTACTTTTTTGAGTTTTTCGACGTTTCTCATGTTGCACATGTGTTGTGCTGCTTAACTAACTACTCTACGCTGCTTCAGAAGATTTCGAGTTATTTTTATACTTTTTTGAATTTTTCGAAGTTTCTCATGTTGCACATGTGTTGTGCTGTGTTCTACACTACTCTCCGCTGCTTCACAAGATTTCCAGTTAATTGTATACTTTCTTGAGTTTTTCGTAGTTTCACAAGGTGCATGTGGGTTGTGCTGGGTTCTGAACTAACTCTACGCTGGTTCAGAGGTTTTTGAGTTATTTTTTTAAATTTTTGAGTCTTTCGAAGCTTTTCATGTTGCGTATGTGTTGTTCTGTGTTCTACACAACTCTACGCGGTTGCAGAAGATTCGAGTTGTTTGTATACTTTCTTGAGTTTTTCGAAGTTTCTCATGTTGCGAATGTGTTGTGCTGTTTAACTAACTACTCTACGCTGCTTCAGAAGATTTCGAGTTATTTCATCACTTTTTTGTTTTTTTCGATGTTTCTCATGTTGCGTATGTGTTGTGCTGTGTTCTACACTACTCTCCGCTGCTTCACAAGATTTCCAGTTAATTGTATACTTTTTTGAGTTTTTCGAAGTTTCTCATGTTGCGAATGTGTTGTGCTGCGTAACTACACTACTTTATGCTGCCTCAGAAGATTTCGAGTTATTTTTTTACTTTTTTGAGTTTTTCGAAGTTTCTCATGTTGCATATGTGTTGTGTTGTGTTCTACACTAGTCTACGCGGTTGCAGAAGATTCGAGTTGTTTGTATACTTTCTTGAGTTTTTCGAAGTTTCTCATGTTGCGAATGTGTTGTGCTGCTTAAGTAACTACTCTGCGCTGCTTCAGAAGATTTCGAGTTATTTCATCACTTTTTTGATTTTTTTCGATGTTTCTCATGTTGCGTATATGTTGTGCTGTGTTCCGCACTACTCTACGCTGCTTCACAAGATTACCAGTTAATTGTATACTTTTTTGAGTTTTTCGAGGTTTCTCATGTTGTGTATGTGTTGTGCTGCGTAACTACACTACTCTATGCTGCTTCAGAAGATTTCGAGTTATTTTTTTACTTTTTTGAGTTTTTCGAAGTTTCTCATGTTGCATATGTGTTGTGTTGTGTTCTACACTAGTCTACGCGGTTGCAGAAGATTCGAGTTGTTTGTATACTTTCTTGAGTTTTTCGAAGTTTCTCCTGGTGCATATGGGTTGTGCTGGGTTCTAAACTAACTCTACACTGCTTCAGAGGTTTTCGAGTTATTTCATTACTTTTTTGAGTTTTTCGACGTTTCTCATGTTGCACATGTGTTGTGCTGCTTAAGTAACTACTCTACGCTGCTTCAGAAGATTTCGAGTTATTTTTATACTTTTTTGAATTTTTCGAAGTTTCTCATGTTGCACATGTGTTGTGCTGTGTTCTACACTACTCTCCGCTGCTTCACAAGATTTCCAGTTAATTGTATACTTTCTTGAGTTTTTCGTAGTTTCTCCTGGTGCATATGGGTTGTGCTGGGTTCTGAACTAACTCTACGCTGGTTCAGAGGTTTTCGAGTTACTTTTTTTAATTTTTGAGTCTTTCGAAGCTTTTCATGTTGCGTATGTGTTGTGCTGGGTTCTACATTACTCTACGCTGTTTCAGAGATTTTCTAGTTATTTCATTACTTTTTTCAGTTTTTCTAAGTTTCTCAGGTTGCATATGTGTTGTGCTGGGTACTAAACTAACTCTACACTGCTTCAGAGGTTTTCGAGTTATTTCATAACTTTTTTGAGTTTTTCGAAGTTTCTCATGATGCACATGTGTTGTTCTGTGTTCTACACTACTCTACGCGGTTGCAGAAGATTCGAGTTGTTTGTATACTTTCTTGAGTTTTTCGAAGTTTCTGATGTTGCGAATGTGTTGTGCTGTTTAACTAACTACTCTACGCTGCTTCAGAAGATTTCGAGTTATTGCATTACTTTTTTGATTTTTTCGATGTTTCTCATGTTGCGTATGTGTTGTGCTGTGTTCTACACTACTCTACGCTGCTTCACAAGATTTCCAGTTAATTGTATACTTTTTTGAGTTTTTCGAAGTTTCTCATATTGCATATGTGTTGTGTTGTGTTGTACACTAGTCTACGCGGTTGCAGAAGACTCGAGTTGTTTGTACACTTTCTTGAGTTTTTCGAAGTTTCTCCTGGTGCATATGGGTCGTGCTGGGTTCTACACTACTCTATGCTGCTTCACAAGATTTCCAGTTAATTTTATACTTTTTTGAGTTTTTCGAAGTTTCTCATGTTGCGAATGTGTTGTGCTGCTTAACTAACTACTCTACGCTGCTTCAGATGATTTCGAGTTATTTCATCACTTTTTTGATTTTTTCGATGTTTCTCATGTTGCGTATGTGTTGTGCTGTGTTCTACACTATTCTACGCTGCTTCACAAGATTTCCAGTTAATTGTATACTTGTTTGAGTTTATCAAAGTTTCTCATGTTGCGAATGTGTTGTGCTGTGTTCTACACTACTCTACGCTGCTTCACAAGATTTCCAGTTAATTGTATACTTTCTTGAGTTTTTCGAAGTTTCTCATGTTGCGAATGTGTTGTGCTGTTTAACTAACTACTCTACGCTGCTTCAGAAGATTTCGAGTTATTTCATCACTTTTTTGTATTTTTCGATGTTTCTCATGTTGCGTATGTGTTGTGCTGTGTTCTACACTAGTCTACGCGGTTGCAGAAGATTCGAGTTGTTTGTACACTTTCTTGAGTTTTTCGAAGTTTCTCCTGGTACATATGGGTTGTGCTGGGTTCTAAACTAACTCTACACTGCTTCAGAGGTTTTCGAGTTATTGCATTACTTTTTTGAGTTTTTCGACGTTTCTCATGTTGCACATGTGTTGTGCTGCTTAACTAACTACTCTACGCTGCTTCAGAAGATTTCGAGTTATTTTTATACTTTTTTGAATTTTTCGAAGTTTCTCATGTTGCACATGTGTTCTACACTACTCTCCGCTGCTTCACAAGATTTCCAGTTAATTGTATACTTTCTTGTGTTTTTCGTAGTTTCACAAGGTGCATAAGGGTTGTGCTGGGTTCTGAACTAACTCTACGCTGGTTCAGAGGTTTTTGAGTTATTTTTTTAAATTTTTGAGTCTTTCGAAGCTTTTCATGTTGTGTATGTGTTGTTCTGTGTTCTACACAACTCTACGCGGTTGCAGAAGATTCGAGTTGTTTGTATACTTTCTTGAGTTTTTCGAAGTTTCTCATGTTGCGAATGTGTTGTGCTGTTTAACTAACTACTCTACGCTGCTTCAGAAGATTTCGAGTTATTTCATCACTTTTTTGTTTTTTTCGATGTTTCTCATGTTGCGTATGTGTTGTGCTGTGTTCTACACTACTCTCCGCTGCTTCACAAGATTTCCAGTTAATTGTATACTTTTTTGAGTTTTTCGAAGTTTCTCATGTTGCGAATGTGTTGTGCTGCGTAACTACACTACTTTATGCTGCCTCAGAAGATTTCGAGTTATTTTTTTACTTTTTTGAGTTTTTCGAAGTTTCTCATGTTGCATATGTGTTGTGTTGTGTTCTACACTAGTCTACGCGGTTGCAGAAGATTCGAGTTGTTTGTATACTTTCTTGAGTTTTTCGAAGTTTCTCATGTTGCGAATGTGTTGTGCTGCTTAAGTAACTACTCTGCGCTGCTTCAGAAGATTTCGAGTTATTTCATCACTTTTTTGATTTTTTTCGATGTTTCTCATGTTGCGTATATGTTGTGCTGTGTTCCGCACTACTCTACGCTGCTTCACAAGATTACCAGTTAATTTTATACTTTTTTGAGTTTTTCGAAGTTTCTCATGTTGTGTATGTGTTGTGCTGCGTAACTACACTACTCTATGCTGCTTCAGAAGATTTCGAGTTATTTTTTTACTTTTTTGAGTTTTTCGAAGTTTCTCATGTTGCATATGTGTTGTGTTGTGTTCTACACTAGTCTACGCGGTTGCAGAAGATTCGAGTTGTTTGTATACTTTCTTGAGTTTTTCGAAGTTTCTCCTGGTGCATATGGGTTGTGCTGGGTTCTAAACTAACTCTACACTGCTTCAGAGGTTTTCGAGTTATTTCATTACTTTTTTGAGTTTTTCGACGTTTCTCATGTTGCACATGTGTTGTGCTGCTTAACTAACTACGCTACGCTGCTTCAGAAGATTTCGAGTTATTTTTATACTTTTTTGAATTTTTCGAAGTTTCTCCTGGTGCATATGGGTTGTGCTGGGTTCTGAACTAACTCTACGCTGGTTCAGAGGTTTTCGAGTTACTTTTTTTAATTTTTGAGTCTTTCGAAGCTTTTCATGTTGCGTATGTGTTCTGCTGGGTTCTACATTACTCTACGCTGTTTCAGAGATTTTCTAGTTATTTCATTACTTTTTTCAGTTTTTCTAAGTTTCTCAGGTTGCATATGTGTTGTGCTGGGTACTAAACTAACTCTACACTGCTTCAGAGGTTTTCGAGTTATTTCATAACTTTTTTGAGTTTTTCGAAGTTTCTCATGATGCACATGTGTTGTTCTGTGTTCTACACTACTCTACGCGGTTGCAGAAGATTCGAGTTGTTTGTATACTTTCTTGAGTTTTTCGAAGTTTCTGATGTTGCGAATGTGTTGTGCTGTTTAACTAACTACTCTACGCTGCTTCAGAAGATTTCGAGTTATTGCATTACTTTTTTGATTTTTTCGATGTTTCTCATGTTGCGTATGTGTTGTGCTGTGTTCTACACTACTCTACGCTGCTTCACAAGATTTCCAGTTAATTGTATACTTTTTTGAGTTTTTCGAAGTTTCTCATATTGCATATGTGTTGTGTTGTGTTGTACACTAGTCTACGCGGTTGCAGAAGACTCGAGTTGTTTGTACACTTTCTTGAGTTTTTCGAAGTTTCTCCTGGTGCCTATGGGTCGTGCTGGGTTCTACACTACTCTATGCTGCTTCACAAGATTTCCAGTTAATTTTATACTTTTTTGAGTTTTTCGAAGTTTCTCATGTTGCGAATGTGTTGTGCTGCTTAACTAACTACTCTACGCTGCTTCAGATGATATCGAGTTATTTTATCACTTTTTTGATTTTTTCGATGTTTCTCATGTTGCGTATGTGTTGTGCTGTGTTCTACACTATTCTACGCTGCTTCACAAGATTTCCAGTTAATTGTATACTTGTTTGAGTTTTTCGAAGTTTCTCATGTTGCGAATGTGTTGTGCTGTGTTCTACACTACTCTACGCTGCTTCACAAGATTTCCAGTTAATTGTATACTTTCTTGAGTTTTTCGAAGTTTCTCATGTTGCGAATGTGTTGTGCTGTTTAACTAACTACTCTACGCTGCTTCAGAAGATTTCGAGTTATTTCATCACTTTTTTGTATTTTTCGATGTTTCTCATGTTGCGTATGTGTTGTGCTGTGTTCTACACTAGTCTACGCGGTTGCAGAAGATTCGAGTTGTTTGTACACTTTCTTGAGTTTTTCGAAGTTTCTCCTGGTACATATGGGTTGTGCTGGGTTCTAAACTAACTCTACACTGCTTCAGAGGTTTTCGAGTTATTGCATTACTTTTTTGAGTTTTTCGACGTTTCTCATGTTGCACATGTGTTGTGCTGCTTAACTAACTACTCTACGCTGCTTCAGAAGATTTCGAGTTATTTTTATACTTTTTTGAATTTTTCGAAGTTTCTCATGTTGCACATGTGTTGTGCTGTGTTCTACACTACTCTCCGCTGCTTCACAAGATTTCCAGTTAATTGTATACTTTCTTGTGTTTTTCGTAGTTTCACAAGGTGCATAAGGGTTGTGCTGGGTTCTGAACTAACTCTACGCTGGTTCAGAGGTTTTTGAGTTATTTTTTTAAATTTTTGAGTCTTTCGAAGCTTTTCATGTTGTGTATGTGTTGTTCTGTGTTCTACACAACTCTACGCGGTTGCAGAAGATTCGAGTTGTTTGTATACTTTCTTGAGTTTTTCGAAGTTTCTCATGTTGCGAATGTGTTGTGCTGTTTAACTAACTACTCTACGCTGCTTCAGAAGATTTCGAGTTATTTCATCACTTTTTTGTTTTTTTCGATGTTTCTCATGTTGCGTATGTGTTGTGCTGTGTTCTACACTACGCTGCTTCACAAGATTTCCAGTTAATTGTATACTTTTTTGAGTTTTTCGAAGTTTCTCATGTTGCGAATGTGTTGTGCTGCGTAACTACACTACTTTATGCTGCCTCAGAAGATTTCGAGTTATTTTTTTACTTTTTTGAGTTTTTCGAAGTTTCTCATGTTGCATATGTGTTGTGTTGTGTTCTACACTAGTCTACGCGGTTGCAGAAGATTCGAGTTGTTTGTATACTTTCTTGAGTTTTTCGAAGTTTCTCATGTTGCGAATGTGTTGTGCTGCTTAAGTAACTACTCTGCGCTGCTTCAGAAGATTTCGAGTTATTTCATCACTTTTTTGATTTTTTTCGATGTTTCTCATGTTGCGTATATGTTGTGCTGTGTTCCGCACTACTCTACGCTGCTTCACAAGATTACCAGTTAATTGTATACTTTTTTGAGTTTTTCGAAGTTTCTCATGTTGTGTATGTGTTGTGCTGCGTAACTACACTACTCTATGCTGCTTCAGAAGATTTCGAGTTATTTTTTTACTTTTTTGCGTTTTTCGAAGTTTCTCATGTTGCATATGTGTTGTGTTGTGTTCTACACTAGTCTACGCGGTTGCAGAAGATTCGAGTTGTTTGTATACTTTCTTGAGTTTTTCGAAGTTTCTCCTGGTGCATATGGGTTGTGCTGGGTTCTAAACTAACTCTACACTGCTTCAGAGGTTTTCGAGTTATTTCATTACTTTTTTGAGTTTTTCGACGTTTCTCATGTTGCACATGTGTTGTGCTGCTTAACTAACTACTCTACGCTGCTTCAGAAGATTTCGAGTTATTTTTATACTTTTTTGAATTTTTCGAAGTTTCTCATGTTGCACATGTGTTGTGCTGTGTTCTACACTACTCTCCGCTGCTTCACAAGATTTCCAGTTAATTGTATACTTTCTTGAGTTTTTCGTAGTTTCTCCTGGTGCATATGGGTTGTGCTGGGTTCTGAACTAACTCTACGCTGGTTCAGAGGTTTTCGAGTTACTTTTTTTAATTTTTGAGTCTTTCGAAGCTTTTCATGTTGCGTATGTGTTGTGCTGGGTTCTACATTACTCTACGCTGTTTCAGAGATTTTCTAGTTATTTCATTACTTTTTTCAGTTTTTCTAAGTTTCTCAGGTTGCATATGTGTTGTGCTGGGTACTAAACTAACTCTACACTGCTTCAGAGGTTTTCGAGTTATTTCATAACTTTTTTGAGTTTTTCGAAGTTTCTCATGATGCACATGTGTTGTTCTGTGTTCTACACTACTCTACGCGGTTGCAGAAGATTCGAGTTGTTTGTATACTTTCTTGAGTTTTTCGAAGTTTCTGATGTTGCGAATGTGTTGTGCTGTTTAACTAACTACTCTACGCTGCTTCAGAAGATTTCGAGTTATTGCATTACTTTTTTGATTTTTTCGATGTTTCTCATGTTGCGTATGTGTTGTGCTGTGTTCTACACTACTCTACGCTGCTTCACAAGATTTCCAGTTAATTGTATACTTTTTTGAGTTTTTCGAAGTTTCTCATATTGCATATGTGTTGTGTTGTGTTGTACACTAGTCTACGCGGTTGCAGAAGACTCGAGTTGTTTGTACACTTTCTTGAGTTTTTCGAAGTTTCTCCTGGTGCATATGGGTCGTGCTGGGTTCTACACTACTCTATGCTGCTTCACAAGATTTCCAGTTAATTTTATACTTTTTTGAGTTTTTCGAAGTTTCTCATGTTGCGAATGTGTTGTGCTGCTTAACTAACTACTCTACGCTGCTTCAGATGATTTCGAGTTATTTCATCACTTTTTTGATTTTTTCGATGTTTCTCATGTTGCGTATGTGTTGTGCTGTGTTCTACACTATTCTACGCTGCTTCACAAGATTTCCAGTTAATTGTATACTTGTTTGAGTTTTTCGAAGTTTCTCATGTTGCGAATGTGTTGTGCTGTGTTCTACACTACTCTACGCTGCTTCAGAAGATTTCGAGTTATTTCATCACTTTTTTGATTTTTTCGATGTTTCTCATGTTGCGTATGTGTTGTGCTGTGTTCTACACTATTCTACGCTGCTTCACAAGATTTCCAGTTAATTGTATACTTTTTTGAGTTTTGCGAAGTTTCTCATGTTGCGAATGTGTTGTGCTGCTTAACTAACTACTCTACGCTGCTTCAGAAGATTTCGAGTTATTTCATCACTTTTTTGATTTTTTCGATGTTTCTCATGTTGTGTATGTGTTGTGCTGCGTAACTACACTACTCTATGCTGCTTTAGAAGATTTCGAGTTATTTTTTTACTTTTTTGAGTTTTTCGAAGTTTCTCATGTTGCATATGTGTTGTGTTGTGTTCTACACTAGTCTACGCGGTTGCAGAAGATTCGAGTTGTTTGTATACTTGAGTTTTTCGAAGTTTCTCCTGGTACATATGGGTTGTGCTGGGTTCTAAACTAACTCTACACTGCTTCAGAGGTTTTCGAGTTATTGCATTACTTTTTTGAGTTTTTCGACGTTTCTCATGTTGCACATGTGTTGTGCTGCTTAACTAACTACTCTACGCTGCTTCAGAAGATTTCGAGTTATTTTTATACTTTTTTGAATTTTTCGAAGTTTCTCATGTTGCACATGTGTTGTGCTGTGTTCTACACTACTCTCCGCTGCTTCACAAGATTTCCAGTTAATTGTATACTTTCTTGAGTTTTTCGTAGTTTCACAAGGTGCATGTGGGTTGTGCTGGGTTCTGAACTAACTCTACGCTGGTTCAGAGGTTTTTGAGTTATTTTTTTAAATTTTTGAGTCTTTCGAAGCTTTTCATGTTGCGTATGTGTTGTTCTGTGTTCTACACAACTCTACGCGGTTGCAGAAGATTCGAGTTGTTTGTATACTTTCTTGAGTTTTTCGAAGTTTCTCATGTTGCGAATGTGTTGTGCTGTTTAACTAACTACTCTACGCTGCTTCAGAAGATTTCGAGTTATTTCATCACTTTTTTGTATTTTTCGATGTTTCTCATGTTGCGTATGTGTTGTGCTGTGTTCTACACTAGTCTACGCGGTTGCAGAAGATTCGAGTTGTTTGTACACTTTCTTGAGTTTTTCGAAGTTTCTCTTCGTGTATATGGGTCGTGCTGGGTTCTACACTACTCTACACTGTTGCAGAAGATTTCGAGTTATTTGTATACTTTGTTGAGCTTTTCGTAGTTTGTCCTGGTGCATATGGGTTGTGCTGGGTTCTGAACTAACTCTACGCTGGTTCAGAGGTTTTCGAGTTACTTTTTTTAATTTTTGAGTCTTTCGAAGCTTTTCATGTTGCGTATGTGTTGTGCTGGGTTCTACATTACTCTACGCTGTTTCAGAGATTTTCTAGTTATTTCATTACTTTTTTCAGTTTTTCTAAGTTTCTCAGGTTGTGCTGGGTACTAAACTAACTCTACACTGCTTCAGAGGTTTTCGAGTTATTTCATAACTTTTTTGAGTTTTTCGAAGTTTCTCATGATGCACATGTGTTGTTCTGTGTTCTACACTACTCTACGCGGTTGCAGAAGATTCGAGTTGTTTGTATACTTTCTTGAGTTTTTCGAAGTTTCTGATGTTGCGAATGTGTTGTGCTGTTTAACTAACTATTCTACGCTGCTTCAGAAGATTTCGAGTTATTGCATTACTTTTTTGATTTTTTCGATGTTTCTCATGTTGCGTATGTGTTGTGCTGTGTTCTACACTACTCTACGCTGCTTCACAAGATTTCCAGTTAATTGTATACTTTTTTGAGTTTTTCGAAGTTTCTCATATTGCATATGTGTTGTGTTGTGTTGTACACTAGTCTACGCGGTTGCAGAAGACTCGAGTTGTTTGTACACTTTCTTGAGTTTTTCGAAGTTTCTCCTGGTGCATATGGGTCGTGCTGCGTTCTGAACTAACTCTACGCTGCTTCAGAAGATTTCGAGTTATTTTTTTACTTTTTTGAGTTTTTCGAAGTTTCTCATGTTGCATATGTGTTGTGTTGTGTTCTACACTAGTCTACGCGGTTGCAGAAGATTCGAGTTGATTGTATACTTTCTTGAGTTTTTCGAAGTTTCTCCTGGTGCATATGGGTTGTGCTGGGTTCTAAACTAACTCTGCACTGCTTCAGAGGTTTTCGAGTTATTTCATTACTTTTTTGAGTTTTTCGACGTTTCTCATGTTGCACATGTGTTGTGCTGCTTACCTAACTACTCTACGCTGCTTCAGCAGATTTCGAGTTATTTTTATACTTTTTTGAATTTTTGGAAGTTACTCATGTTGCACATGTGTTCTGCACTACTCTCCGCTGCTTCACAAGATTTCCAGTTAATTCTATACTTTCTTGAGTTTTTCGTAGTTTCACAAGGTGCATAAGGGTTGTGCTGGGTTCTGAACTAACTCTACGCTAGTTCAGAGGTTTTTGAGTTATTTTTTTAAATTTTTGAGTCTTTCGAAGCTTTTCATGTTGCGTATGTGTTGTGCTGGGCTCTACATTACTCTACGCTGTTTCAGAGATTTTCTAGTTATTTCATTACTTTTTTCAGTTTTTCTAAGTTTCTCATGTTGCATATGTGTTGTGCTGGGTACTAAACTAACTCTACACTGCTTCAGAGGTTTTCGAGTTATTTCATAACTTTTTTGAGTTTTTCGATGTTTCTCATGTTGCGTATGTGTTGTTCTGTGTTCTACACAACTCTACGCGGTTGCAGAAGATTCGAGTTGTTTGTATACTTTCTTGAGTTTTTCGAAGTTTCTCATGTTGCGAATGTGTTGTGCTGTTTAACAAACTACTCTACGCTGCTTCAGAAGATTTCGAGTTATTTCATCACTTGTTTGTTTTTTTCGATGTTTCTCATGTTGCGTATGTGTTGTGCTGTGTTCTACACTACTCTCCGCTGCTTCACAAGATTTCCAGTTAATTGTATACTTTTTTGAGTTTTTCGAAGTTTCTCATGTTGCGAATGTGTTGTGCTGCTTAACTAACTACTCTACGCTGCTTCAGAAGATTTCGAGTTATTTCATCACTTTTTTGATTTTTTTCGATGTTTCTCATGTTGCGTATGTGTTGTGCTGTGTTCTACACTAGTCTACGCGGTTGCAGAAGATTCGAGTTGTTTGTACACTTTCTTGAGTTTTTCGAAGTTTCTCCTCGTGCATATGGGTCGTGCTGGGTTCTAAACTAACTCTACACTGCTTCAGAGGTTTTCGAGTTATTTCATTACTTTTTTGAGTTTTTCGACGTTTCTCATGTTGCACATGTGTTGTGCTGCTTACCTAACTACTCTACGCTGCTTCAGAAGATTTCGAGTTATTTTTATACTTTTTTGAATTTTTCGAAGTTTCTCATGTTGCACATGTGTTCTACACTACTCTCCGCTGCTTCACAAGATTTCCAGTTAATTGTATACTTTCTTGAGTTTTTCGTAGTTTCACAAGGTGCATATGGGTTGTGCTGGGTTCTGAACTAACTCTACGCGGTTGCAGAAGATTCGAGTTGTTTGTATACTTTCTTGAGTTTTTCGAAGTTTCTCATGTTGCGAATGTGTTGTGCTGTTTAACTAACTACTCTACGCTGCTTCAGAAGATTCGAGTTATTGCATTACTTTTTTAATTTTTTCGATGTTTCTCATGTTGCGTATGTGTTGTGCTGCGTTCTACACTACTCTACGCTGCTTCACAAGATTACCAGTTAATTGCATACTTTTTTGAGTTTTTCGAAGTTTCTCATGTTGTGTATGTGTTGTGCTGCGTAACTACACTACTCTACGCTGCTTCAGAAGATTCGAGTTGTTTGTACACTTTCTTGAGTTTTTCGAAGTTTCTGATGTTGCGAATGTGTTGTGCTGTTTAACTAACTACTCTACGCTGCTTCAGAAGATTTCGAGTTATTGCATTACTTTTTTGATTTTTTCGATGTTTCTCATGTTGCGTATGTGTTGTGCTGTGTTCTACACTATTCTACGCTGCTTCACAAGATTTCCAGTTAATTGTATACTTTTTTGAGTTTTTCGAAGTTTCTCATGTTGCAAATGTGTTGTGCTGCTTAACTAACTACTCTACGCTGCTTCAGAAGATTTCGAGTTATTTCATCACTTTTTTGATTTTTTCGATGTTTCTCATGTTGCGTATGTGTTGTGCTGTGTTCTACAGTATTCTACGCTGCTTCACAAGATTTCCAGTTAATTGCATACTTTTTTGAGTTTTGCGAAGTTTCTCATGTTGCGAATGTGTTGTGCTGCTTAACTAACTACTCTACGCTGCTTCAGAAGATTTCGAGTTATTTCATCACTTTTTTGATTTTTTCGATGTTTCTCATGTTGCGTATGTGTTGTGCTGTGTTCTACAGTATTCTACGCTGCTTCACAAGATTTCCAGTTAATTGCATACTTTTTTGAGTTTTGCGAAGTTTCTCATGTTGCGAATGTGTTGTGCTGCTTAACTAACTACTCTACGCTGCTTCAGAAGATTTCGAGTTATTTCATCACTTTTTTGATTTTTTCGATGTTTCTCATGTTGCGTATATGTTGTGCTGTGTTCTGCACTACTCTACGCTGCTTCACAAGATTTCCAGTTAATTGTATACTTTTTTGAGTTTTTCGAAGTTTCTCATGTTGCGAATGTGTTGTGCTGCTTAAGTAACTACTCTGCGCTGCTTCAGAAGATTTCGAGTTATTTCATCACTTTTTTGATTTTTTCGATGTTTCTCGTGTTGCGTATATGTTGTGCTGTGTTCTGCACTACTCTACGCTGCTTCACAGGATTACCAGTTAATTGTATACTTTTTTGAGTTTTTCGAAGTTTCTCATGTTGCGAATGTGTTGTGCTGTTTAACTAACTATTCTACGCTGCTTCTGAAGATTTCGAGTTATTTCATCACTTTTTTGTTTTTTTTGATGTTTCTCATGTTGCGTATGTGTTGTGCTGTGTTCTACACTACTCTCCGCTGCTTCACAAGATTTCCAGTTAATTTTATACTTTTTTGAGTTTTTCGAAGTTTCTCATGTTGCGAATGTGTTGTGCTGCTTAACTAACTACTCTACGCTGCTTCAGAAGATTTCGAGTTATTTCATCATTTTTTTGATTTTTTTCGAAGTTTCTCATGTTACGTATGTGTTGTGCTGTGTTCTACACTATTCTACGCTGCTTCAAAAGATTTCCAGTTAATTGTATACTTTCTTGAGTTTTTCGTAGTTTCACAAGGTGCATATGGGTTGTGCTGGGTTCTGAACTAACTCTACGCGGTTGCAGAAGATTCGAGTTGTTTGTACACTTTCTTGAGTTTTTCGAAGTTTCTCCTGGTGCATATGGGTCGTGCTGGGTTCTACACTACTCTACACTGTTGCAGAAGATTTCGAGTTATTTGTATACTTTGTTGAGCTGTTCGTAGTTTCTCCTGGTGCATATGGGTTGTGCTGGGTTCTGAACTAACTCTACGCTGGTTCAGAGGTTTTCGAGTTATTTATGAAATTTTTGAGTCTTTCGAAGCTTTTCATGTTGCGTATGTGTTGTGCTGGGCTCTACATTACTCTACGCTGTTTCAGAGATTTTCTAGTTATTTCATTACTTTTTTCAGTTTTTCTAAGTTTCTCATGTTGCATATGTGTTGTGCTGGGTACTAAACTAACTCTACACTGCTTCAGAGGTTTTCGAGTTATTTCATAACTTTTTTGAGTTTTTCGAAGTTTCTCATGTTGCACATGTGTTGTTCTGTGTTCTACACTACTCTACGCAGTTGCAGAAGATTCGAGTTTGTATACTTTCTTGAGTTTTTCGAAGTTTCTGATGTTGCGAATGTGTTGTGCTATTTAACTAACTACTCTACGCTGCTTCAGAAGATTTCGAGTTATTGCATTACTTTTTTAATTTTTTCGATGTTTCTCATGTTGCGTATGTGTTGTGCTGTGTTCTACACTACTCTACGCTACTTCACAAGATTTCCAGTTAATTGTATACTTTTTTGAGTTTTTCGAAGTTTCTCATGTTGCGAATGTGTTGTGCTGCTTAACTAACTACTCTACGCTGCTTCAGAAGATTTCGAGTTATTTCATCACTTTTTTGGTTTTTTTCGATGTTTCTCATGTTGCGTATGTGTTGTGCTGTGTTCGACACTATTCTACGCTGCTTCACAAGATTTCCAGTTAATTGTATACTTGTTTGAGTTCTTCGAAGTTTCTCATGTTGCGAATGTGTTGTGCTGCTTAACTAACTACTCTACGCTGCTTCAGAAGATTTCGAGTTATTTCATCACTTTTTTGATTTTTTTGATGTTTGTCATGTTGCGTATGTGTTGTGCTGTGTTCTACACTATTCTACGCTGCTTCACAAGATTTCCAGTTAATTGTATACTTTTTTGAGTTTTTCTTAGTTTCTCATGTTGCATATGTGTTGTGTTGTGTTCTACACTAGTCTACGCGGTTGCAGAAGATTCGAGTTGTTTGTACACTTTCTTGAGTTTTTCGAAGTTTCTCCTGGTGCATATGGGTCGTGCTGGGTTCTACACTACTCTACACTGTTGCAGAAGATTTCGAGTTATTTGTATACTTTGTTGAGCTTTTCGTAGTTTCTCCTGGTGCATATGGGTTGTGCTGGGTTCTGAACTAACTCTACGCTGGTTCAGAGGTTTTCGAGTTACTTTTTTTAATTTTTGAGTCTTTCGAAGCTTTTCATGTTGCGTATGTGTTGTGCTGGGCTCTACATTACTCTACGCTGTTTCAGAGATTGTCTAGTTATTTCATTACTTTTTTCAGTTTTTCTAAGTTTCTCAGGTTGCATATGTGTTGTGCTGGGTACTAAACTAACTCTACACTGCTTCAGAGGTTTTCGAGTTATTTCATTACTTTTTTGAGTTTTTCGAAGTTTCTCATGTTGCACATGTGTTGTTCTGTGTTCTACACTATATACGCGGTTGCAGAAGATTCGAGTTGTTTGTATACTTTCTTGAGTTTTTCGAAGTTTCTCCTGGTGCATATGGGTCGTGCTGGGTTCTACACTACTCTGCACTGTTGCAGAAGATTTCGAGTTATTTGTATACTTTGTTGAGCTTTTCGTAGTTTCTCCTGGTGCATATGGGTTGTGCTGGGTTCTGAACTAACTCTACGCTGGTTCAGAGGTTTTCGAGTTATTTTTTTAAATTCTTGAGTCTTTCGAAGCTTTTCATGTTGCGTATGTGTTGTGCTGGGCTCTACATTACTCTACGCTGTTTCAGAGATTTTCTAGTTATTTCATTACTTTTTTCAGTTTTTCTAAGTTTCTCATATTGCATATGTGTTGTGCTGGGTACTAAACTAACTCTACACTGCTTCAGAGGTTTTCGAGTTATTTCATAACTTTTTTGAGTTTTTCGAAGTTTCTCATGTTGCACATGTGTTGTTCTGTGTTCTACACTACTCTACGCGGTTGCAGAAGATTCGAGTTTGTATACTTTCTTGAGTTTTTCGAAGTTTCTCATGTTGCGAATGTGTTGTGCTGCTTAACTAACTACTGTACGCTGCTTCAGAAGATTTCGAGTTATTTCATCACTTTTTTGATTTTTTTCGATGTTTCTCATGTTGCGAATGTGTTGTGCTGCTTAAGTAACTACTCTGTGCTGCTTCAGAAGATTTCGAGTTATTTCATCACTTTTTTGATTTTTTCGATGTTTCTCATGTTGCGTATATGTTGTGCTGTGTTCTGCACTACTCTACGCTGCTTCACAAGATTACCAGTTAATTGTATACTTTTTTGAGTTTTTCGAAGTATCTCATGTTGTGTATGTGTTGTGCTGCGTAACTACACTACTCTATGCTGCTTCAGAAGATTTCGAGTTATTTTTTTACTTTTTTGAGTTTTTCGAAGTTTCTCATGTTGCATATGTGTTGTGTTGTGTTCTACACTAGTCTACGCGGTTGCAGAAGATTCGAGTTGTTTGTATACTTTCTTGAGTTTTTCGAAGTTTCTCCTGGTGCATATGGGTTGTGCTGGGTTCTAAACTAGCTCTACACTGCTTCAGAGGTTTTCGAGTTATTTCATTACTTTTTTGAGTTTTTCGACGTTTCTCATGTTGCACATGTGTTGTGCTGTGTTCTACACTACTTTCCGCTGCTTCACAAGATTTCCAGTTAATTGTATACTTTCTTGAGTTTTTCGTAGTTTCACAAGGTGCATATGGGTTGTGCTTGGTTCTGAACTAACTCTACGCTGGTTCAGAGGTTTTTGAGTTATTTTTTTAAATTTTTGAGTCTTTCGAAGCTTTTCATGTTGCGTATGTGTTGTTCTGTGTTCTACACAACTCTACGCGGTTGCAGAAGATTCGAGTTGTTTGTATACTTTCTTGAGTTGTTCGAAGTTTCTCATGTTGCGAATGTGTTGTGCTGTTTAACTAACTACTGTACGCTGCTTCAGAAGATTTCGAGTTATTTCATCACTTTTTTGTTGTTTTCGATGTTTCTCATGTTGCGTATGTGTTGTGCTGTGTTCTACACTACTTTCCGCTGCTTCACAAGATTTCCAGTTAATTGTATACTTTTTTGAGTTTTTCGAAGTTTCTCATGTTGCGAATGTGTTGTGCTGCTTAACTAACTACTCTACGCTGCTTCAGAAGATTTCGAGTTATTTCATCATTTTTTTGATTTTTTTCGATGTTTCTCATGTTGCGTATGTGTTGTGCTGTGTTCTACACTATTCTACGCTGCTTCACAAGATTCCCAGTTAATTGTATACTTTTTTGAGTTTTTCGAAGTTTCTAATGTTGCATATGTGTTGTGTTGTGTTCTACACTAGTCTACGCGGTTGCAGAAGATTCGAGTTGTTTGTACACTTTCTTGAGTTTTTCGAAGTTTCTCCTGGTGCATATGGGTCGTGCTGGGTTCTACACTACTCCACACTGTTGCAGAAGATTTCGAGTTATTTGTATACTTTGTTGAGCTTTTCGTAGTTTCTCCTGGTGCATATGGGTTGTGCTGGGTTCTGAACTAACTCTACGCTGGTTCAGAGGTTTTCGAGTTACTTTTTTTAATTTTTGAGTCTTTCGAAGCTTTTCATGTTGCGTATGTGTTGTGCTGGGCTCTACATTACTCTACGCTGTTTCAGAGATTTTCTAGTTATTTCATTACTTTTTTCAGTTTTTCTAAGTTTCTCAGGTTGCATATGTGTTGTGCTGGGTACTAAACTAACTCTACACTGCTTCAGAGGTTTTCGAGTTATTTCATTACTTTTTTGAGTTTTTCGAAGTTTCTCATGTTGCACATGTGTTGTTCTGTGTTCTACACTATATACGCGGTTGCAGAAGATTCGAGTTGTTTGTATACTTTCTTGAGTTTTTCGAAGTTTCTCCTGGTGCATATGGGTCGTGCTGGGTTCTACACTACTCTGCACTGTTGCAGAAGATTTCGAGTTATTTGTATACTTTGTTGAGCTTTTCGTAGTTTCTCCTGGTGCATATGGGTTGTGCTGGGTTCTGAACTAACTCTACGCTGGTTCAGAGGTTTTCGAGTTATTTTTTTAAATTCTTGAGTCTTTCGAAGCTTTTCATGTTGCGTATGTGTTGTGCTGGGCTCTACATTACTCTACGCTGTTTCAGAGATTTTCTAGTTATTTCATTACTTTTTTCAGTTTTTCTAAGTTTCTCATATTGCATATGTGTTGTGCTGGGTACTAAACTAACTCTACACTGCTTCAGAGGTTTTCGAGTTATTTCATAACTTTTTTGAGTTTTTCGAAGTTTCTCATGTTGCACATGTGTTGTTCTGTGTTCTACACTACTCTACGCGGTTGCAGAAGATTCGAGCTTGTATACTTTCTTGAGTTTTTCGAAGTTTCTCATGTTGCGAATGTGTTGTGCTGCTTAACTAACTACTGTACGCTGCTTCAGAAGATTTCGAGTTATTTCATCACTTTTTTGATTTTTTTCGATGTTTCTCATGTTGCGAATGTGTTGTGCTGCTTAAGTAACTACTCTGTGCTGCTTCAGAAGATTTCGAGTTATTTCATCACTTTTTTGATTTTTTCGATGTTTCTCATGTTGCGTATATGTTGTGCTGTGTTCTGCACTACTCTACGCTGCTTCACAAGATTACCAGTTAATTGTATACTTTTTTGAGTTTTTCGAAGTATCTCATGTTGTGTATGTGTTGTGCTGCGTAACTACACTACTCTATGCTGCTTCAGAAGATTTCGAGTTATTTTTTTACTTTTTTGAGTTTTTCGAAGTTTCTCATGTTGCATATGTGTTGTGTTGTGTTCTACACTAGTCTACGCGGTTGCAGAAGATTCGAGTTGTTTGTATACTTTCTTGAGTTTTTCGAAGTTTCTCCTGGTGCATATGGGTTGTGCTGGGTTCTCAACTAGCTCTACACTGCTTCAGAGGTTTTCGAGTTATTTCATTACTTTTTTGAGTTTTTCGACGTTTCTCATGTTGCACATGTGTTGTGCTGTGTTCTACACTACTTTCCGCTGCTTCACAAGATTTCCAGTTAATTGTATACTTTCTTGAGTTTTTCGTAGTTTCACAAGGTGCATATGGGTTGTGCTGGGTTCTGAACTAACTCTACGCTGGTTCAGAGGTTTTTGAGTTATTTTTTTAAATTTTTGAGTCTTTCGAAGCTTTTCATGTTGCGTATGTGTTGTTCTGTGTTCTACACAACTCTACGCGGTTGCAGAAGATTCGAGTTGTTTGTATACTTTCTTGAGTTGTTCGAAGTTTCTCATGTTGCGAATGTGTTGTGCTGTTTAACTAACTACTGTACGCTGCTTCAGAAGATTTCGAGTTATTTCATCACTTTTTTGTTGTTTTCGATGTTTCTCATGTTGCGTATGTGTTGTGCTGTGTTCTACACTACTTTCCGCTGCTTCACAAGATTTCCAGTTAATTGTATACTTTTTTGAGTTTTTCGAAGTTTCTCATGTTGCGAATGTGTTGTGCTGCTTAACTAACTACTCTACGCTGCTTCAGAAGATTTCGAGTTATTTCATCATTTTTTTGATTTTTTTCGATGTTTCTCATGTTGCGTATGTGTTGTGCTGTGTTCTACACTATTCTACGCTGCTTC
This sequence comes from Pristiophorus japonicus, assembly GCF_044704955.1. Classification (NCBI taxonomy): domain Eukaryota; kingdom Metazoa; phylum Chordata; class Chondrichthyes; family Pristiophoridae; genus Pristiophorus; species Pristiophorus japonicus. The sequence continues at coordinate 177,377,043 of NC_091985.1, forward strand.
ACAAGATTTCCAGTTAATTGTATACTTTTTTGAGTTTTTCGAAGTTTCTCATATTGCATATGTGTTGTGTTGTGTTCTACACTAGTCTACGCGGTTGCAGAAGATTCGAGTTGTTTGTACACTTTCTTGAGTTTTTCGAAGTTTCTCCTGGTGCTTATGGGTCGTGCTGGGTTCTACACTACTCTGCACTGTTGCAGAAGATTTCGAGTTATTTGTATACTTTGTTGAGCTTTTCGTAGTTTCTCCTGGTGCATATGGGTTGTGCTGGGTTCTGAACTAACTCTACGCTGGTTCAGAGGTTTTCGAGTTATTTTTTTAAATTCTTGAGTCTTTCGAAGCTTTTCATGTTGCGTATGTGTTGTGCTGGGCTCTACATTACTCTACGCTGTTTCAGAGATTTTCTAGTTATTTCATTACTTTTTTCAGTTTTTCTAAGTTTCTCATGTTGCATATGTGTTGTGCTGGGTACTAAACTAACTCTACACTGCTTCAGAGGTTTTCGAGTTATTTCATAACTTTTTTGAGTTTTTCGAAGTTTCTCATGTTGCACATGTGTTGTTCTGTGTTCTACACTACTCGACGCGGTTGCAGAAGATTCGAGTTTGTATACTTTCTTGAGTTTTTCGAAGTTTCTGATGTTGCGAATGTGTTGTGCTGTTTAACTAACTACTCTACGCTGCTTCAGAAGATTTCCAGTTATTGCATTACTTTTTTGATTTTTTCGATGTTTATCATGTTGCGTATGTGTTGTGCTGTGTTCTACACCACTCTACGCTGCTTCACAAGATTTCCAGTTAATTGTATACTTTTTTGAGTTTTTCGAAGTTTCTCATGTTGCGAATGTGTTGTGCTGCTTAACTAACTACTCTACGCTGCTTCAGAAGATTTCGAGTTATTTTTATACTTTTTTGAATTTTTCGAAGTTTCTCATGTTGCACATGTGTTCTACACTACTCTCCGCTGCTTCGCAAGATTTCCAGTTAATTGTATACTTTCTTGAGTTTTTCGTAGTTTCACAAGGTGCATATGGGTTGTGCTGGGTTCTGAACTAACTCTACGCTGGTTCAGAGGTTTTTGAGTTATTTTTTTAAATTTTTGAGTCTTTCGAAGCTTTTCATGTTGCGTATGTGTTGTTCTGTGTTCTACACAACTCTACGCGTTTGCAGAAGATTCGAGTTGTTTGTATACTTTCTTGAGTTTTTCGAAGTTTCTCATGTTGCGAATGTGTTGTGCTGTTTAACTAACTACTCTACGCTGCTTCAGAAGATTTCGAGTTATTTCATCCCTTTTTTTTTCGATGTTTCTCATGTTGCGTATGTGTTGTGCTGTGTTCTACACTACTCTCCGCTGCTTCACAAGATTTCCAGTTAATTGTATACTTTTTTGAGTTTTTCGAAGTTTCTCATGTTGCGAATGTGTTGTGCTGCTTAACTAACTACTCTACGCTGCTTCAGAAGATTTCGAGTTATTTCATCATTTTTTTGATTTTTTTCGATGTTTCTCATGTTGCGTATGTGTTGTGCTGTGTTCTACACTATTCTACGCTGCTTCACAAGATTCCCAGTTAATTGTATACTTTTTTGAGTTTTTCGAAGTTTCTAATGTTGCATATGTGTTGTGTTGTGTTCTACACTAGTCTACGCGGTTGCAGAAGATTCGAGTTGTTTGTACACTTTCTTGAGTTTTTCGAAGTTTCTCCTGGTGCATATGGGTCGTGCTGGGTTCTACACTACTCCACACTGTTGCAGAAGATTTCGAGTTATTTGTATACTTTGTTGAGCTTTTCGTAGTTTCTCCTGGTGCATATCGGTTGTGCTGGGTTCTGAACTAACTCTACGCTGGTTCAGAGGTTTTCGAGTTACTTTTTTTAATTTTTGAGTCTTTCGAAGCTTTTCATGTTGCGTATGTGTTGTGCTGGGCTCCACATTACTCTACGCTGTTTCAGAGATTTTCTAGTTATTTCATTACTTTTTTCAGTTTTTCTAAGTTTCTCAGGTTGCATATGTGTTGTGCTGGGTACTAAACTAACTCTACACTGCTTCAGAGGTTTTCGAGTTATTTCATTACTTTTTTGAGTTTTTCGAAGTTTCTCATGTTGCACATGTGTTGTTCTGTGTTCTACACTATATACGCGGTTGCAGAAGATTCGAGTTGTTTGTATACTTTTTTGAGTTTTTCGAAGTTTCTCATGTTGCGAATGTGTTGTGCTGCTTAACTAACTACTGTACGCTGCTTCAGAAGATTTCGAGTTATTTCATCACTTTTTTGATTTTTTTCGATGTTTCTCATGTTGCGAATGTGTTGTGCTGCTTAAGTAACTACTCTGTGCTGCTTCAGAAGATTTCGAGTTATTTCATCACTTTTTTGATTTTTTCGATGTTTCTCATGTTGCGTATATGTTGTGCTGTGTTCTGCACTACTCTACGCTGCTTCACAAGATTACCAGTTAATTGTATACTTTTTTGAGTTTTTCGAAGTTTCTCATGTTGCGAATGTGTTGTGCTGCGTAACTACACTACTTTATGCTGCCTCAGAAGATTTCGAGTTATTTTTTTACTTTTTTGAGTTTTTCGAAGTTTCTCATGTTGCATATGTGTTGTGTTGTGTTCTACACTAGTCTACGCGGTTGCAGAAGATTCGAGTTGTTTGTATACTTTCTTGAGTTTTTCGAAGTTTCTCCTGGTGCATATGGGTTGTGCTGGGTTCTAAACTAGCTCTACACTGCTTCAGAGGTTTTCGAGTTATTTCATTACTTTTTTGAGTTTTTCGACGTTTCTCATGTTGCACATGTGTTGTGCTGTGTTCTACACTACTTTCCGCTGCTTCACAAGATTTCCAGTTAATTGTATACTTTCTTGAGTTTTTCGTAGTTTCACAAGGTGCATATGGGTTGTGCTGGGTTCTGAACTAACTCTACGCTGGTTCAGAGGTTTTTGAGTTATTTCTTTAAATTTTTGAGTCTTTCGAAGCTTTTCATGTTGCGTATGTGTTGTTCTGTGTTCTACACAACTCTACGCGGTTGCAGAAGATTCGAGTTGTTTGTATACTTTCTTGAGTTGTTCGAAGTTTCTCATGTTGCGAATGTGTTGTGCTGTTTAACTAACTACTGTACGCTGCTTCAGAAGATTTCGAGTTATTTCATCACTTTTTTGTTCTTTTCGATGTTTCTCATGTTGCGTATGTGTTGTGCTGGGCTCTACATTACTCTACGCTGTTTCAGAGATTTTCTAGTTATTTCATTACTTTTTTCAGTTTTTCTAAGTTTCTCATGTTGCGAATGTGTTGTGCTGGGTACTAAACTAACTCTACACTGCTTCAGAGGTTTTCGAGTTATTTCATAACTTTTTTGAGTTTTTCGTAGTTTCTCATGTTGCACATGTGTTGTTCTGTGTTCTACACTACTCTACGCGGTTGCAGAAGATTCGAGTTTGTATACTTTCTTGAGTTTTTCGAAGTTTCTGATGTTGCGAATGTGTTGTGCTGTTTAACTAACGACTCTACGCTGCTTCAGAAGATTTCGAGTTATTGCATTACTTTTTTGATTTTTTCGATGTTTCTCATGTTGCGTATGTGTTGTGCTGTGTTCTACACTACTCTACGCTGCTTCACAAGATTTCCAGTTAATTGTATACTTTTTTGAGTTTTTCGAAGTTTCTCATGTTGCGAATGTGTTGTGCTGCTTAACTAACTATTCTACGCTGCTTCAGAAGATTTCGAGTTATTTCATCACTTTTTTGATTTTTTCGATGTTTCTCATGTTGCGTATGTGTTGTGCTGTGTTCTACACTATTCTACGCTGCTTCACAAGATTTCCAGTTAATTGTATACTTTTTTGAGTTTTGCGAAGTTTCTCATGTTGCGAATGTGTTGTGCTGCTTAACTAACTACTCTACGCTGCTTCAGAAGATTTCGAGATATTTCATCACTTTTTTGATTTTTTCGATGTTTCTCATGTTGTGTATGTGTTGTGCTGCGTAACTACACTACTCTATGCTGCTTTAGAAGATTTCGAGTTATTTTTTTACTTTTTTGAGTTTTTCGAAGTTTCTCATGTTGCATATGTGTTGTGTTGTGTTCTACACTAGTCTACGCGGTTGCAGAAGATTCGAGTTGTTTGTATACTTGAGTTTTTCGAAGTTTCTCCTGGTACATATGGGTTGTGCTGGGTTCTAAACTAACTCTACACTGCTTCAGAGGTTTTCGAGTTATTGCATTACTTTTTTGAGTTTTTCGACGTTTCTCATGTTGCACATGTGTTGTGCTGCTTAACTAACTACTCTACGCTGCTTCAGAAGATTTCGAGTTATTTTTATACTTTTTTGAATTTTTCGAAGTTTCTCATGTTGCACATGTGTTGTGCTGTGTTCTACACTACTCTCCGCTGCTTCACAAGATTTCCAGTCAATTGTATACTTTCTTGAGTTTTTCGTAGTTTCACAAGGTGCATGTGGGTTGTGCTGGGTTCTGAACCAACTCTACGCTGCTTCAGAAGATTTCGAGTTCTTTTTTTACTTTTTTGAGTTTTTCGACGTTTCTCATGTTGCACATGTGTTGTGCTGCTTAACTAACTACTCTACGCTGCTTCAGAAGATTTCGAGTTCTTTTTTTACTTTTTTGAGTTTTTCGAAGTTTCTCATGTTGCATACGTGTTGTGTTGTGTTCTACACTAGTCTACGCGGTTGCAGAAGATTCGAGTTGATTGTATACTTTCTTGAGTTTTTCGAAGTTTCTCCTGGTGCATATGGGTTGTGCTGGGTTCTAAACTAACTCTACACTGCTTCAGAGGTTTTCGAGTTATTTCATTACTTTTTTGAGTTTTTCGACGTTTCTCATGTTGCACATGTGTTGTACTGCTTACCTAACTACTCTACGCTGCTTCAGAAGATTTCGAATTATTTTTATACTTTTTTGAATTTTTGGAAGTTACTCATGTTGCACATGTGTTCTACACTACTCTCCGCTGCTTCACAAGATTTCCAGTTAATTGTATACTTTCTTGAGTTTTTCGTAGTTTCACAAGGTGCATAAGGGTTGTGCTGGGTTCTGAACTAACTCTACGCTGGTTCAGAGGTTTTTGAGTTATTTTTTTAAATTTTTGAGTCTTTCGAAGCTTTTCATGTTGTGTATGTGTTGTTCTGTGTTCTACACAACTCTACGCGGTTGCAGAAGATTCGAGTTGTTTGTATACTTTCTTGAGTTTTTCGAAGTTTCTCATGTTGCGAATGTGTTGTGCTGTTTAACTAACTACTCTACGCTGCTTCAGAAGATTTCGAGTTATTTCATCACTTTTTTGTTTTTTTCGATGTTTCTCATGTTGCGTATGTGTTGTGCTGTGTTCTACACTACTCTCCGCTGCTTCACAAGATTTCCAGTTAATTGTATACTTTTTTGAGTTTTTCGAAGTTTCTCATGTTGCGAATGTGTTGTGCTGCGTAACTACACTACTTTATGCTGCCTCAGAAGATTTCGAGTTATTTTTTTACTTTTTTGAGTTTTTCGAAGTTTCTCATGTTGCATATGTGTTGTGTTGTGTTCTACACTAGTCTACGCGGTTGCAGAAGATTCGAGTTGTTTGTATACTTTCTTGAGTTTTTCGAAGTTTCTCATGTTGCGAATGTGTTGTGCTGCTTAAGTAACTACTCTGCGCTGCTTCAGAAGATTTCGAGTTATTTCATCACTTTTTTGATTTTTTTCGATGTTTCTCATGTTGCGTATATGTTGTGCTGTGTTCCGCACTACTCTACGCTGCTTCACAAGATTACCAGTTAATTGTATACTTTTTTGAGTTTTTCGAAGTTTCTCATGTTGTGTATGTGTTGTGCTGCGTAACTACACTACTCTATGCTGCTTCAGAAGATTTCGAGTTATTTTTTTACTTTTTTGAGTTTTTCGAAGTTTCTCATGTTGCATATGTGTTGTGTTGTGTTCTACACTAGTCTACGCGGTTGCAGAAGATTCGAGTTGTTTGTATACTTTCTTGAGTTTTTCGAAGTTTCTCCTGGTGCATATGGGTTGTGCTGGGTTCTAAACTAACTCTACACTGCTTCAGAGGTTTTCGAGTTATTTCATTACTTTTTTGAGTTTTTCGACGTTTCTCATGTTGCACATGTGTTGTGCTGCTTATCTAACTACTCTACGCTGCTTCAGAAGATTTCGAGTTATTTTTATACTTTTTTGAATTTTTCGAAGTTTCTCATGTTGCACATGTGTTGTGCTGTGTTCTACACTACTCTCCGCTGCTTCACAAGATTTCCAGTTAATTGTATACTTTCTTGAGTTTTTCGTAGTTTCTCCTGGTGCATATGGGTTGTGCTGGGTTCTGAACTAACTCTACGCTGGTTCAGAGGTTTTCGAGTTACTTTTTTTAATTTTTGAGTCTTTCGAAGCTTTTCATGTTGCGTATGTGTTGTGCTGGGTTCTACATTACTCTACGCTGTTTCAGAGATTTTCTAGTTATTTCATTACTTTTTTCAGTTTTTCTAAGTTTCTCAGGTTGCATATGTGTTGTGCTGGGTACTAAACTAACTCTACACTGCTTCAGAGGTTTTCGAGTTATTTCATAACTTTTTTGAGTTTTTCGAAGTTTCTCATGATGCACATGTGTTGTTCTGTGTTCTACACTACTCTACGCGGTTGCAGAAGATTCGAGTTGTTTGTATACTTTCTTGAGTTTTTCGAAGTTTCTGATGTTGCGAATGTGTTGTGCTGTTTAACTAACTACTCTACGCTGCTTCAGAAGATTTCGAGTTATTGCATTACTTTTTTGATTTTTTCGATGTTTCTCATGTTGCGTATGTGTTGTGCTGTGTTCTACACTACTCTACGCTGCTTCACAAGATTTCCAGTTAATTGTATACTTTTTTGAGTTTTTCGAAGTTTCTCATATTGCATATGTGTTGTGTTGTGTTGTACACTAGTCTACGCGGTTGCAGAAGACTCGAGTTGTTTGTACACTTTCTTGAGTTTTTCGAAGTTTCTCCTGGTGCATATGGGTCGTGCTGGGTTCTACACTACTCTACGCTGCTTCACAAGATTTCCAGTTAATTTTATACTTTTTTGAGTTTTTCGAAGTTTCTCATGTTGCGAATCTGTTGTGCTGCTTAACTAACTACTCTACGCTGCTTCAGATGATTTCGAGTTATTTCATCACTTTTTTGATTTTTTCGATGTTTCTCATGTTGCGTATGTGTTGTGCTGTGTTCTGCACTATTCTACGCTGCTTCACAAGATTTCCAGTTAATTGTATACTTTTTTGAGTTTTTCGAAGTTTCTCATGTTGCGAATGTGTTGTGCTGCTTAACTAACTACTCTACGCTGCTTCAGATGATTTCGAGTTATTTCATCACTTTTTTGATTTTTTCGATGTTTCTCATGTTGCGTATGTGTTGTGCTGTGTTCTACGCTGCTTCACAAGATTTCCAGTTAATTGTATACTTTTTTGAGTTTTTCGAAGTTTCTCATATTGCGTATGTGTTGTGTTGTGTTGTACGCGGTTGCAGAAGACTCGAGTTGTTTGTACACTTTCTTGAGTTTTTCGAAGTTTCTCCTGGTGCATATGGGTCGTGCTGGGTTCTGAACTAACTCTACGCTGGTTCAGAGGTTTTCGAGTTATTTTTTTTAATTTTTGAGTCTTTCGAAGCTTTTCATGTTGCGTATGTGTTGTGCTGGGCTCTACATTACTCTACGCTGTTTCAGAGATTTTCTAGTTATTTCATTACTTTTTTCAGTTTTTCTAAGTTTCTCATGTTGCATATGTGTTGTGCTGGGTACTAAACTAACTCTACACTGCTTCAGAGGTTTTCGAGTTATTTCATAACTTTTTTGAGTTTTTCGTAGTTTCTCATGTTGCACATGTGTTGTTCTGTGTTCTACACTACTCTACGCGGTTGCAGAAGATTCGAGTTTGTATACTTTCTTGAGTTTTTCGAAGTTTCTGATGTTGCGAATGTGTTGTGCTGTTTAACTAACGACTCTACGCTGCTTCAGAAGATTTCGAGTTATTGCATTACTTTTTTGATTTTTTCGATGTTTCTCATGTTGCGTATGTGTTGTGCTGTGTTCTACGCTGCTTCACAAGATTTCCATTAATTGTATACTTTTTTGAGTTTTTCGAAGTTTCTCATGTTGCGAATGTGTTGTGCTGCTTAACTAACTATTCTACGCTGCTTCAGAAGATTTCGAGTTATTTCATCACTTTTTTGATTTTTTCGATGTTTCTCATGTTGCGTATGTGTTGTGCTGTGTTCTACACTATTCTACGCTGCTTCACAAGATTTCCAGTTAATTGTATACTTTTTTGAGTTTTGCGAAGTTTCTCATGTTGCGAATGTGTTGTGCTGCTTAAGTAACTACTCTACGCTGCTTCAGAAGATTTCGAGTTATTTCATCACTTTTTTGATTTTTTCGATGTTTCTCATGTTGTGTATGTGTTGTGCTGCGTAACTACACTACTCTATGCTGCTTTAGAAGATTTCGAGTTATTTTTTTACTTTTTTGAGTTTTTCGAAGTTTCTCATGTTGCATATGTGTTGTGTTGTGTTCTACACTAGTCTACGCGGTTGCAGAAGATTCGAGTTGTTTGTATACTTGAGTTTGTCGAAGTTTCTCCTGGTACATATGGGTTGTGCTGGGTTCTAAACTAACTCTACACTGCTTCAGAGGTTTTCGAGTTATTGCATTACTTTTTTGAGTTTTTCGACGTTTCTCATGTTGCACATGTGTTGTGCTGCTTAACTAACTACTCTACGCTGCTTCAGAAGATTTCGAGTTATTTCATCACTTTTTTGATTTTTTCGATGTTTCTCATGTTGCGTATGTGTTGTGCTGTGTTCTACACTATTCTACGCTGCTTCACAAGATTTCCAGTTAATTGTATACTTTTTTGAGTTTTTCGAAGTTTCTCATGTTGCGAATGTGTTGTGCTGCTTAACTAACTACTGTACGCTGCTTCAGAAGATTTCGAGTTATTTCATCACTTTTTTGTTCTTTTCGATGTTTCTCATGTTGCGTATGTGTTGTGCTGGGCTCTACATTACTCTACGCTGTTTCAGAGATTTTCTAGTTATTTCATTACTTTTTTCAGTTTTTCGACGTTTCTCATGTTGCACATGTGTTGTGCTGTGTTCTACACTACTTTCCGCTGCTTCACAAGATTTCCAGTTAATTGTATACTTTCTTGAGTTTTTCGTAGTTTCACAAGGTGCATATGGGTTGTGCTGGGTTCTGAACTAACTCTACGCTGGTTCAGAGGTTTTTGAGTTATTTCTTTAAATTTTTGAGTCTTTCGAAGCTTTTCATGTTGCGTATGTGTTGTTCTGTGTTCTACACAACTCTACGCGGTTGCAGAAGATTCGAGTTGTTTGTATACTTTCTTGAGTTGTTCGAAGTTTCTCATGTTGCGAATGTGTTGTGCTGTTTAACTAACTACTGTACGCTGCTTCAGAAGATTTCGAGTTATTTCACCACTTTTTTGTTCTTTTCGATGTTTCTCATGTTGCGTATGTGTTGTGCTGGGCTCTACATTACTCTACGCTGTTTCAGAGATTTTCTAGTTATTTCATTACTTTTTTCAGTTTTTCTAAGTTTCTCATGTTGCATATGTGTTGTGCTGGGTACTAAACTAACTCTACACTGCTTCAGAGGTTTTCGAGTTATTTCATAACTTTTTTGAGTTTTTCGTAGTTTCTCATGTTGCACATGTGTTGTTCTGTGTTCTACACTACTCTACGCGGTTGCAGAAGATTCGAGTTTGTATACTTTCTTGAGTTTTTCGAAGTTTCTGATGTTGCGAATGTGTTGTGCTGTTTAACTAACGACTCTACGCTGCTTCAGAAGATTTCGAGTTATTGCATTACTTTTTTGATTTTTTCGATGTTTCTCATGTTGCGTATGTGTTGTGCTGTGTTCTACACTACTCTACGCTGCTTCACAAGATTTCCAGTTAATTGTATACTTTTTTGAGTTTTTCGAAGTTTCTCATGTTGCGAATGTGTTGTGCTGCTTAACTAACTATTCTACGCTGCTTCAGAAGATTTCGAGTTATTTCATCACTTTTTTGATTTTTTCGATGTTTCTCATGTTGCGTATGTGTTGTGCTGTGTTCTACACTATTCTACGCTGCTTCACAAGATTTCCAGTTAATTGTATACTTTTTTGAGTTTTGCGAAGTTTCTCATGTTGCGAATGTGTTGTGCTGCTTAACTAACTACTCTACGCTGCTTCAGAAGATTTCGAGATATTTCATCACTTTTTTGATTTTTTCGATGTTTCTCATGTTGTGTATGTGTTGTGCTGCGTAACTACACTACTCTATGCTGCTTTAGAAGATTTCGAGTTATTTTTTTACTTTTTTGAGTTTTTCGAAGTTTCTCATGTTGCATATGTGTTGTGTTGTGTTCTACACTAGTCTACGCGGTTGCAGAAGATTCGAGTTGTTTGTATACTTGAGTTTTTCGAAGTTTCTCCTGGTACATATGGGTTGTGCTGGGTTCTAAACTAACTCTACACTGCTTCAGAGGTTTTCGAGTTATTGCATTACTTTTTTGAGTTTTTCGACGTTTCTCATGTTGCACATGTGTTGTGCTGTGTTCTACACTACTCTCCGCTGCTTCACAAGATTTCCAGTCAATTGTATACTTTCTTGAGTTTTTCGTAGTTTCACAAGGTGCATGTGGGTTGTGCTGGGTTCTGAACCAACTCTACGCTGCTTCAGAAGATTTCGAGTTCTTTTTTTACTTTTTTGAGTTTTTCGACGTTTCTCATGTTGCACATGTGTTGTGCTGCTTAACTAACTACTCTACGCTGCTTCAGAAGATTTCGAGTTCTTTTTTTACTTTTTTGAGTTTTTCGAAGTTTCTCATGTTGCATACGTGTTGTGTTGTGTTCTACACTAGTCTACGCGGTTGCAGAAGATTCGAGTTGATTGTATACTTTCTTGAGTTTTTCGAAGTTTCTCCTGGTGCATATGGGTTGTGCTGGGTTCTAAACTAACTCTACACTGCTTCAGAGGTTTTCGAGTTATTTCATTACTTTTTTGAGTTTTTCGACGTTTCTCATGTTGCACATGTGTTCTACACTACTCTCCGCTGCTTCACAAGATTTCCAGTTAATTGTATACTTTCTTGAGTTTTTCGTAGTTTCACAAGGTGCATAAGGGTTGTGCTGGGTTCTGAACTAACTCTACGCTGGTTCAGAGGTTTTTGAGTTATTTTTTTAAATTTTTGAGTCTTTCGAAGCTTTTCATGTTGTGTATGTGTTGTTCTGTGTTCTACACAACTCTACGCGGTTGCAGAAGATTCGAGTTGTTTGTATACTTTCTTGAGTTTTTCGAAGTTTCTCATGTTGCGAATGTGTTGTGCTGTTTAACTAACTACTCTACGCTGCTTCAGAAGATTTCGAGTTATTTCATCACTTTTTTGTTTTTTTCGATGTTTCTCATGTTGCGTATGTGTTGTGCTGTGTTCTACACTACTCTCCGCTGCTTCACAAGATTTCCAGTTAATTGTATACTTTTTTGAGTTTTTCGAAGTTTCTCATGTTGCGAATGTGTTGTGCTGCGTAACTACACTACTTTATGCTGCCTCAGAAGATTTCGAGTTATTTTTTTACTTTTTTGAGTTTTTCGAAGTTTCTCATGTTGCATATGTGTTGTGTTGTGTTCTACACTAGTCTACGCGGTTGCAGAAGATTCGAGTTGTTTGTATACTTTCTTGAGTTTTTCGAAGTTTCTCATGTTGCGAATGTGTTGTGCTGCTTAAGTAACTACTCTGCGCTGCTTCAGAAGATTTCGAGTTATTTCATCACTTTTTTGATTTTTTTCGATGTTTCTCATGTTGCGTATATGTTGTGCTGTGTTCCGCACTACTCTACGCTGCTTCACAAGATTACCAGTTAATTGTATACTTTTTTGAGTTTTTCGAAGTTTCTCATGTTGTGTATGTGTTGTGCTGCGTAACTACACTACTCTATGCTGCTTCAGAAGATTTCGAGTTATTTTTTTACTTTTTTGAGTTTTTCGAAGTTTCTCATGTTGCATATGTGTTGTGTTGTGTTCTACACTAGTCTACGCGGTTGCAGAAGATTCGAGTTGTTTGTATACTTTCTTGAGTTTTTCGAAGTTTCTCCTGGTGCATATGGGTTGTGCTGGGTTCTAAACTAACTCTACACTGCTTCAGAGGTTTTCGAGTTATTTCATTACTTTTTTGAGTTTTTCGACGTTTCTCATGTTGCACATGTGTTGTGCTGCTTATCTAACTACTCTACGCTGCTTCAGAAGATTTCGAGTTATTTTTATACTTTTTTGAATTTTTCGAAGTTTCTCATGTTGCACATGTGTTGTGCTGTGTTCTACACTACTCTCCGCTGCTTCACAAGATTTCCAGTTAATTGTATACTTTCTTGAGTTTTTCGTAGTTTCTCCTGGTGCATATGGGTTGTGCTGGGTTCTGAACTAACTCTACGCTGGTTCAGAGGTTTTCGAGTTACTTTTTTTAATTTTTGAGTCTTTCGAAGCTTTTCATGTTGCGTATGTGTTGTGCTGGGTTCTACATTACTCTACGCTGTTTCAGAGATTTTCTAGTTATTTCATTACTTTTTTCAGTTTTTCTAAGTTTCTCAGGTTGCATATGTGTTGTGCTGGGTACTAAACTAACTCTACACTGCTTCAGAGGTTTTCGAGTTATTTCATAACTTTTTTGAGTTTTTCGAAGTTTCTCATGATGCACATGTGTTGTTCTGTGTTCTACACTACTCTACGCGGTTGCAGAAGATTCGAGTTGTTTGTATACTTTCTTGAGTTTTTCGAAGTTTCTGATGTTGCGAATGTGTTGTGCTGTTTAACTAACTACTCTACGCTGCTTCAGAAGATTTCGAGTTATTGCATTACTTTTTTGATTTTTTCGATGTTTCTCATGTTGCGTATGTGTTGTGCTGTGTTCTACACTACTCTACGCTGCTTCACAAGATTTCCAGTTAATTGTATACTTTTTTGAGTTTTTCGAAGTTTCTCATATTGCATATGTGTTGTGTTGTGTTGTACACTAGTCTACGCGGTTGCAGAAGACTCGAGTTGTTTGTACACTTTCTTGAGTTTTTCGAAGTTTCTCCTGGTGCATATGGGTCGTGCTGGGTTCTACACTACTCTACGCTGCTTCACAAGATTTCCAGTTAATTTTATACTTTTTTGAGTTTTTCGAAGTTTCTCATGTTGCGAATGTGTTGTGCTGCTTAACTAACTACTCTACGCTGCTTCAGATGATTTCGAGTTATTTCATCACTTTTTTGATTTTTTCGATGTTTCTCATGTTGCGTATGTGTTGTGCTGTGTTCTGCACTATTCTACGCTGCTTCACAAGATTTCCAGTTAATTGTATACTTTTTTGAGTTTTTCGAAGTTTCTCATGTTGCGAATGTGTTGTGCTGCTTAACTAACTACTCTACGCTGCTTCAGATGATTTCGAGTTATTTCATCACTTTTTTGATTTTTTCGATGTTTCTCATGTTGCGTATGTGTTGTGCTGTGTTCTACGCTGCTTCACAAGATTTCCAGTTAATTGTATACTTTTTTGAGTTTTTCGAAGTTTCTCATATTGCGTATGTGTTGTGTTGTGTTGTACGTGGTTGCAGAAGACTCGAGTTGTTTGTACACTTTCTTGAGTTTTTCGAAGTTTCTCCTGGTGCATATGGGTCGTGCTGGGTTCTGAACTAACTCTACGCTGGTTCAGAGGTTTTCGAGTTATTTTTTTTAATTTTTGAGTCTTTCGAAGCTTTTCATGTTGCGTATGTGTTGTGCTGGGCTCTACATTACTCTACGCTGTTTCAGAGATTTTCTAGTTATTTCATTACTTTTTTCAGTTTTTCTAAGTTTCTCATGTTGCATATGTGTTGTGCTGGGTACTAAACTAACTCTACACTGCTTCAGAGGTTTTCGAGTTATTTCATAACTTTTTTGAGTTTTTCGTAGTTTCTCATGTTGCACATGTGTTGTTCTGTGTTCTACACTACTCTACGCGGTTGCAGAAGATTCGAGTTTGTATACTTTCTTGAGTTTTTCGAAGTTTCTGATGTTGCGAATGTGTTGTGCTGTTTAACTAACGACTCTACGCTGCTTCAGAAGATTTCGAGTTATTGCATTACTTTTTTGATTTTTTCGATGTTTCTCATGTTGCGTATGTGTTGTGCTGTGTTCTACACTACTCTACGCTGCTTCACAAGATTTCCATTAATTGTATACTTTTTTGAGTTTTTCGAAGTTTCTCATGTTGCGAATGTGTTGTGCTGCTTAACTAACTATTCTACGCTGCTTCAGAAGATTTCGAGTTATTTCATCACTTTTTTGATTTTTTCGATGTTTCTCATGTTGCGTATGTGTTGTGCTGTGTTCTACACTATTCTACGCTGCTTCACAAGATTTCCAGTTAATTGTATACTTTTTTGAGTTTTGCGAAGTTTCTCATGTTGCGAATGTGTTGTGCTGCGTAACTACACTACTCTATGCTGCTTTAGAAGATTTCGAGTTATTTTTTTACTTTTTTGAGTTTTTCGAAGTTTCTCATGTTGCATATGTGTTGTGTTGTGTTCTACACTAGTCTACGCGGTTGCAGAAGATTCGAGTTGTTTGTATACTTGAGTTTGTCGAAGTTTCTCCTGGTACATATGGGTTGTGCTGGGTTCTAAACTAACTCTACACTGCTTCAGAGGTTTTCGAGTTATTGCATTACTTTTTTGAGTTTTTCGACGTTTCTCATGTTGCACATGTGTTGTGCTGCTTAACTAACTACTCTACGCTGCTTCAGAAGATTTCGAGTTATTTTTATACTTTTTTGAATTTTTCGAAGTTTCTCATGTTGCACATGTGTTGTGCTGTGTTCTACACTACTCTCCGCTGCTTCACAAGATTTCCAGTTAATTGTATACTTTCTTGAGTTTTTCGTAGTTTCACCAGGTGCATGTGGGTTGTGCTGGGTTCTGAACCAACTCTACGCTGCTTCTGAAGATTTCGAGTTCTTTTTTTACTTTTTTGAGTTTTTCGAAGTTTCTCATGTTGCATACGTGTTGTGTTGTGTTCTACACTAGTCTACGCGGTTGCAGAAGATTCGAGTTGATTGTATACTTTCTTGAGTTTTTCGAAGTTTCTCCTGGTGCATATGGGTTGTGCTGGGTTCTAAACTAACTCTACACTGCTTCAGAGGTTTTCGAGTTATTTCATTACTTTTTTGAGTTTTTCGACGTTTCTCATGTTGCACATGTGTTGTGCTGCTTACCTAACTACTCTACGCTGCTTCAGAAGATTTCGAGTTATTTTTATACTTTTTTGAATTTTTGGAAGTTACTCATGTTGCACATGTGTTCTACACTACTCTCCGCTGCTTCACAAGATTTCCAGTTAATTGTATACTTTCTTGAGTTTTTCGTAGTTTCACAAGGTGCATAAGGGTTGTGCTGGGTTCTGAACTAACTCTACGCTGGTTCAGAGGTTTTTGAGTTATTTTTTTAAATTTTTGAGTCTTTCGAAGCTTTTCATGTTGTGTATGTGTTGTTCTGTGTTCTACACAACTCTACGCGGTTGCAGAAGATTCGAGTTGTTTGTATACTTTCTTGAGTTTTTCGAAGTTTCTCATGTTGCGAATGTGTTGTGCTGTTTAACTAACTACTCTACGCTGCTTCAGAAGATTTCGAGTTATTTCATCACTTTTTTGTTTTTTTCGATGTTTCTCATGTTGCGTATGTGTTGTGCTGTGTTCTACACTACTCTCCGCTGCTTCACAAGATTTCCAGTTAATTGTATACTTTTTTGAGTTTTTCGAAGTTTCTCATGTTGCGAATGTGTTGTGCTGCGTAACTACACTACTTTATGCTGCCTCAGAAGATTTCGAGTTATTTTTTTACTTTTTTGAGTTTTTCGAAGTTTCTCATGTTGCATATGTGTTGTGTTGTGTTCTACACTAGTCTACGCGGTTGCAGAAGATTCGAGTTGTTTGTATACTTTCTTGAGTTTTTCGAAGTTTCTCATGTTGCGAATGTGTTGTGCTGCTTAAGTAACTACTCTGCGCTGCTTCAGAAGATTTCGATTTATTTCATCACTTTTTTGATTTTTTTCGATGTTTCTCATGTTGCGTATATGTTGTGCTGTGTTCCGCACTACTCTACGCTGCTTCACAAGATTACCAGTTAATTGTATACTTTTTTGAGTTTTTCGAAGTTTCTCATGTTGTGTATGTGTTGTGCTGCGTAACTACACTACTCTATGCTGCTTCAGAAGATTTCGAGTTATTTTTTTACTTTTTTGAGTTTTTCGAAGTTTCTCATGTTGCATATGTGTTGTGTTGTGTTCTACACTAGTCTACGCGGTTGCAGAAGATTCGAGTTGTTTGTATACTTTCTTGAGTTTTTCGAAGTTTCTCCTGGTGCATATGGGTTGTGCTGGGTTCTAAACTAACTCTACACTGCTTCAGAGGTTTTCGAGTTATTTCATTACTTTTTTGAGTTTTTCGACGTTTCTCATGTTGCACATGTGTTGTGCTGCTTATCTAACTACTCTACACTGCTTCAGAAGATTTCGAGTTATTTTTATACTTTTTTGAATTTTTCTAAGTTTCTCATGTTGCACATGTGTTGTGCTGTGTTCTACACTACTCTCCGCTGCTGCACAAGATTTCCAGCTAATTGTATACTTTCTTGAGTTTTTCGTAGTTTCTCCTGGTGCATATGGGTTGTGCTGGGTTCTGAACTAACTCTACGCTGGTTCAGAGGTTTTCGAGTTACTTTTTTTAATTTTTGAGTCTTTCGAAGCTTTTCATGTTGCGTATGTGTTGTGCTGGGTTCTACATTACTCTACGCTGTTTCAGAGATTTTCTAGTTATTTCATTACTTTTTTCAGTTTTTCTAAGTTTCTCAGGTTGCATATGTGTTGTGCTGGGTACTAAACTAACTCTACACTGCTTCAGAGGTTTTCGAGTTATTTCATAACTTTTTTGAGTTTTTCGAAGTTTCTCATGATGCACATGTGTTGTTCTGTGTTCTACACTACTCTACGCGGTTGCAGAAGATTCGAGTTGTTTGTATACTTTCTTGAGTTTTTCGAAGTTTCTGATGTTGCGAATGTGTTGTGCTGTTTAACTAACTACTCTACGCTGCTTCAGAAGATTTCGAGTTATTGCATTACTTTTTTGATTTTTTCGATGTTTCTCATGTTGCGTATGTGTTGTGCTGTGTTCTACACTACTCTACGCTGCTTCACAAGATTTCCAGTTAATTGTATACTTTTTGGAGTTTTTCGAAGTTTCTCATATTGCATATGTGTTGTGTTGTGTTGTACACTAGTCTACGCGGTTGCAGAAGACTCGAGTTGTTTGTACACTTTCTTGAGTTTTTCGAAGTTTCTCCTGGTGCATATGGGTCGTGCTGGGTTCTACACTACTCTACGCTGCTTCACAAGATTTCCAGTTAATTTTATACTTTTTTGAGTTTTTCGAAGTTTCTCATGTTGCGAATGTGTTGTGCTGCTTAACTAACTACTCTACGCTGCTTCAGATGATTTCGAGTTATTTCATCACTTTTTTGATTTTTTCGATGTTTCTCATGTTGCGTATGTGTTGTGCTGTGTTCTACGCTGCTTCACAAGATTTCCAGTTAATTGTATACTTTTTTGAGTTTTTCGAAGTTTCTCATATTGCATATGTGTTGTGTTCTGTTGTACACTAGTCTACGCGGTTGCAGAAGACTCGAGTTGTTTGTACACTTTCTTGAGTTTTTCGAAGTTTCTCCTGGTGCATATGGGTCGTGCTGGGTTCTCCACTACTCTACACTGTTGCAGAAGATTTCGAGTTATTTGTATACTTTGTTGAGCTTTTCGTAGTTTCTCCCGGTGCATATGGGTTGTGCTGGGTTCTGAACTAACTCTACGCTGGTTCAGAGGTTTTCGAGTTATTTTTTTTAATTTTTGAGTCTTTCGAAGCTTTTCATGTTGCGTATGTGTTGTGCTGGGCTCTACATTACTCTACGCTGTTTCAGAGATTTTCTAGTTATTTCATTACTTTTTTCAGTTTTTCTAAGTTTCTCATGTTGCATATGTGTTGTGCTGGGTACTAAACTAACTCTACACTGCTTCAGAGGTTTTCGAGTTATTTCATAACTTTTTTGAGTTTTTCGTAGTTTCTCATGTTGCACATGTGTTGTTCTGTGTTCTACACTACTCTACGCGGTTGCAGAAGATTCGAGTTTGTATACTTTCTTGAGTTTTTCGAAGTTTCTGATGTTGCGAATGTGTTGTGCTGTTTAACTAACGACTCTACGCTGCTTCAGAAGATTTCGAGTTATTGCATTACTTTTTTGATTTTTTCGATGTTTCTCATGTTGCGTATGTGTTGTGCTGTGTTCTACACTATTCTACGCTGCTTCACAAGATTTCCAGTTAATTGTATACTTTTTTGAGTTTTGCGAAGTTTCTCATGTTGCGAATGTGTTGTGCTGCTTAACTAACTACTCTACGCTGCTTCAGAAGATTTCGAGATATTTCATCACTTTTTTGATTTTTTCGATGTTTCTCATGTTGTGTATGTGTTGTGCTGCGTAACTACACTACTCTATGCTGCTTTAGAAGATTTCGAGTTATTTTTTTACTTTTTTGAGTTTTTCGAAGTTTCTCATGTTGCATATGTGTTGTGTTGTGTTCTACACTAGTCTACGCGGTTGCAGAAGATTCGAGTTGTTTGTATACTTGAGTTTTTCGAAGTTTCTCCTGGTACATATGGGTTGTGCTGGGTTCTAAACTAACTCTACACTGCTTCAGAGGTTTTCGAGTTATTGCATTACTTTTTTGAGTTTTTCGACGTTTCTCATGTTGCACATGTGTTGTGCTGTGTTCTACACTACTCTCCGCTGCTTCACAAGATTTCCAGTTAATTGTATACTTTTTTGAGTTTTTCGAAGTTTCTCATATTGCGTATGTGTTGTGTTGTGTTGTACGCGGTTGCAGAAGACTCGAGTTGTTTGTACACTTTCTTGAGTTTTTCGAAGTTTCTCCTGGTGCATATGGGTCGTGCTGGGTTCTGAACTAACTCTACGCTGGTTCAGAGGTTTTCGAGTTATTTTTTTTAATTTTTGAGTCTTTCGAAGCTTTTCATGTTGCGTATGTGTTGTGCTGGGCTCTACATTACTCTACGCTGTTTCAGAGATTTTCTAGTTATTTCATTACTTTTTTCAGTTTTTCTAAGTTTCTCATGTTGCATATGTGTTGTGCTGGGTACTAAACTAACTCTACACTGCTTCAGAGGTTTTCGAGTTATTTCATAACTTTTTTGAGTTTTTCGTAGTTTCTCATGTTGCACATGTGTTGTTCTGTGTTCTACACTACTCTACGCGGTTGCAGAAGATTCGAGTTTGTATACTTTCTTGAGTTTTTCGAAGTTTCTGATGTTGCGAATGTGTTGTGCTGTTTAACTAACGACTCTACGCTGCTTCAGAAGATTTCGAGTTATTGCATTACTTTTTTGATTTTTTCGATGTTTCTCATGTTGCGTATGTGTTGTGCTGTGTTCTACACTACTCTACGCTGCTTCACAAGATTTCCATTAATTGTATACTTTTTTGAGTTTTTCGAAGTTTCTCATGTTGCGAATGTGTTGTGCTGCTTAACTAACTATTCTACGCTGCTTCAGAAGATTTCGAGTTATTTCATCACTTTTTTGATTTTTTCGATGTTTCTCATGTTGCGTATGTGTTGTGCTGTGTTCTACACTATTCTACGCTGCTTCACAAGATTCCCAGTTAATTGTATACTTTTTTGAGTTTTGCGAAGTTTCTCATGTTGCGAATGTGTTGTGCTGCGTAACTACACTACTCTATGCTGCTTTAGAAGATTTCGAGTTATTTTTTTACTTTTTTGAGTTTTTCGAAGTTTCTCATGTTGCATATGTGTTGTGTTGTGTTCTACACTAGTCTACGCGGTTGCAGAAGATTCGAGTTGTTTGTATACTTGAGTTTGTCGAAGTTTCTCCTGGTACATATGGGTTGTGCTGGGTTCTAAACTAACTCTACACTGCTTCAGAGGTTTTCGAGTTATTGCATTACTTTTTTGAGTTTTTCGACGTTTCTCATGTTGCACATGTGTTGTGCTGCTTAACTAACTACTCTACGCTGCTTCAGAAGATTTCGAGTTATTTTTATACTTTTTTGAATTTTTCGAAGTTTCTCATGTTGCACATGTGTTGTGCTGTGTTCTACACTACTCTCCGCTGCTTCACAAGATTTCCAGTTAATTGTATACTTTCTTGAGTTTTTCGTAGTTTCACCAGGTGCATGTGGGTTGTGCTGGGTTCTGAACCAACTCTACGCTGCTTCTGAAGATTTCGAGTTCTTTTTTTACTTTTTTGAGTTTTTCGAAGTTTCTCATGTTGCATACGTGTTGTGTTGTGTTCTACACTAGTCTACGCGGTTGCAGAAGATTCGAGTTGATTGTATACTTTCTTGAGTTTTTCGAAGTTTCTCCTGGTGCATATGGGTTGTGCTGGGTTCTAAACTAACTCTACACTGCTTCAGAGGTTTTCGAGTTATTTCATTACTTTTTTGAGTTTTTCGACGTTTCTCATGTTGCACATGTGTTGTGCTGCTTACCTAACTACTCTACGCTGCTTCAGAAGATTTCGAGTTATTTTTATACTTTTTTGAATTTTTGGAAGTTACTCATGTTGCACATGTGTTCTTCACTACTCTCCGCTGCTTCACAAGATTTCCAGTTAATTGTATACTTTCTTGAGTTTTTCGTAGTTTCACAAGGTGCATAAGGGTTGTGCTGGGTTCTGAACTAACTCTACGCTGGTTCAGAGGTTTTTGAGTTATTTTTTTAAATTTTTGAGTCTTTCGAAGCTTTTCATGTTGTGTATGTGTTGTTCTGTGTTCTACACAACTCTACGCGGTTGCAGAAGATTCGAGTTGTTTGTATACTTTCTTGAGTTTTTCGAAGTTTCTCATGTTGCGAATGTGTTGTGCTGTTTAACTAACTACTCTACGCTGCTTCAGAAGATTTCGAGTTATTTCATCACTTTTTTGTTTTTTTCGATGTTTCTCATGTTGCGTATGTGTTGTGCTGTGTTCTACACTACTCTCCGCTGCTTCACAAGATTTCCAGTTAATTGTATACTTTTTTGAGTTTTTCGAAGTTTCTCATGTTGCGAATGTGTTGTGCTGCGTAACTACACTACTTTATGCTGCCTCAGAAGATTTCGAGTTATTTTTTTACTTTTTTGAGTTTTTCGAAGTTTCTCATGTTGCATATGTGTTGTGTTGTGTTCTACACTAGTCTACGCGGTTGCAGAAGATTCGAGTTGTTTGTATACTTTCTTGAGTTTTTCGAAGTTTCTCATGTTGCGAATGTGTTGTGCTGCTTAAGTAACTACTCTGCGCTGCTTCAGAAGATTTCGAGTTATTTCATCACTTTTTTGATTTTTTTCGATGTTTCTCATGTTGCGTATATGTTGTGCTGTGTTCCGCACTACTCTACGCTGCTTCACAAGATTACCAGTTAATTGTATACTTTTTTGAGTTTTTCGAAGTTTCTCATGTTGTGTATGTGTTGTGCTGCGTAACTACACTACTCTATGCTGCTTCAGAAGATTTCGAGTTATTTTTTTACTTTTTTGAGTTTTTCGAAGTTTCTCATGTTGCATATGTGTTGTGTTGTGTTCTACACTAGTCTACGCGGTTGCAGAAGATTCGAGTTGTTTGTATACTTTCTTGAGTTTTTCGAAGTTTCTCCTGGTGCATATGGGTTGTGCTGGGTTCTAAACTAACTCTACACTGCTTCAGAGGTTTTCGAGTTATTTCATTACTTTTTTGAGTTTTTCGACGTTTCTCATGTTGCACATGTGTTGTGCTGCTTATCTAACTACTCTACACTGCTTCAGAAGATTTCGAGTTATTTTTATACTTTTTTGAATTTTTCTAAGTTTCTCATGTTGCACATGTGTTGTGCTGTGTTCTACACTACTCTCCGCTGCTGCACAAGATTTCCAGCTAATTGTATACTTTCTTGAGTTTTTCGTAGTTTCTCCTGGTGCATATGGGTTGTGCTGGGTTCTGAACTAACTCTACGCTGGTTCAGAGGTTTTCGAGTTACTTTTTTTAATTTTTGAGTCTTTCGAAGCTTTTCATGTTGCGTATGTGTTGTGCTGGGTTCTACATTACTCTACGCTGTTTCAGAGATTTTCTAGTTATTTCATTACTTTTTTCAGTTTTTCTAAGTTTCTCAGGTTGCATATGTGTTGTGCTGGGTACTAAACTAACTCTACACTGCTTCAGAGGTTTTCGAGTTATTTCATAACTTTTTTGAGTTTTTCGAAGTTTCTCATGATGCACATGTGTTGTTCTGTGTTCTACACTACTCTACGCGGTTGCAGAAGATTCGAGTTGTTTGTATACTTTCTTGAGTTTTTCGAAGTTTCTGATGTTGCGAATGTGTTGTGCTGTTTAACTAACTACTCTACGCTGCTTCAGAAGATTTCGAGTTATTGCATTACTTTTTTGATTTTTTCGATGTTTCTCATGTTGCGTATGTGTTGTGCTGTGTTCTACACTACTCTACGCTGCTTCACAAGATTTCCAGTTAATTGTATACTTTTTTGAGTTTTTCGAAGTTTCTCATATTGCATATGTGTTGTGTTGTGTTGTACACTAGTCTACGCGGTTGCAGAAGACTCGAGTTGTTTGTACACTTTCTTGAGTTTTTCGAAGTTTCTCCTGGTGCATATGGGTCGTGCTGGGTTCTACACTACTCTACGCTGCTTCACAAGATTTCCAGTTAATTTTATACTTTTTTGAGTTTTTCGAAGTTTCTCATGTTGCGAATGTGTTGTGCTGCTTAACTAACTACTCTACGCTGCTTCAGATGATTTCGAGTTATTTCATCACTTTTTTGATTTTTTCGATGTTTCTCATGTTGCGTATGTGTTGTGCTGTGTTCTACGCTGCTTCACAAGATTTCCAGTTAATTGTATACTTTTTTGAGTTTTTCGAAGTTTCTCATATTGCATATGTGTTGTGTTCTGTTGTACACTAGTCTACGCGGTTGCAGAAGACTCGAGTTGTTTGTACACTTTCTTGAGTTTTTCGAAGTTTCTCCTGGTGCATATGGGTCGTGCTGGGTTCTCCACTACTCTACACTGTTGCAGAAGATTTCGAGTTATTTGTATACTTTGTTGAGCTTTTCGTAGTTTCTCCCGGTGCATATGGGTTGTGCTGGGTTCTGAACTAACTCTACGCTGGTTCAGAGGTTTTCGAGTTATTTTTTTTAATTTTTGAGTCTTTCGAAGCTTTTCATGTTGCGTATGTGTTGTGCTGGGCTCTACATTACTCTACGCTGTTTCAGAGATTTTCTAGTTATTTCATTACTTTTTTCAGTTTTTCTAAGTTTCTCATGTTGCATATGTGTTGTGCTGGGTACTAAACTAACTCTACACTGCTTCAGAGGTTTTCGAGTTATTTCATAACTTTTTTGAGTTTTTCGTAGTTTCTCATGTTGCACATGTGTTGTTCTGTGTTCTACACTACTCTACGCGGTTGCAGAAGATTCGAGTTTGTATACTTTCTTGAGTTTTTCGAAGTTTCTGATGTTGCGAATGTGTTGTGCTGTTTAACTAACGACTCTACGCTGCTTCAGAAGATTTCGAGTTATTGCATTACTTTTTTGATTTTTCGATGTTTCTCATGTTGCGTATGTGTTGTGCTGTGTTCTACACTACTCTACGCTGCTTCACAAGATTTCCAGTTAATTGTATACTTTTTTGAGTTTTTCGAAGTTTCTCATGTTGCGAATGTGTTGTGCTGCTTAACTAACTATTCTACGCTGCTTCAGAAGATTTCGAGTTATTTCATAACTTTTTTGAGTTTTTCGTAGTTTCTCATGTTGCACATGTGTTGTTCTGTGTTCTACACTACTCTACGCGGTTGCAGAAGATTCGAGTTTGTATACTTTCTTGAGTTTTTCGAAGTTTCTGATGTTGCGAATGTGTTGTGCTGTTTAACTAACGACTCTACGCTGCTTCAGAAGATTTCGAGTTATTGCATTACTTTTTTGATTTTTCGATGTTTCTCATGTTGCGTATGTGTTGTGCTGTGTTCTACACTACTCTACGCTGCTTCACAAGATTTCCAGTTAATTGTATACTTTTTTGAGTTTTTCGAAGTTTCTCATGTTGCGAATGTGTTGTGCTGCTTAACTAACTATTCTACGCTGCTTCAGAAGATTTCGAGTTATTTCATCACTTTTTTGATTTTTTCGATGTTTCTCATGTTGCGTATGTGTTGTGCTGTGTTCTACACTATTCTACGCTGCTTCACAAGATTTCCAGTTAATTGTATACTTTTTTGAGTTTTGCGAAGTTTCTCATGTTGCGAATGTGTTGTGCTGCTTAAGTAACTACTCTACGCTGCTTCAGAAGATTTCGAGTTATTGCATTACTTTTTTGATTTTTTCGATGTTTCTCATGTTGCGTATGTGTTGTGCTGTGTTCTACACTACTCTACGCTGCTTCACAAGATTTCCAGTTAATTGTATACTTTTTTGAGTTTTTCGAAGTTTCTCATATTGCATATGTGTTGTGTTGTGTTGTACACTAGTCTACGCGGTTGCAGAAGACTCGAGTTGTTTGTACACTTTCTTGAGTTTTTCGAAGTTTCTCCTGGTGCATATGGGTCGTGCTGGGTTCTACACTACTCTACGCTGCTTCACAAGATTTCCAGTTAATTTTATACTTTTTTGAGTTTTTCGAAGTTTCTCATGTTGCGAATGTGTTGTGCTGCTTAACTAACTACTCTACGCTGCTTCAGATGATTTCGAGTTATTTCATCACTTTTTTGATTTTTTCGATGTTTCTCATGTTGCGTATGTGTTGTGCTGTGTTCTACGCTGCTTCACAAGATTTCCAGTTAATTGTATACTTTTTTGAGTTTTTCGAAGTTTCTCATATTGCATATGTGTTGTGTTGTGTTGTACACTAGTCTACGCGGTTGCAGAAGACTCGAGTTGTTTGTACACTTTCTTGAGTTTTTCGAAGTTTCTCCTGGTGCATATGGGTCGTGCTGGGTTCTCCACTACTCTACACTGTTGCAGAAGATTTCGAGTTATTTGTATACTTTGTTGAGCTTTTCGTAGTTTCTCCCGGTGCATATGGGTTGTGCTGGGTTCTGAACTAACTCTACGCTGGTTCAGAGGTTTTCGAGTTATTTTTTTTAATTTTTGAGTCTTTCGAAGCTTTTCATGTTGCGTATGTGTTGTGCTGGGCTCTACATTACTCTACGCTGTTTCAGAGATTTTCTAGTTATTTCATTACTTTTTTCAGTTT
The DNA here is from genome assembly GCF_044704955.1 of Pristiophorus japonicus. Lineage (NCBI taxonomy): Eukaryota > Metazoa > Chordata > Chondrichthyes > Pristiophoridae > Pristiophorus > Pristiophorus japonicus. The sequence continues at coordinate 177,402,377 of NC_091985.1, forward strand.
TTCTAAGTTTCTCATGTTGCATATGTGTTGTGCTGGGTACTAAACTAACTCTACACTGCTTCAGAGGTTTTCGAGTTATTTCATAACTTTTTTGAGTTTTTCGTAGTTTCTCATGTTGCACATGTGTTGTTCTGTGTTCTACACTACTCTACGCGGTTGCAGAAGATTCGAGTTTGTATACTTTCTTGAGTTTTTCGAAGTTTCTGATGTTGCGAATGTGTTGTGCTGTTTAACTAACGACTCTACGCTGCTTCAGAAGATTTCGAGTTATTGCATTACTTTTTTGATTTTTCGATGTTTCTCATGTTGCGTATGTGTTGTGCTGTGTTCTACACTACTCTACGCTGCTTCACAAGATTTCCAGTTAATTGTATACTTTTTTGAGTTTTTCGAAGTTTCTCATGTTGCGAATGTGTTGTGCTGCTTAACTAACTATTCTACGCTGCTTCAGAAGATTTCGAGTTATTTCATCACTTTTTTGATTTTTTCGATGTTTCTCATGTTGCGTATGTGTTGTGCTGTGTTCTACACTATTCTACGCTGCTTCACAAGATTTCCAGTTAATTGTATACTTTTTTGAGTTTTGCGAAGTTTCTCATGTTGCGAATGTGTTGTGCTGCTTAAGTAACTACTCCGCACTGCTTCAGAAGATTTCGATTTATTTCATCACTTTTTTGATTTTTTCGATGTTTCTCATGTTGCGTATATGTTGTGCTGTGTTCTGCACTACTCTACGCTGCTTCACAAGATTACCAGTTAATTGTATACTTTTTTGAGTTTTTCGAAGTTTCTCATGTTGTGTATGTGTTGTGCTGCGTAACTACACTACTCTATGCTGCTTTAGAAGATTTCGAGTTATTTTTTTACTTTTTTGAGTTTTTCGAAGTTTCTCATGTTGCATATGTGTTGTGTTGTGTTCTACACTAGTCTACGCGGTTGCAGAAGATTCGAGTTGTTTGTATACTTGAGTTTTTCGAAGTTTCTCCTGGTACATATGGGTTGTGCTGGGTTCTAAACTAACTCTACACTGCTTCAGAGGTTTTCGAGTTATTGCATTACTTTTTTGAGTTTTTCGACGTTTCTCATGTTGCACATGTGTTGTGCTGCTTAACTAACTACTCTACGCTGCTTCAGAAGATTTCGAGTTATTTTTATACTTTTTTGAATTTTTCGAAGTTTCTCATGTTGCACATGTGTTCTACACTACTCTCCGCTGCTTCACAAGATTTCCAGTTAATTGTATACTTTCTTGTGTTTTTCGTAGTTTCACAAGGTGCATAAGGGTTGTGCTGGGTTCTGAACTAACTCTACGCTGGTTCAGAGGTTTTTGAGTTATTTTTTTAAATTTTTGTCTTTCGAAGCTTTTCATGTTGTGTATGTGTTGTTCTGTGTTCTACACAACTCTACGCGGTTGCAGAAGATTCGAGTTGTTTGTATACTTTCTTGAGTTTTTCGAAGTTTCTCATGTTGCGAATGTGTTGTGCTGTTTAACTAACTACTCTACGCTGCTTCAGAAGATTTCGAGTTATTTCATCACTTTTTTGTTTTTTTCGATGTTTCTCATGTTGCGTATGTGTTGTGCTGTGTTCTACACTACTCTCCGCTGCTTCACAAGATTTCTAGTTAATTGTATACTTTTTTGAGTTTTTCGAAGTTTCTCATGTTGCGAATGTGTTGTGCTGCGTAACTACACTACTTTATGCTGCCTCAGATGATTTCGAGTTATTTTTTTACTTTTTTGAGTTTTTCGAAGTTTCTCATGTTGCATATGTGTTGTGTTGTGTTCTACACTAGTCTACGCGGTTGCAGAAGATTCGAGTTGTTTGTATACTTTCTTGAGTTTTTCGAAGTTTCTCATGTTGCGAATGTGTTGTGCTGCTTAAGTAACTACTCTGCGCTGCTTCAGAAGATTTCGAGTTATTTCATCACTTTTTTGATTTTTTTCGATGTTTCTCATGTTGCGTATATGTTGTGCTGTGTTCCGCACTACTCTACGCTGCTTCACAAGATTACCAGTTAATTGTATACTTTTTTGAGTTTTTCGAAGTTTCTCATGTTGTGTATGTGTTGTGCTGCGTAACTACACTACTCTATGCTGCTTCAGAAGATTTCGAGTTATTTTTTTACTTTTTTGAGTTTTTCGAAGTTTCTCATGTTGCATATGTGTTGTGTTGTGTTCTACACTAGTCTACGCGGTTGCAGAAGATTCGAGTTGTTTGTATACTTTCTTGAGTTTTTCGAAGTTTCTCCTGGTGCATATGGGTTGTGCTGGGTTCTAAACTAACTCTACACTGCTTCAGAGGTTTTCGAGTTATTTCATTACTTTTTTGAGTTTTTCGACGTTTCTCATGTTGCACATGTGTTGTGCTGCTTATCTAACTACTCTACGCTGCTTTAGAAGATTTCGAGTTATTTTTATACTTTTTTGAATTTTTCGAAGTTTCTCATGTTGCACATGTGTTGTGCTGTGTTCTACACTACTCTCCGCTGCTTCACAAGATTTCCAGTTAATTGTATACTTTCTTGAGTTTTTCGTAGTTTCACAAGGTGCATATGGGTTGTGCTGGGTTCTGAACTAACTCTACGCTGGTTCAGAGGTTTTCGAGTTACTTTTTTTAATTTTTGAGTCTTTCGAAGCTTTTCATGTTGCGTATGTGTTGTGCTGGGTTCTACATTACTCTACGCTGTTTCAGAGATTTTCTAGTTATTTCATTACTTTTTTCAGTTTTTCTAAGTTTCTCAGGTTGCATATGTGTTGTGCTGGGTACTAAACTAACTCTACACTGCTTCAGAGGTTTTCGAGTTATTTCATAACTTTTTTGAGTTTTTCGAAGTTTCTCATGATGCACATGTGTTGTTCTGTGTTCTACACTACTCTACGCGGTTGCAGAAGATTCGAGTTGTTTGTATACTTTCTTGAGTTTTTCGAAGTTTCTGATGTTGCGAATGTGTTATGCTGTTTAACTAACTACTCTACGCTGCTTCAGATGATTTCGAGTTATTTCATCACTTTTTTGATTTTTTCGATGTTTCTCATGTTGCGTATGTGTTGTGCTGTGTTCTACACTATTCTACGCTGCTTCACAAGATTTCCAGTTAATTGTATACTTTTTTGAGTTTTTCGAAGTTTCTCATGTTGCGAATGTGTTGTGCTGTGTTCTACACTACTCTACGCTGCTTCACAAGATTTCCAGTTAATTGTATACTTTTTTGAGTTTTTCGAAGTTTCTCATGTTGCGAATGTGTTGTGCTGCTTAACTAACTATTCTACGCTGCTTCAGAAGATTTCGAGTTATTTCATCACTTTTTTGATTTTTTCGATGTTTCTCATGTTGCGTATGTGTTGTGCTGTGTTCTACACTATTCTACGCTGCTTCACAAGATTTCCAGTTAATTGTATACTTTTTTGAGTTTTGCGAAGTTTCTCATGTTGCGAATGTGTTGTGCTGCTTAACTAACTACTCTACGCTGCTTCAGAAGATTTCGAGTTATTTCATCACTTTTTTGATTTTTTCGATGTTTCTCATGTTGTGTATGTGTTGTGCTGCGTAACTACACTACTCTATGCTGCTTTAGAAGATTTCGAGTTATTTTTTTACTTTTTTGAGTTTTTCGAAGTTTCTCATGTTGCATATGTGTTGTGTTGTGTTCTACACTAGTCTACGCGGTTGCAGAAGATTCGAGTTGTTTGTATACTTGAGTTTTTCGAAGTTTCTCCTGGTACATATGGGTTGTGCTGGGTTCTAAACTAACTCTACACTGCTTCAGAGGTTTTCGAGTTATTGCATTACTTTTTTGAGTTTTTCGACGTTTCTCATGTTGCACATGTGTTGTGCTGCTTAACTAACTACTCTACGCTGCTTCAGAAGATTTCGAGTTATTTTTATACTTTTTTGAATTTTTCGAAGTTTCTCATGTTGCACATGTGTTGTGCTGTGTTCTACACTACTCTCCGCTGCTTCACAAGATTTCCAGTTAATTGTATACTTTCTTGAGTTTTTCGTAGTTTCACAAGGTGCATGTGGGTTGTGCTGGGTTCTGAACTAACTCTACGCTGGTTCAGAGGTTTTTGAGTTATTTTTTTAAATTTTTGAGTCTTTCGAAGCTTTTCATGTTGCGTATGTGTTGTTCTGTGTTCTACACAACTCTACGCGGTTGCAGAAGATTCGAGTTGTTTGTATACTTTCTTGAGTTTTTCGAAGTTTCTCATGTTGCGAATGTGTTGTGCTGTTTAACTAACTACTCTACGCTGCTTCAGAAGATTCGAGTTGTTTGTACACTTTCTTGAGTTTTTCGAAGTTTCTCTTCGTGCATATGGGTCGTGCTGGGTTCTACACTACTCTACACTGTTGCAGAAGATTTCGAGTTATTTGTATACTTTGTTGAGCTTTTCGTAGTTTCTCCTGGTGCATATGGGTTGTGCTGGGTTCTGAACTAACTCTACGCTGGTTCAGAGGTTTTCGAGTTACTTTTTTTAATTTTTGAGTCTTTCGAAGCTTTTCATGATGCGTATGTGTTGTGCTGGGTTCTACATTACTCTACGCTGTTTCAGAGATTTTCTAGTTATTTCATTACTTTTTTCAGTTTTTCTAAGTTTCTCATGTTGCATATGTGTTGTGCTGGGTACTAAACTAACTCTACACTGCTTCAGAGGTTATCGAGTTATTTCATAACTTTTTTGAGTTTTTCGATGTTTCTCATGTTGCGTATGTGTTGTTCTGTGTTCTACACAACTCTACGCGGTTGCAGAAGATTCGAGTTGTTTGTATACTTTCTTGAGTTTTTCGAAGTTTCTCATGTTGCGAATGTGTTGTGCTGTTTAACAAACTACTCTACGCTGCTTCAGAAGATTTCGAGTTATTTCATCACTTGTTTGTTTTTTTCGATGTTTCTCATGTTGCGTATGTGTTGTGCTGTGTTCTACACTACTCTCCGCTGCTTCACAAGATTTCCAGTTAATTGTATACTTTTTTGAGTTTTTCGAAGTTTCTCATGTTGCGAATGTGTTGTGCTGCTTAACTAACTACTCTACGCTGCTTCAGAAGATTTCGAGTTTTTTCATCACTTTTTTGATTTTTTTCGATGTTTCTCATGTTGCGTATGTGTTGTGCTGTGTTCTACACTAGTCTACGCGGTTGCAGAAGATTCGAGTTGTTTGTACACTTTCTTGAGTTTTTCGAAGTTTCTCCTCGTGCATATGGGTCGTGCTGGGTTCTAAACTAACTCTACACTGCTTCAGAGGTTTTCGAGTTATTTCATTACTTTTTTGAGTTTTTCGACGTTTCTCATGTTGCACATGTGTTGTGCTGCTTACCTAACTACTCTACGCTGCTTCAGAAGATTTCGAGTTATTTTTATACTTTTTTGAATTTTTCGAAGTTTCTCATGTTGCACATGGGTTCTACACTACTCTCCGCTGCTTCACAAGATTTCCAGTTAATTGTATACTTTCTTGAGTTTTTCGTAGTTTCACAAGGTGCATATGGGTTGTGCTGGGTTCTGAACTAACTCTACGCGGTTGCAGAAGATTCGAGTTGTTTGTATACTTTCTTGAGTTTTTCGAAGTTTCTCATGTTGCGAATGTGTTGTGCTGTTTAACTAACTACTCTACGCTGCTTCAGAAGATTCGAGTTATTGCATTACTTTTTTAATTTTTTCGATGTTTCTCATGTTGCGTATGTGTTGTGCTGCGTTCTACACTACTCTACGCTGCTTCACAAGATTACCAGTTAATTGCATACTTTTTTGAGTTTTTCGAAGTTTCTCATGTTGTGTATGTGTTGTGCTGCGTAACTACACTACTCTATGCTGCTTCAGAAGATTCGAGTTGTTTGTACACTTTCTTGAGTTTTTCGAAGTTTCTGATGTTGCGAATGTGTTGTGCTGTTTAACTAACTACTCTACGCTGCTTCAGAAGATTCGAGTTATTGCATTACTTTTTTAATTTTTTCGATGTTTCTCATGTTGCGTATGTGTTGTGCTGTGTTCTACACTATTCTACGCTGCTTCACAAGATTTCCAGTTAATTGTATACTTTTTTGAGTTTTTCGAAGTTTCTCATGTTGCAAATGTGTTGTGCTGCTTAACTAACTACTCTACGCTGCTTCAGAAGATTTGGAGTTATTTCATCACTTTTTTGATTTTTTCGATGTTTCTCATGTTGCGTATGTGTTGTGCTGTGTTCTACAGTATTCTACGCTGCTTCACAAGATTTCCAGTTAATTGCATACTTTTTTGAGTTTTGCGAAGTTTCTCATGTTGCGAATGTGTTGTGCTGCTTAACTAACTACTCTACGCTGCTTCAGAAGATTTCGAGTTATTTCATCACTTTTTTGATTTTTTCGATGTTTCTCATGTTGCGTATATGTTGTGCTGTGTTCTGCACTACTCTACGCTGCTTCACAAGATTTCCAGTTAATTGTATATTTTTTTGAGTTTTTCGAAGTTTCTCATGTTGCGAATGTGTTGTGCTGCTTAAGTAACTACTCTGCGCTGCTTCAGAAGATTTCGAGTTATTTCATCACTTTTTTGATTTTTTCGATGTTTCTCATGTTGCGTATATGTTGTGCTGTGTTCTGCACTACTCTACGCTGCTTCACAGGATTACCAGTTAATTGTATACTTTTTTGAGTTTTTCGAAGTTTCTCATGTTGCGAATGTGTTGTGCTGTTTAACTAACTATTCTACGCTGCTTCTGAAGATTTCGAGTTATTTCATCACTTTTTTGTTTTTTTTGATGTTTCTCATGTTGCGTATGTGTTGTGCTGTGTTCTACACTACTCTCCGCTGCTTCACAAGATTTCCAGTTAATTTTATACTTTTTTGAGTTTTTCGAAGTTTCTCATGTTGCGAATGTGTTGTGCTGCTTAACTAACTACTCTACGCTGCTTCAGAAGATTTCGAGTTATTTCATCATTTTTTTGATTTTTTTCGAAGTTTCTCATGTTACGTATGTGTTGTGCTGTGTTCTACACTATTCTACGCTGCTTCAAAAGATTTCCAGTTAATTGTATACTTTTTTGAGTTTTTCGAAGTTTCTCATATTGCATATGTGTTGTGTTGTGTTCTACACTCGTCTACGCGGTTGCAGAAGATTCGAGTTGTTTGTACACTTTCTTGAGTTTTTCGAAGTTTCTCCTGGTGCATATGGGTCGTGCTGGGTTCTACACTACTCTACACTGTTGCAGAAGATTTCGAGTTATTTGTATACTTTGTTGAGCTGTTCGTAGTTTCTCCTGGTGCATATGGGTTGTGCTGGGTTCTGAACTAACTCTACGCTAGTTCAGAGGTTTTCGAGTTATTTATGAAATTTTTGAGTCTTTCGAAGCTTTTCATGTTGCGTATGTGTTGTGCTGGGCTCTACATTACTCTACGCTGTTTCAGAGATTTTCTAGTTATTTCATTACTTTTTTCAGTTTTTCTAAGTTTCTCATGTTGCATATGTGTTGTGCTGGGTACTAAACTAACTCTACACTGCTTCAGAGGTTTTCGAGTTATTTCATAACTTTTTTGAGTTTTTCGAAGTTTCTCATGTTGCACATGTGTTGTTCTGTGTTCTACACTACTCTACGCAGTTGCAGAAGATTCGAGTTTGTATACTTTCTTGAGTTTTTCGAAGTTTCTGATGTTGCGAATGTGTTGTGCTATTTAACTAACTACTCTACGCTGCTTCAGAAGATTTCGAGTTATTGCATTACTTTTTTGATTTTTTCGATGTTTCTCATGTTGCGTATGTGTTGTGCTGTGTTCTACACTACTCTACGCTACTTCACAAGATTTCCAGTTAATTGTATACTTTTTTGAGTTTTTCGAAGTTTCTCATGTTGCGAATGTGTTGTGCTGCTTAACTAACTACTCTACGCTGCTTCAGAAGATTTCGAGTTATTTCATCACTTTTTTGGTTTTTTTCGATGTTTCTCATGTTGCGTATGTGTTGTGCTGTGTTCGACACTATTCTACGCTGCTTCACAAGATTTCCAGTTAATTGTATACTTTTTTGAGTTCTTCGAAGTTTCTCATGTTGCGAATGTGTTGTGCTGCTTAACTAACTACTCTACGCTGCTTCAGAAGATTTCGAGTTATTTCATCACTTTTTTGATTTTTTTGATGTTTGTCATGTTGCGTATGTGTTGTGCTGTGTTCTACACTATTCTACGCTGCTTCACAAGATTTCCAGTTAATTGTATACTTTTTTGAGTTTTTCGATGTTTCTCATGTTGCATATGTGTTGTGTTGTGTTCTACACTAGTCTACGCGGTTGCAGAAGATTCGAGTTGTTTGTATACTTTCTTGAGTTTTTCGAAGTTTCTCCTGGTGCATATGGGTTGTGCTGGGTTCTAAACTAACTCTACACTGCTTCATAGGTTTTCGAGTTATTTCATTACTTTTTTGAGTTTTTCGACGTTTCTCATGTTGCACATGTGTTGTGCTGCTTAACTAACTACTCTACGCTGCTTCAGAAGATTTCGAGTTATTTCATCACTTTTTTGATTTTTTCGATGTTTCTCATGTTGCACATGTGTTGTGCTGTGTTCTACACTACTCTACGCTGCTTCACAAGATTTCCAGTTAATTGTATACTTTTTTGAGTTTTTAGAAGTTTCGCATGTTGCGAATGTGTTGTGCTGCTTAACTTACTACTCTACGCTGCTTCAGAAGATTTTCTAGTTATTTCATTACTTTTTTTAGTTTTTCTAAGTTTCTCAGGTTGCATATGTGTTGTGCTGGGTACTAAACTAACTCTACACTGCTTCAGAGGTTTTCGAGTTATTTCATAACTTTTTTGAGTTTTTCGAAGTTTCTCATGTTGCACATGTGTTGTTCTGTGTTCTACACAACTCTACGCGGTTGCAGAAGATTCGAGTTGTTTGTATACTTTCTTGAGTTTTTCGAAGTTTCTGATGTTGCGAATGTGTTGTGCTGTTTAACTAACTACTCTACGCTGCTTCAGAAGATTTCGAGTTATTTCATCACTTTTTTGATTTTTTCGATGTTTCTCATGTTGCGTATGTGTTGTGCTGTGTTCGACACTATTCTACGCTGCTTCACAAGATTTCCAGTTAATTGTATACTTTTTTGAGTTCTTCGAAGTTTCTCATGTTGCGAATGTGTTGTGCTGTTTAACTAACTACTCTACGCTGCTTCAGAAGATTTCGAGTTATTTCATCACTTTTTTGATTTTTTTGATGTTTGTCATGTTGCGTATGTGTTGTGCTGTGTTCTACACTATTCTACGCTGCTTCACAAGATTTCCAGTTAATTGTATACTTTTTTGAGTTTTTCGAAGTTTCTCATGTTGCATATGTGTTGTGTTGTGTTCTACACTAGTCTACGCGGTTGCAGAAGATTCGAGTTGTTTGTATACTTTCTTGAGTTTTTCGAAGTTTCTCCTGGTGCATATGGGTTGTGCTGGGTTCTAAACTAACTCTACACTGCTTCATAGGTTTTCGAGTTATTTCATTACTTTTTTGAGTTTTTCGACGTTTCTCATGTTGCACATGTGTTGTGCTGCTTAACTAACTACTCTACGCTGCTTCAGAAGATTTCGAGTTATTTCATCACTTTTTTGATTTTTTCGATGTTTCTCATGTTGCACATGTGTTGTGCTGTGTTCTACACTACTCTACGCTGCTTCACAAGATTTCCAGTTAATTGTATACTTTTTTGAGTTTTTAGAAGTTTCGCATGTTGCGAATGTGTTGTGCTGCTTAACTTACTACTCTACGCTGCTTCAGAAGATTTTCTAGTTATTTCATTACTTTTTTTAGTTTTTCTAAGTTTCTCAGGTTGCATATGTGTTGTGCTGGGTACTAAACTAACTCTACACTGCTTCAGAGGTTTTCGAGTTATTTCATAACTTTTTTGAGTTTTTCGAAGTTTCTCATGTTGCACATGTGTTGTTCTGTGTTCTACACAACTCTACGCGGTTGCAGAAGATTCGAGTTGTTTGTATACTTTCTTGAGTTTTTCGAAGTTTCTCCTGGTGCATATGGGTTGTGCTGGGTTCTAAACTAACTCTACACTGCTTCATAGGTTTTCGAGTTATTTCATTACTTTTTTGAGTTTTTCGACGTTTCTCATGTTGCACATGTGTTGTGCTGCTTAACTAACTACTCTACGCTGCTTCAGAAGATTTCGAGTTATTTCATCACTTTTTTGATTTTTTCGATGTTTCTCATGTTGCACATGTGTTGTGCTGTGTTCTACACTACTCTACGCTGCTTCACAAGATTTCCAGTTAATTGTATACTTTTTTGAGTTTTTAGAAGTTTCGCATGTTGCGAATGTGTTGTGCTGCTTAACTTACTACTCTACGCTGCTTCAGAAGATTTTCTAGTTATTTCATTACTTTTTTTAGTTTTTCTAAGTTTCTCAGGTTGCATATGTGTTGTGCTGGGTACTAAACTAACTCTACACTGCTTCAGAGGTTTTCGAGTTATTTCATAACTTTTTTGAGTTTTTCGAAGTTTCTCATGTTGCACATGTGTTGTTCTGTGTTCTACACAACTCTACGCGGTTGCAGAAGATTCGAGTTGTTTGTATACTTTCTTGAGTTTTTCGAAGTTTCTGATGTTGCGAATGTGTTGTGCTGTTTAACTAACTACTCTACGCTGCTTCAGAAGATTTCGAGTTATTTCATCACTTTTTTGATTTTTTCGATGTTTCTCATGTTGCGTATGTGTTGTGCTGTGTTCGACACTATTCTACGCTGCTTCACAAGATTTCCAGTTAATTGTATACTTTTTTGAGTTCTTCGAAGTTTCTCATGTTGCGAATGTGTTGTGCTGTTTAACTAACTACTCTACGCTGCTTCAGAAGATTTCGAGTTATTTCATCACTTTTTTGATTTTTTTGATGTTTGTCATGTTGCGTATGTGTTGTGCTGTGTTCTACACTATTCTACGCTGCTTCACAAGATTTCCAGTTAATTGTATACTTTTTTGAGTTTTTCGAAGTTTCTCATGTTGCATATGTGTTGTGTTGTGTTCTACACTAGTCTACGCGGTTGCAGAAGATTCGAGTTGTTTGTATACTTTCTTGAGTTTTTCGAAGTTTCTCCTGGTGCATATGGGTTGTGCTGGGTTCTAAACTAACTCTACACTGCTTCATAGGTTTTCGAGTTATTTCATTACTTTTTTGAGTTTTTCGACGTTTCTCATGTTGCACATGTGTTGTGCTGCTTAACTAACTACTCTGCGCTGCTTCAGAAGATTTCGAGTTATTTCATCACTTTTTTGATTTTTTCGATGTTTCTCATGTTGCACATGTGTTGTGCTGTGTTCTACACTACTCTACGCTGCTTCACAAGATTTCCAGTTAATTGTATACTTTTTTGAGTTTTTAGAAGTTTCGCATGTTGCGAATGTGTTGTGCTGCTTAACTTACTACTCTACGCTGCTTCAGAAGATTTTCTAGTTATTTCATTACTTTTTTTAGTTTTTCTAAGTTTCTCAGGTTGCATATGTGTTGTGCTGGGTACTAAACTAACTCTACACTGCTTCAGAGGTTTTCGAGTTATTTCATAACTTTTTTGAGTTTTTCGAAGTTTCTCATGTTGCACATGTGTTGTTCTGTGTTCTACACAACTCTACGCGGTTGCAGAAGATTCGAGTTGCTTGTATACTTTCTTGAGTTTTTCGAAGTTTCTCCTGGTGCATATGGGTTGTGCTGGGTTCTAAACTAACTCTACACTGCTTCATAGGTTTTCGAGTTATTTCATTACTTTTTTGAGTTTTTCGACGTTTCTCATGTTGCACATGTGTTGTGCTGCTTAACTAACTACTCTACGCTGCTTCAGAAGATTTCGAGTTATTTCATCACTTTTTTGATTTTTTCGATGTTTCTCATGTTGCACATGTGTTGTGCTGTGTTCTACACTACTCTACGCTGCTTCACAAGATTTCCAGTTAATTGTATACTTTTTTGAGTTTTTAGAAGTTTCGCATGTTGCGAATGTGTTGTGCTGCTTAACTTACTACTCTACGCTGCTTCAGAAGATTTTCTAGTTATTTCATTACTTTTTTTAGTTTTTCTAAGTTTCTCAGGTTGCATATGTGTTGTGCTGGGTACTAAACTAACTCTACACTGCTTCAGAGGTTTTCGAGTTATTTCATAACTTTTTTGAGTTTTTCGAAGTTTCTCATGTTGCACATGTGTTGTTCTGTGTTCTACACAACTCTACGCGGTTGCAGAAGATTCGAGTTGTTTGTATACTTTCTTGAGTTTTTCGAAGTTTCTCCTGGTGCATATGGGTTGTGCTGGGTTCTAAACTAACTCTACACTGCTTCATAGGTTTTCGAGTTATTTCATTACTTTTTTGAGTTTTTCGACGTTTCTCATGTTGCACATGTGTTGTGCTGCTTAACTAACTACTCTACGCTGCTTCAGAAGATTTCGAGTTATTTCATCACTTTTTTGATTTTTTCGATGTTTCTCATGTTGCACATGTGTTGTGCTGTGTTCTACACTACTCTACGCTGCTTCACAAGATTTCCAGTTAATTGTATACTTTTTTGAGTTTTTAGAAGTTTCGCATGTTGCGAATGTGTTGTGCTGCTTAACTTACTACTCTACGCTGCTTCAGAAGATTTTCTAGTTATTTCATTACTTTTTTTAGTTTTTCTAAGTTTCTCAGGTTGCATATGTGTTGTGCTGGGTACTAAACTAACTCTACACTGCTTCAGAGGTTTTCGAGTTATTTCATAACTTTTTTGAGTTTTTCGAAGTTTCTCATGTTGCACATGTGTTGTTCTGTGTTCTACACAACTCTACGCGGTTGCAGAAGATTCGAGTTGTTTGTATACTTTCTTGAGTTTTTCGAAGTTTCTGATGTTGCGAATGTGTTGTGCTGTTTAACTAACTACTCTACGCTGCTTCAGAAGATTTCGAGTTATTTCATCACTTTTTTGATTTTTTCGATGTTTCTCATGTTGCGTATGTGTTGTGCTGTGTTCGACACTATTCTACGCTGCTTCACAAGATTTCCAGTTAATTGTATACTTTTTTGAGTTCTTCGAAGTTTCTCATGTTGCGAATGTGTTGTGCTGTTTAACTAACTACTCTACGCTGCTTCAGAAGATTTCGAGTTATTTCATCACTTTTTTGATTTTTTTGATGTTTGTCATGTTGCGTATGTGTTGTGCTGTGTTCTACACTATTCTACGCTGCTTCACAAGATTTCCAGTTAATTGTATACTTTTTTGAGTTTTTCGAAGTTTCTCATGTTGCATATGTGTTGTGTTGTGTTCTACACTAGTCTACGCGGTTGCAGAAGATTCGAGTTGTTTGTATACTTTCTTGAGTTTTTCGAAGTTTCTCCTGGTGCATATGGGTTGTGCTGGGTTCTAAACTAACTCTACACTGCTTCATAGGTTTTCGAGTTATTTCATTACTTTTTTGAGTTTTTCGACGTTTCTCATGTTGCACATGTGTTGTGCTGCTTAACTAACTACTCTACGCTGCTTCAGAAGATTTCGAGTTATTTCATCACTTTTTTGATTTTTTCGATGTTTCTCATGTTGCACATGTGTTGTGCTGTGTTCTACACTACTCTACGCTGCTTCACAAGATTTCCAGTTAATTGTATACTTTTTTGAGTTTTTAGAAGTTTCGCATGTTGCGAATGTGTTGTGCTGCTTAACTTACTACTCTACGCTGCTTCAGAAGATTTTCTAGTTATTTCATTACTTTTTTTAGTTTTTCTAAGTTTCTCAGGTTGCATATGTGTTGTGCTGGGTACTAAACTAACTCTACACTGCTTCAGAGGTTTTCGAGTTATTTCATAACTTTTTTGAGTTTTTCGAAGTTTCTCATGTTGCACATGTGTTGTTCTGTGTTCTACACAACTCTACGCGGTTGCAGAAGATTCGAGTTGTTTGTATACTTTCTTGAGTTTTTCGAAGTTTCTCCTGGTGCATATGGGTTGTGCTGGGTTCTAAACTAACTCTACACTGCTTCATAGGTTTTCGAGTTATTTCATTACTTTTTTGAGTTTTTCGACGTTTCTCATGTTGCACATGTGTTGTGCTGCTTAACTAACTACTCTACGCTGCTTCAGAAGATTTCGAGTTATTTCATCACTTTTTTGATTTTTTCGATGTTTCTCATGTTGCACATGTGTTGTGCTGTGTTCTACACTACTCTACGCTGCTTCACAAGATTTCCAGTTAATTGTATACTTTTTTGAGTTTTTAGAAGTTTCGCATGTTGCGAATGTGTTGTGCTGCTTAACTTACTACTCTACGCTGCTTCAGAAGATTTTCTAGTTATTTCATTACTTTTTTTAGTTTTTCTAAGTTTCTCAGGTTGCATATGTGTTGTGCTGGGTACTAAACTAACTCTACACTGCTTCAGAGGTTTTCGAGTTATTTCATAACTTTTTTGAGTTTTTCGAACTTTCTCATGTTGCACATGTGTTGTTCTGTGTTCTACACAACTCTACGCGGTTGCAGAAGATTCGAGTTGTTTGTATACTTTCTTGAGTTTTTCGAAGTTTCTGATGTTGCGAATGTGTTGTGCTGTTTAACTAACTACTCTACGCTGCTTCAGAAGATTTCGAGTTATTTCATCACTTTTTTGATTTTTTCGATGTTTCTCATGTTGCGTATGTGTTGTGCTGTGTTCTACACTACTCTACGCTGCTTCACAAGAATTCCAGTTAATTGTATACTTTTTTGAGTTTTTAGAAGTTTCGCATGTTGCGAATGTGTTGTGCTGCTTAACTAACTACTCTACGCTGCTTCAGAAGATTTCGTGTTATTTCATCACTTTTTTGATTTTTTTGATGTTTGTCATGTTGCGTATGTGTTGTGCTGTGTTCTACACTATTCTACGCTGCTTCACAAGATTTCCAGTTAATTGTATACTTTTTTGAGTTTTTCGAAGTTTCTCATGTTGCATATGTGTTGTGTTGTGTTCTACACTAGTCTACGCGCTTGCAGAAGATTCGAGTTGTTTGTACACTTTCTTGAGTTTTTCGAAGTTTCTCCTGGTGCATATGGGTCGTGCTGGGTTCTACACTACTCTACACTGTTGCAGAAGATTTCGAGTTATTTGTATACTTTGTTGAGCTTTTCGTAGTTTCCCCTGGTGCATATGGGGTGTGCTGGGTTCTGAACTAACTCTACGCTGGTTCAGAGGTTTTCGAGTTATTTTTTTAAATTTTTGAGTCTTTCGAAGCTTTTCATGTTGCGTATGTGTTGTGCTGGGTTCTACATTACTCTACGCTGTTTCAGAGATTTTCTAGTTATTTCATTACTTTTTTCAGTTTTTCTAAGTTTCTCATGTTGCATATGTGTTGTGCTGGGTACTAAACTAACTCTACACTGCTTCAGAGGTTTTCGAGTTATTTCATAACTTTTTTGAGTTTTTCGAAGTTTCTCATGTTGCACATGTGTTGTTCTGTGTTCTACACTACTCTACGCGGTTGCAGAATATTCGAGTTATTGCATTACTTTTTTGATTTTTTCGATGTTTCGCATGTTGCGTATGTGTTGTGCTGTGTTCTACACTACTCTACGCTGCTTCACAAGATTTCCAGTTAATTGTATACTTTTTTGAGTTTTTCGAAGTTTCTCATGTTGCGAATGTGTTGTGCTGCTTCACTAACTACTCTACGCTGCTTCAGAAGATTTCGAGTTATTTCATCATTTTTTTGATTTTTTCGATGTTTCTCATGTTGCGTTTATGTTGTGCTGTGTTCTGCACTACTCTACGCTGCTTCACAAGATTACCAGTTAATTGTATACTTTTTTGAGTTTTTCGAAGTTTCTCATGTTGCATATGTGTTGTGTTGTGTTCTACACTAGTCTACGCGGTTGCAGAAGATTCGAGTTGTTTGTATACTTTCTTGAGTTTTTCGAAGTTTCTCCTGGTGCATATGGGTTGTGCTGGGTTCTAAACTAACTCTACACTGCTTCATAGGTTTTCGAGTTATTTCATTACTTTTTTGAGTTTTTCGACGTTTCTCATGTTGCACATGTGTTGTGCTGCTTAACTAACTACTCTACGCTGCTTCAGATGATTTCGAGTTATTTCATCACTTTTTTGATTTTTTCGATGTTTCTCATGTTGCACATGTGTTGTGCTGTGTTCTACACTACTCTACGCTGCTTCACAAGATTTCCAGTTAATTGTATACTTTTTTGAGTTTTTAGAAGTTTCGCATGTTGCGAATGTGTTGTGCTGCTTAACTAACTACTCTACGCTGCTTCAGAAGATTTTCTAGTTATTTCATTACTTTTTTTAGTTTTTCTAAGTTTCTCAGGTTGCATATGTGTTGTGCTGGGTACTAAACTAACTCTACACTGCTTCAGAGGTTTTCGAGTTATTTCATAACTTTTTTGAGTTTTTCGAAGTTTCTCATGTTGCGAATGTGTTGTGCTGCTTAACTAACTACTCTACGCTGCTTCAGAAGATTTCGAGTTATTTCATCACTTTTTTGATTTTTTCGATGTTTCGCATGTTGCGTATGTGTTGTGCTGTGTTCTACACTACTCTACGCTGCTTCACAAGATTTCCAGTTAATTGTATACTTTTTTGAGTTTTTCGAAGTTTCTCATGTTGCGAATGTGTTGTGCTGTGTTCTACAGTATTCTGCGCTGCTTCACAAAATTTCCAGTTAATTGTATACTTTTTTGAGTTTTGCGAAGTTTCTCATGTTGCATATGTGTTGTGTTGTGTTCTACACTAGTCTACGCGGTTGCAGAAGATTCGAGTTGTTTGTATACTTTCTTGAGTTTTTCGAAGTTTCTCCTGGTGCATATGGGTTGTGCTGGGTTCTAAACTAACTCTACACTGCTTCATAGGTTTTCGAGTTATTTCATTACTTTTTTGAGTTTTTCGACGTTTCTCATGTTGCACATGTGTTGTGCTGCTTAACTAACTACTCTACGCTGCTTCAGAAGATTTCGAGTTATTTCATCACTTTTTTGATTTTTTCGATGTTTCTCATGTTGCACATGTGTTGTGCTGTGTTCTACACTACTCTACGCTGCTTCACAAGATTTCCAGTTAATTGTATACTTTTTTGAGTTTTTAGAAGTTTCGCATGTTGCGAATGTGTTGTGCTGCTTAACTTACTACTCTACGCTGCTTCAGAAGATTTTCTAGTTATTTCATTACTTTTTTTAGTTTTTCTAAGTTTCTCAGGTTGCATATGTGTTGTGCTGGGTACTAAACTAACTCTACACTGCTTCAGAGGTTTTCGAGTTATTTCATAACTTTTTTGAGTTTTTCGAAGTTTCTCATGTTGCACATGTGTTGTTCTGTGTTCTACACAACTCTACGCGGTTGCAGAAGATTCGAGTTGTTTGTATACTTTCTTGAGTTTTTCGAAGTTTCTCCTGGTGCATATGGGTTGTGCTGGGTTCTAAACTAACTCTACACTGCTTCATAGGTTTTCGAGTTATTTCATTACTTTTTTGAGTTTTTCGACGTTTCTCATGTTGCACATGTGTTGTGCTGCTTAACTAACTACTCTACGCTGCTTCAGAAGATTTCGAGTTATTTCATCACTTTTTTGATTTTTTCGATGTTTCTCATGTTGCACATGTGTTGTGCTGTGTTCTACACTACTCTACGCTGCTTCACAAGATTTCCAGTTAATTGTATACTTTTTTGAGTTTTTAGAAGTTTCGCATGTTGCGAATGTGTTGTGCTGCTTAACTTACTACTCTACGCTGCTTCAGAAGATTTTCTAGTTATTGAATTACTTTTTTTAGTTTTTCTAAGTTTCTCAGGTTGCATATGTGTTGTGCTGGGTACTAAACTAACTCTACACTGCTTCAGAGGTTTTCGAGTTATTTCATAACTTTTTTGAGTTTTTCGAACTTTCTCATGTTGCACATGTGTTGTTCTGTGTTCTACACAACTCTACGCGGTTGCAGAAGATTCGAGTTGTTTGTATACTTTCTTGAGTTTTTCGAAGTTTCTGATGTTGCGAATGTGTTGTGCTGTTTAACTAACTACTCTACGCTGCTTCAGAAGATTTCGAGTTATTTCATCACTTTTTTGATTTTTTCGATGTTTCTCATGTTGCGTATGTGTTGTGCTGTGTTCTACACTACTCTACGCTGCTTCACAAGAATTCCAGTTAATTGTATACTTTTTTGAGTTTTTAGAAGTTTCGCATGTTGCGAATGTGTTGTGCTGCTTAACTAACTACTCTACGCTGCTTCAGAAGATTTCGTGTTATTTCATCACTTTTTTGATTTTTTTGATGTTTGTCATGTTGCGTATGTGTTGTGCTGTGTTCTACACTATTCTACGCTGCTTCACAAGATTTCCAGTTAATTGTATACTTTTTTGAGTTTTTCGAAGTTTCTCATGTTGCATATGTGTTGTGTTGTGTTCTACACTAGTCTACGCGGTTGCAGAAGATTCGAGTTGTTTGTACACTTTCTTGAGTTTTTCGAAGTTTCTCCTGGTGCATATGGGTCGTGCTGGGTTCTACACTACTCTACACTGTTGCAGAAGATTTCGAGTTATTTGTATACTTTGTTGAGCTTTTCGTAGTTTCCCCTGGTGCATATGGGGTGTGCTGGGTTCTGAACTAACTCTACGCTGGTTCAGAGGTTTTCGAGTTATTTTTTTAAATTTTTGAGTCTTTCGAAGCTTTTCATGTTGCGTATGTGTTGTGCTGGGTTCTACATTACTCTACGCTGTTTCAGAGATTTTCTAGTTATTTCATTACTTTTTTCAGTTTTTCTAAGTTTCTCATGTTGCATATGTGTTGTGCTGGGTACTAAACTAACTCTACACTGCTTCAGAGGTTTTCGAGTTATTTCATAACTTTTTTGAGTTTTTCGAAGTTTCTCATGTTGCACATGTGTTGTTCTGTGTTCTACACTACTCTACGCGGTTGCAGAATATTCGAGTTATTGCATTACTTTTTTGATTTTTTCGATGTTTCGCATGTTGCGTATGTGTTGTGCTGTGTTCTACACTACTCTACGCTGCTTCACAAGATTTCCAGTTAATTGTATACTTTTTTGAGTTTTTCGAAGTTTCTCATGTTGCGAATGTGTTGTGCTGCTTCACTAACTACTCTACGCTGCTTCAGAAGATTTCGAGTTATTTCATCATTTTTTTGATTTTTTCGATGTTTCTCATGTTGCGTTTATGTTGTGCTGTGTTCTGCACTACTCTACGCTGCTTCACAAGATTACCAGTTAATTGTATACTTTTTTGAGTTTTTCGAAGTTTCTCATGTTGCATATGTGTTGTGTTGTGTTCTACACTAGTCTACGCGGTTGCAGAAGATTCGAGTTGTTTGTATACTTTCTTGAGTTTTTCGAAGTTTCTCCTGGTGCATATGGGTTGTGCTGGGTTCTAAACTAACTCTACACTGCTTCATAGGTTTTCGAGTTATTTCATTACTTTTTTGAGTTTTTCGACGTTTCTCATGTTGCACATGTGTTGTGCTGCTTAACTAACTACTCTACGCTGCTTCAGATGATTTCGAGTTATTTCATCACTTTTTTGATTTTTTCGATGTTTCTCATGTTGCACATGTGTTGTGCTGTGTTCTACACTACTCTACGCTGCTTCACAAGATTTCCAGTTAATTGTATACTTTTTTGAGTTTTTAGAAGTTTCGCATGTTGCGAATGTGTTGTGCTGCTTAACTAACTACTCTACGCTGCTTCAGAAGATTTTCTAGTTATTTCATTACTTTTTTTAGTTTTTCTAAGTTTCTCAGGTTGCATATGTGTTGTGCTGGGTACTAAACTAACTCTACACTGCTTCAGAGGTTTTCGAGTTATTTCATAACTTTTTTGAGTTTTTCGAAGTTTCTCATGTTGCGAATGTGTTGTGCTGCTTAACTAACTACTCTACGCTGCTTCAGAAGATTTCGAGTTATTTCATCACTTTTTTGATTTTTTCGATGTTTCGCATGTTGCGTATGTGTTGTGCTGTGTTCTACACTACTCTACGCTGCTTCACAAGATTTCCAGTTAATTGTATACTTTTTTGAGTTTTTCGAAGTTTCTCATGTTGCGAATGTGTTGTGCTGTGTTCTACAGTATTCTGCGCTGCTTCACAAAATTTCCAGTTAATTGTATACTTTTTTGAGTTTTGCGAAGTTTCTCATGTTGCATATGGGTCGTGCTGGGTTCTACACTACTCTACACTGTTGCAGAAGATATCGAGTTATTTGTATACTTTGTTGAGCTTTTCGTAGTTTCTCCTGGTGCATATGGGTTGTGCTGGGTTCTGAACTAACTCTACGCTGGTTCAGAGGTTTTCGAGTTATTTCATCACTTTTTTGATTTTTTCGATGTTTCTCATGTTGCGTATATGTTGTGCTGTGTTCTGCACTACTCTACGGTGCTTCACAAGATTTCCAGTTAATTGTATACTTTTTTCAGTTTTTCGAAGTTTCTCATGTTGCGAATGTGTTGTGCTGCTTAAGTAACTACTCTGCGCTGCTTCAGAAGATTTCGAGTTATTTCATCACTTTTTTGATTTTTTCGATGTTTCTCATGTTGCGTATATGTTGTGCTGTGTTCTGCACTACTCTACGCTGCTTCACAAGATTACCAGTTAATTGTATACTTTTTTGAGTTTTTCGAAGTTTCTCATGTTGTGTATGTGTTGTGCTGCGTAACTACACTACTCTATGCTGCTTCAGAAGATTTCGAGTTATTTTTTTACTTTTTTGAGTTTTTCGAAGTTTCTCATGTTGCATATGTGTTGTGTTGTGTTCTACACTAGTCTACGCGGTTGCAGAAGATTCGAGTTGTTTGTATACTTTCTTGAGTTTTTCGAAGTTTCTCATGTTGCGAATGTGTTGTGCTGCTTAAGTAACTACTCTGCGCTGCTTCAGAAGATTTCGAGTTATTTCATCACTTTTTTGATTTTTTCTGATGTTTCTCATGTTGCGTATATGTTGTGCTGTGTTCCGCACTACTCTACGCTGCTTCACAAGATTACCAGTTAATTGTATACTTTTTTGAGTTTTTCGAAGTTTCTCATGTTGTGTATGTGTTGTGCTGCGTAACTACACTACTCTATGCTGCTTCAGAAGATTTCGAGTTATTTTTTTACTTTTTTGAGTTTTTCGAAGTTTCTCATGTTGCATATGTGTTGTGTTGTGTTCTACACTAGTCTACGCGGTTGCAGAAGATTCGAGTTGTTTGTATACTTTCTTGAGTTTTTCGAAGTTTCTCCTGGTGCATATGGGTTGTGCTGGGTTCTAAACTAACTCTACACTGCTTCAGAGGTTTTCGAGTTATTTCATTACTTTTTTGAGTTTTTCGACGTTTCTCATGTTGCACATGTGTTGTGCTGCTTATCTAACTACTCTACGCTGCTTCAGAAGATTTCGAGTTATTTTTATACTTTTTTGAATTTTTCGAAGTTTCTCATGTTGCACATGTGTTGTGCTGTGTTCTACACTACTCTCCGCTGCTTCACAAGATTTCCAGTTAATTGTATACTTTCTTGAGTTTTTCGTAGTTTCTCCTGGTGCATATGGGTTGTGCTGGGTTCTGAACTAACTCTACGCTGGTTCAGAGGTTTTCGAGTTACTTTTTTTAATTTTTGAGTCTTTCGAAGCTTTTCATGTTGCGTATGTGTTGTGCTGTGTTCTACACTACTCTACGCTGCTTCACAAGATTTCCAGTTAATTGTATACTTTTTTGAGTTTTTCGAAGTTTCTCATATTGCATATGTGTTGTGTTGTGTTGTACACTAGTCTACGCGGTTGCAGAAGACTCGAGTTGTTTGTACACTTTCTTGAGTTTTTCGAAGTTTCTCCTGGTGCATATGGGTCGTGCTGGGTTCTACACTACTCTACGCTGCTTCACAAGATTTCCAGTTAATTTTATACTTTTTTGAGTTTTTCGAAGTTTCTCATGTTGCGAATGTGTTGTGCTGCTTAACTAACTACTCTACGCTGCTTCTGATGATTTCGAGTTATTTCATCACTTTTTTGATTTTTTCGATGTTTCTCATGTTGCGTATGTGTTGTGCTGTGTTCTACACTATTCTACGTTGCTTCACAAGATTTCCAGTTAATTGTATACTTTTTTGAGTTTTTCGAAGTTTCTCATGTTGCGAATGTGTTGTGCTGCTTAACTAACTACTCTACGCTGCTTCAGATGATTTCGAGTTATTTCATCACTTTTTTGATTTTTTTCGATGTTTCTCATGTTGCGTATGTGTTGTGCTGTGTTCTACGCTGCTTCACAAGATTTCCAGTTAATTGTATACTTTTTTGAGTTTTTCGAAGTTTCTCATATTGCGTATGTGTTGTGTTGTGTTGTACACTAGTCTACGCGGTTGCAGAAGACTCGAGTTGTTTGTACACTTTCTTGAGTTTTTCTAAGTTTCTCCTGGTGCATATGGGTCGTGCTGGGTTCTACACTACTCTACACTGTTGCAGAAGATTTCGAGTTATTTGTATACTTTGTTGAGCTTTTCGTAGTTTCTCCTGGTGCATATGGGTTGTGCTGGGTTCTGAACTAACTCTACGCTGGTTCAGAGGTTTTCGAGTTATTTTTTTTAATTTTTGAGTCTTTCGAAGCTTTTCATGTTGCGTATGTGTTGTGCTGGGCTCTACATTACTCTACGCTGTTTCAGAGATTTTCTAGTTATTTCATTACTTTTTTCAGTTTTTCTAAGTTTCTCATGTTGCATATGTGTTGTGCTGGGTACTAAACTAACTCTACACTGCTTCAGAGGTTTTCGAGTTATTTCATAACTTTTTTGAGTTTTTCGTAGTTTCTCATGTTGCACATGTGTTGTTCTGTGTTCTACACTACTCTACGCGGTTGCAGAAGATTCGAGTTTGTATACTTTCTTGAGTTTTTCGAAGTTTCTGATGTTGCGAATGTGTTGTGCTGTTTAACTAACGACTCTACGCTGCTTCAGAAGATTTCGAGTTATTGCATTACTTTTTTGATTTTTTCGATGTTTCTAATGTTGCGTATGTGTTGTGCTATGTTCTACACTACTCTACGCTGCTTCACAAGATTTCCAGTTAATTGTATACTTTTTTGAGTTTTTCGAAGTTTCTCATGTTGCGAATGTGTTGTGCTGCTTAACTAACTATTCTACGCTGCTTCAGAAGATTTCGAGTTATTTCATCACTTTTTTGATTTTTTCGATGTTTCTCATGTTGTGTATGTGTTGTGCTGCGTAACTACACTACTCTATGCTGCTTTAGAAGATTTCGAGTTATTTTTTTACTTTTTTGAGTTTTTCGAAGTTTCTCATGTTGCATATGTGTTGTGTTGTGTTCTACACTAGTCTACGCGGTTGCAGAAGATTCGAGTTGTTTGTATACTTGAGTTTTTCGAAGTTTCTCCTGGTACATATGGGTTGTGCTGGGTTCTAAACTAACTCTACACTGCTTCAGAGGTTTTCGAGTTATTGCATTACTTTTTTGAGTTTTTCGACGTTTCTCATGTTGCACATGTGTTGTGCTGCTTACCTAACTACTCTACGCTGCTTCAGAAGATTTCGAGTTATTTTTATACTTTTTTGAATTTTTGGAAGTTACTCATGTTGCACATGTGTTCTACACTACTCTCCGCTGCTTCACAAGATTTCCAGTTAATTGTATACTTTCTTGAGTTTTTCGTAGTTTCACAAGGTGCATAAGGGTTGTGCTGGGTTCTGAACTAACTCTACGCTGGTTCAGAGGTTTTTGAGTTATTTTTTTAAATTTTTGAGTCTTTCGAAGCTTTTCATGTTGTGTATGTGTTGTTCTGTGTTCTACACAACTCTACGCGGTTGCAGAAGATTCGAGTTGTTTGTATACTTTCTTGAGTTTTTCGAAGTTTCTCATGTTGCGAATGTGTTGTGCTGTTTAACTAACTACTCTACGCTGCTTCAGAAGATTTCGAGTTATTTCATCACTTTTTTGTTTTTTTCGATGTTTCTCATGTTGCGTATGTGTTGTGCTGTGTTCTACACTACTCTCCGCTGCTTCACAAGATTTCCAGTTAATTGTATACTTTTTTGAGTTTTTCGAAGTTTCTCATGTTGCGAATGTGTTGTGCTGCGTAACTACACTACTTTATGCTGCCTCAGAAGATTTCGAGTTATTTTTTTACTTTTTTGAGTTTTTCGAAGTTTCTCATGTTGCATATGTGTTGTGTTGTGTTCTACACTAGTCTACGCGGTTGCAGAAGATTCGAGTTGTTTGTATACTTTCTTGAGTTTTTCGAAGTTTCTCATGTTGCGAATGTGTTGTGCTGCTTAAGTAACTACTCTGCGCTGCTTCAGAAGATTTCGAGTTATTTCATCACTTTTTTGATTTTTTTCGATGTTTCTCATGTTGCGTATATGTTGTGCTGTATTCCGCACTACTCTACGCTGCTTCACAAGATTACCAGTTAATTGTATACTTTTTTGAGTTTTTCGAAGTTTCTCATGTTGTGTATGTGTTGTGCTGCGTAACTACACTACTCTATGCTGCTTCAGAAGATTTCGAGTTATTTTTTTACTTTTTTGAGTTTTTCGAAGTTTCTCATGTTGCATATGTGTTGTGTTGTGTTCTACACAAGTTTCTCCTGGTGCATATGGGTTGTGCTGGGTTCTAAACTAACTCTACACTGCTTCAGAGGTTTTCGAGTTATTTCATTACTTTTTTGAGTTTTTCGACGTTTCTCATGTTGCACATGTGTTGTGCTGCTTATCTAACTACTCTACGCTGCTTCAGAAGATTTCGAGTTATTTTTATACTTTTTTGAATTTTTCGAAGTTTCTCATGTTGCACATGTGTTGTGCTGTGTTCTACACTACTCTCCGCTGCTGCACAAGATTTCCAGTTAATTGTATACTTTCTTGAGTTTTTCGTAGTTTCTCCTGGTGCATATGGGTTGTGCTGGGTTCTGAACTAACTCTACGCTGGTTCAGAGGTTTTCGAGTTACTTTTTTTAATTTTTGAGTCTTTCGAAGCTTTTCATGTTGCGTATGTGTTGTGCTGGGTTCTACATTACTCTACGCTGTTTCAGAGATTTTCTAGTTATTTCATTACTTTTTTCAGTTTTTCTAAATTTCTCAGGTTGCATATGTGTTGTGCTGGGTACTAAACTAACTCTACACTGCTTCAGAGGTTTTCGAGTTATTTCATAACTTTTTTGAGTTTTTCGAAGTTTCTCATGATGCACATGTGTTGTTCTGTGTTCTACACTACTCTACGCGGTTGCAGAAGATTCGAGTTGTTTGTATACTTTCTTGAGTTTTTCGAAGTTTCTGATGTTGCGAATGTGTTGTGCTGTTTAACTAACTACTCTACGCTGCTTCAGAAGATTTCGAGTTATTGCATTACTTTTTTGATTTTTTCGATGTTTCTCATGTTGCGTATGTGTTGTGCTGTGTTCTACACTACTCTACGCTGCTTCACAAGATTTCCAGTTAATTGTATACTTTTTTGAGTTTTTCGAAGTTTCTCATATTGCATATGTGTTGTGTTGTGTTGTACACTAGTCTACGCGGTTGCAGAAGACTCGAGTTGTTTGTACACTTTCTTGAGTTTTTCGAAGTTTCTCCTGGTGCATATGGGTCGTGCTGGGTTCTACACTACTCTACGCTGCTTCACAAGATTTCCAGTTAATTTTATACTTTTTTGAGTTTTTCGAAGTTTCTCATGTTGCGAATGTGTTGTGCTGCTTAACTAACTACTCTACGCTGCTTCAGATGATTTCGAGTTATTTCATCACTTTTTTGATTTTTTCGATGTTTCTCATGTTGCGTATGTGTTGTGCTGTGTTCTACGCTGCTTCACAAGATTTCCAGTTAATTGTATACTTTTTTGAGTTTTTCGAAGTTTCTCATATTGCATATGTGTTGTGTTGTGTTGTACACTAGTCTACGCGGTTGCAGAAGACTCGAGTTGTTTGTACACTTTCTTGAGTTTTTCGAAGTTTCTCCTGGTGCATATGGGTCGTGCTGGGTTTTACACTACTCTACACTGTTGCAGAAGATTTCGAGTTATTTGTATACTTTGTTGAGCTTTTCGTAGTTTCTCCCGGTGCATATGGGTTGTGCTGGGTTCTGAACTAACTCTACGCTGGTTCAGAGGTTTTCGAGTTATTTTTTTTAATTTTTGAGTCTTTCGAAGCTTTTCATGTTGCGTATGTGTTGTGCTGGGCTCTACATTACTCTACGCTGTTTCAGAGATTTTCTAGTTATTTCATTACTTTTTTCAGTTTTTCTAAGTTTCTCATGTTGCATATGTGTTGTGCTGGGTACTAAACTAACTCTACACTGCTTCAGAGGTTTTCGAGTTATTTCATAACTTTTTTGAGTTTTTCGTAGTTTCTCATGTTGCACATGTGTTGTTCTGTGTTCTACACTACTCTACGCGGTTGCAGAAGATTCGAGTTTGTATACTTTCTTGAGTTTTTCGAAGTTTCTGATGTTGCGAATGTGTTGTGCTGTTTAACTAACGACTCTACGCTGCTTCAGAAGATTTCGAGTTATTGCATTACTTTTTTGAATTTTTCGATGTTTCTCATGTTGCGTATGTGTTGTGCTGTGTTCTACACTATTCTACGCTGCTTCACAAGATTTCCAGTTAATTGTATACTTTTTTGAGTTTTTCGAAGTTTCTCATGTTGCGAATGTGTTGTGCTGCTTAACTAACTATTCTACGCTGCTTCAGAAGATTTCGAGTTATTTCATCACTTTTTTGATTTTTTCGATGTTTCTCATGTTGCGTATGTGTTGTGCTGTGTTCTACACTATTCTACGCTGCTTCACAAGATTTCCAGTTAATTGTATACTTTTTTGAGTTTTGCGAAGTTTCTCATGTTGCGAATGTGTTGTGCTGCTTAAGTAACTACTCCGCACTGCTTCAGAAGATTTCGATTTATTTCATCACTTTTTTGATTTTTTCGATGTTTCTCATGTTGCGTATATGTTGTGCTGTGTTCTGCACTACTCTACGCTGCTTCACAAGATTACCAGTTAATTGTATACTTTTTTGAGTTTTTCGAAGTTTCTCATGTTGTGTATGTGTTGTGCTGCGTAACTACACTACTCTATGCTGCTTTAGAAGATTTCGAGTTATTTTTTTACTTTTTTGAGTTTTTCGAAGTTTCTCATGTTGCATATGTGTTATGTTGTGTTCTACACTAGTCTACGCGGTTGCAGAAGATTCGAGTTGTTTGTATACTTGAGTTTTTCGAAGTTTCTCCTGGTACATATGGGTTGTGCTGGGTTCTAAACTAACTCTACACTGCTTCAGAGGTTTTCGAGTTATTGCATTACTTTTTTGAGTTTTTCGACGTTTCTCATGTTGCACATGTGTTGTGCTGCTTAACTAACTACTCTACGCTGCTTCAGAAGATTTCGAGTTATTTTTATACTTTTTTGAATTTTTCGAAGTTTCTCATGTTGCACATGTGTTGTGCTGTGTTCTACACTACTCTCCGCTGCTTCACAAGATTTCCAGTTAATTGTATACTTTCTTGAGTTTTTCGTAGTTTCACAAGGTGCATGTGGGTTGTGCTGGGTTCTGAACTAACTCTACGCTGGTTCAGAGGTTTTTGAGTTATTTTTTTAAATTTTTGAGTCTTTCGAAGCTTTTCATGTTGCGTATGTGTTGTTCTGTGTTCTACACAACTCTACGCGGTTGCAGAAGATTCGAGTTGTTTGTATACTTTCTTGAGTTTTTCGAAGTTTCTCATGTTGCGAATGTGTTGTGCTGTTTAACTAACTACTCTACGCTGCTTCAGAAGATTTCGAGTTATTTCATCACTTTTTTGTTTTTTTCGATGTTTCTCATGTTGCGTATGTGTTGTGCTGTGTTCTACACTACTCTCCGCTGCTTCACAAGATTTCCAGTTAATTGTATACTTTTTTGAGTTTTTCGAAGTTTCTCATGTTGCGAATGTGTTGTGCTGCGTAACTACACTACTTTATGCTGCCTCAGAAGATTTCGAGTTATTTTTTTACTTTTTTGAGTTTTTCGAAGTTTCTCATGTTGCACATGTGTTGTGCTGTGTTCTACACTACTCTCCGCTGCTTCACAAGATTTCCAGTTAATTGTATACTTTCTTGAGTTTTTCGTAGTTTCTCCTGGTGCATATGGGTTGTGCTGGGTTCTGAACTAACTCTACGCTGGTTCAGAGGTTTTCGAGTTACTTTTTTTAATTTTTGAGTCTTTCGAAGCTTTTCATGTTGCGTATGTGTTGTGCTGGGTTCTACATTACTCTACGCTGTTTCAGAGATTTTCTAGTTATTTCATTACTTTTTTCAGTTTTTCTAAGTTTCTCAGGTTGCATATGTGTTGTGCTGGGTACTAAACTAACTCTACACTGCTTCAGAGGTTTTCGAGTTATTTCATAACTTTTTTGAGTTTTTCGAAGTTTCTCATGATGCACATGTGTTGTTCTGTGTTCTACACTACTCTACGCGGTTGCAGAAGATTCGAGTTGTTTGTATACTTTCTTGAGTTTTTCGAAGTTTCTGATGTTGCGAATGTGTTGTGCTGTTTAACTAACTACTCTACGCTGCTTCAGAAGATTTCGAGTTATTGCATTACTTTTTTGATTTTTTCGATGTTTCTCATGTTGCGTATGTGTTGTGCTGTGTTCTACACTACTCTACGCTGCTTCACAAGATTTCCAGTTAATTGTATACTTTTTTGAGTTTTTCGAAGTTTCTCATATTGCATATGTGTTGTGTTGTGTTGTACACTAGTCTACGCGGTTGCAGAAGACTCGAGTTGTTTGTACACTTTCTTGAGTTTTTCGAAGTTTCTCCTGGTGCATATGGGTCGTGCTGGGTTCTACACTACTCTATGCTGCTTCACAAGATTTCCAGTTAATTTTATACTTTTTTGAGTTTTTCGAAGTTTCTCATGTTGCGAATGTGTTGTGCTGCTTAACTAACTACTCTACGCTGCTTCAGATGATTTCGAGTTATTTCATCACTTTTTTGATTTTTTCGATGTTTCTCATGTTGCGTATGTGTTGTGCTGTGTTCTACACTATTCTACGCTGCTTCACAAGATTTCCAGTTAATTGTATACTTGTTTGAGTTTATCAAAGTTTCTCATGTTGCGAATGTGTTGTGCTGTGTTCTACACTACTCTACGCTGCTTCACAAGATTTCCAGTTAATTGTATACTTTCTTGAGTTTTTCGAAGTTTCTCATGTTGCGAATGTGTTGTGCTGTTTAACTAACTACTCTACGCTGCTTCAGAAGATTTCGAGTTATTTCATCACTTTTTTGTATTTTTCGATGTTTCTCATGTTGCGTATGTGTTGTGCTGTGTTCTACACTAGTCTACGCGGTTGCAGAAGATTCGAGTTGTTTGTACACTTTCTTGAGTTTTTCGAAGTTTCTCCTGGTACATATGGGTTGTGCTGGGTTCTAAACTAACTCTACACTGCTTCAGAGGTTTTCGAGTTATTGCATTACTTTTTTGAGTTTTTCGACGTTTCTCATGTTGCACATGTGTTGTGCTGCTTAACTAACTACTCTACGCTGCTTCAGAAGATTTCGAGTTATTTTTATACTTTTTTGAATTTTTCGAAGTTTCTCATGTTGCACATGTGTTCTACACTACTCTCCGCTGCTTCACAAGATTTCCAGTTAATTGTATACTTTCTTGTGTTTTTCGTAGTTTCACAAGGTGCATAAGGGTTGTGCTGGGTTCTGAACTAACTCTACGCTGGTTCAGAGGTTTTTGAGTTATTTTTTTAAATTTTTGAGTCTTTCGAAGCTTTTCATGTTGTGTATGTGTTGTTCTGTGTTCTACACAACTCTACGCGGTTGCAGAAGATTCGAGTTGTTTGTATACTTTCTTGAGTTTTTCGAAGTTTCTCATGTTGCGAATGTGTTGTGCTGTTTAACTAACTACTCTACGCTGCTTCAGAAGATTTCGAGTTATTTCATCACTTTTTTGTTTTTTTCGATGTTTCTCATGTTGCGTATGTGTTGTGCTGTGTTCTACACTACTCTCCGCTGCTTCACAAGATTTCCAGTTAATTGTATACTTTTTTGAGTTTTTCGAAGTTTCTCATGTTGCGAATGTGTTGTGCTGCGTAACTACACTACTTTATGCTGCCTCAGAAGATTTCGAGTTATTTTTTTACTTTTTTGAGTTTTTCGAAGTTTCTCATGTTGCATATGTGTTGTGTTGTGTTCTACACTAGTCTACGCGGTTGCAGAAGATTCGAGTTGTTTGTATACTTTCTTGAGTTTTTCGAAGTTTCTCATGTTGCGAATGTGTTGTGCTGCTTAAGTAACTACTCTGCGCTGCTTCAGAAGATTTCGAGTTATTTCATCACTTTTTTGATTTTTTTCGATGTTTCTCATGTTGCGTATATGTTGTGCTGTGTTCCGCACTACTCTACGCTGCTTCACAAGATTACCAGTTAATTTTATACTTTTTTGAGTTTTTCGAAGTTTCTCATGTTGTGTATGTGTTGTGCTGCGTAACTACACTACTCTATGCTGCTTCAGAAGATTTCGAGTTATTTTTTTACTTTTTTGAGTTTTTCGAAGTTTCTCATGTTGCATATGTGTTGTGTTGTGTTCTACACTAGTCTACGCGGTTGCAGAAGATTCGAGTTGTTTGTATACTTTCTTGAGTTTTTCGAAGTTTCTCCTGGTGCATATGGGTTGTGCTGGGTTCTAAACTAACTCTACACTGCTTCAGAGGTTTTCGAGTTATTTCATTACTTTTTTGAGTTTTTCGACGTTTCTCATGTTGCACATGTGTTGTGCTGCTTAACTAACTACGCTACGCTGCTTCAGAAGATTTCGAGTTATTTTTATACTTTTTTGAATTTTTCGAAGTTTCTCCTGGTGCATATGG
The DNA here is from genome assembly GCF_044704955.1 of Pristiophorus japonicus. NCBI lineage: Eukaryota > Metazoa > Chordata > Chondrichthyes > Pristiophoridae > Pristiophorus > Pristiophorus japonicus. Next base: position 177,433,161 of record NC_091985.1, read on the forward strand.
GTTGTGCTGGGTTCTGAACTAACTCTACGCTGGTTCAGAGGTTTTCGAGTTACTTTTTTTAATTTTTGAGTCTTTCGAAGCTTTTCATGTTGCGTATGTGTTCTGCTGGGTTCTACATTACTCTACGCTGTTTCAGAGATTTTCTAGTTATTTCATTACTTTTTTCAGTTTTTCTAAGTTTCTCAGGTTGCATATGTGTTGTGCTGGGTACTAAACTAACTCTACACTGCTTCAGAGGTTTTCGAGTTATTTCATAACTTTTTTGAGTTTTTCGAAGTTTCTCATGATGCACATGTGTTGTTCTGTGTTCTACACTACTCTACGCGGTTGCAGAAGATTCGAGTTGTTTGTATACTTTCTTGAGTTTTTCGAAGTTTCTGATGTTGCGAATGTGTTGTGCTGTTTAACTAACTACTCTACGCTGCTTCAGAAGATTTCGAGTTATTGCATTACTTTTTTGATTTTTTCGATGTTTCTCATGTTGCGTATGTGTTGTGCTGTGTTCTACACTACTCTACGCTGCTTCACAAGATTTCCAGTTAATTGTATACTTTTTTGAGTTTTTAGAAGTTTCGCATGTTGCGAATGTGTTGTGCTGCTTAACTTACTACTCTACGCTGCTTCAGAAGATTTTCTAGTTATTGAATTACTTTTTTTAGTTTTTCGAAGTTTCTCATATTGCATATGTGTTGTGTTGTGTTGTACACTAGTCTACGCGGTTGCAGAAGACTCGAGTTGTTTGTACACTTTCTTGAGTTTTTCGAAGTTTCTCCTGGTGCCTATGGGTCGTGCTGGGTTCTACACTACTCTATGCTGCTTCACAAGATTTCCAGTTAATTTTATACTTTTTTGAGTTTTTCGAAGTTTCTCATGTTGCGAATGTGTTGTGCTGCTTAACTAACTACTCTACGCTGCTTCAGATGATATCGAGTTATTTTATCACTTTTTTGATTTTTTCGATGTTTCTCATGTTGCGTATGTGTTGTGCTGTGTTCTACACTATTCTACGCTGCTTCACAAGATTTCCAGTTAATTGTATACTTGTTTGAGTTTTTCGAAGTTTCTCATGTTGCGAATGTGTTGTGCTGTGTTCTACACTACTCTACGCTGCTTCACAAGATTTCCAGTTAATTGTATACTTTCTTGAGTTTTTCGAAGTTTCTCATGTTGCGAATGTGTTGTGCTGTTTAACTAACTACTCTACGCTGCTTCAGAAGATTTCGAGTTATTTCATCACTTTTTTGTATTTTTCGATGTTTCTCATGTTGCGTATGTGTTGTGCTGTGTTCTACACTAGTCTACGCGGTTGCAGAAGATTCGAGTTGTTTGTACACTTTCTTGAGTTTTTCGAAGTTTCTCCTGGTACATATGGGTTGTGCTGGGTTCTAAACTAACTCTACACTGCTTCAGAGGTTTTCGAGTTATTGCATTACTTTTTTGAGTTTTTCGACGTTTCTCATGTTGCACATGTGTTGTGCTGCTTAACTAACTACTCTACGCTGCTTCAGAAGATTTCGAGTTATTTTTATACTTTTTTGAATTTTTCGAAGTTTCTCATGTTGCACATGTGTTGTGCTGTGTTCTACACTACTCTCCGCTGCTTCACAAGATTTCCAGTTAATTGTATACTTTCTTGTGTTTTTCGTAGTTTCACAAGGTGCATAAGGGTTGTGCTGGGTTCTGAACTAACTCTACGCTGGTTCAGAGGTTTTTGAGTTATTTTTTTAAATTTTTGAGTCTTTCGAAGCTTTTCATGTTGTGTATGTGTTGTTCTGTGTTCTACACAACTCTACGCGGTTGCAGAAGATTCGAGTTGTTTGTATACTTTCTTGAGTTTTTCGAAGTTTCTCATGTTGCGAATGTGTTGTGCTGTTTAACTAACTACTCTACGCTGCTTCAGAAGATTTCGAGTTATTTCATCACTTTTTTGTTTTTTTCGATGTTTCTCATGTTGCGTATGTGTTGTGCTGTGTTCTACACTACGCTGCTTCACAAGATTTCCAGTTAATTGTATACTTTTTTGAGTTTTTCGAAGTTTCTCATGTTGCGAATGTGTTGTGCTGCGTAACTACACTACTTTATGCTGCCTCAGAAGATTTCGAGTTATTTTTTTACTTTTTTGAGTTTTTCGAAGTTTCTCATGTTGCATATGTGTTGTGTTGTGTTCTACACTAGTCTACGCGGTTGCAGAAGATTCGAGTTGTTTGTATACTTTCTTGAGTTTTTCGAAGTTTCTCATGTTGCGAATGTGTTGTGCTGCTTAAGTAACTACTCTGCGCTGCTTCAGAAGATTTCGAGTTATTTCATCACTTTTTTGATTTTTTTCGATGTTTCTCATGTTGCGTATATGTTGTGCTGTGTTCCGCACTACTCTACGCTGCTTCACAAGATTACCAGTTAATTGTATACTTTTTTGAGTTTTTCGAAGTTTCTCATGTTGTGTATGTGTTGTGCTGCGTAACTACACTACTCTATGCTGCTTCAGAAGATTTCGAGTTATTTTTTTACTTTTTTGCGTTTTTCGAAGTTTCTCATGTTGCATATGTGTTGTGTTGTGTTCTACACTAGTCTACGCGGTTGCAGAAGATTCGAGTTGTTTGTATACTTTCTTGAGTTTTTCGAAGTTTCTCCTGGTGCATATGGGTTGTGCTGGGTTCTAAACTAACTCTACACTGCTTCAGAGGTTTTCGAGTTATTTCATTACTTTTTTGAGTTTTTCGACGTTTCTCATGTTGCACATGTGTTGTGCTGCTTAACTAACTACTCTACGCTGCTTCAGAAGATTTCGAGTTATTTTTATACTTTTTTGAATTTTTCGAAGTTTCTCATGTTGCACATGTGTTGTGCTGTGTTCTACACTACTCTCCGCTGCTTCACAAGATTTCCAGTTAATTGTATACTTTCTTGAGTTTTTCGTAGTTTCTCCTGGTGCATATGGGTTGTGCTGGGTTCTGAACTAACTCTACGCTGGTTCAGAGGTTTTCGAGTTACTTTTTTTAATTTTTGAGTCTTTCGAAGCTTTTCATGTTGCGTATGTGTTGTGCTGGGTTCTACATTACTCTACGCTGTTTCAGAGATTTTCTAGTTATTTCATTACTTTTTTCAGTTTTTCTAAGTTTCTCAGGTTGCATATGTGTTGTGCTGGGTACTAAACTAACTCTACACTGCTTCAGAGGTTTTCGAGTTATTTCATAACTTTTTTGAGTTTTTCGAAGTTTCTCATGATGCACATGTGTTGTTCTGTGTTCTACACTACTCTACGCGGTTGCAGAAGATTCGAGTTGTTTGTATACTTTCTTGAGTTTTTCGAAGTTTCTGATGTTGCGAATGTGTTGTGCTGTTTAACTAACTACTCTACGCTGCTTCAGAAGATTTCGAGTTATTGCATTACTTTTTTGATTTTTTCGATGTTTCTCATGTTGCGTATGTGTTGTGCTGTGTTCTACACTACTCTACGCTGCTTCACAAGATTTCCAGTTAATTGTATACTTTTTTGAGTTTTTCGAAGTTTCTCATATTGCATATGTGTTGTGTTGTGTTGTACACTAGTCTACGCGGTTGCAGAAGACTCGAGTTGTTTGTACACTTTCTTGAGTTTTTCGAAGTTTCTCCTGGTGCATATGGGTCGTGCTGGGTTCTACACTACTCTATGCTGCTTCACAAGATTTCCAGTTAATTTTATACTTTTTTGAGTTTTTCGAAGTTTCTCATGTTGCGAATGTGTTGTGCTGCTTAACTAACTACTCTACGCTGCTTCAGATGATTTCGAGTTATTTCATCACTTTTTTGATTTTTTCGATGTTTCTCATGTTGCGTATGTGTTGTGCTGTGTTCTACACTATTCTACGCTGCTTCACAAGATTTCCAGTTAATTGTATACTTGTTTGAGTTTTTCGAAGTTTCTCATGTTGCGAATGTGTTGTGCTGTGTTCTACACTACTCTACGCTGCTTCAGAAGATTTCGAGTTATTTCATCACTTTTTTGATTTTTTCGATGTTTCTCATGTTGCGTATGTGTTGTGCTGTGTTCTACACTATTCTACGCTGCTTCACAAGATTTCCAGTTAATTGTATACTTTTTTGAGTTTTGCGAAGTTTCTCATGTTGCGAATGTGTTGTGCTGCTTAACTAACTACTCTACGCTGCTTCAGAAGATTTCGAGTTATTTCATCACTTTTTTGATTTTTTCGATGTTTCTCATGTTGTGTATGTGTTGTGCTGCGTAACTACACTACTCTATGCTGCTTTAGAAGATTTCGAGTTATTTTTTTACTTTTTTGAGTTTTTCGAAGTTTCTCATGTTGCATATGTGTTGTGTTGTGTTCTACACTAGTCTACGCGGTTGCAGAAGATTCGAGTTGTTTGTATACTTGAGTTTTTCGAAGTTTCTCCTGGTACATATGGGTTGTGCTGGGTTCTAAACTAACTCTACACTGCTTCAGAGGTTTTCGAGTTATTGCATTACTTTTTTGAGTTTTTCGACGTTTCTCATGTTGCACATGTGTTGTGCTGCTTAACTAACTACTCTACGCTGCTTCAGAAGATTTCGAGTTATTTTTATACTTTTTTGAATTTTTCGAAGTTTCTCATGTTGCACATGTGTTGTGCTGTGTTCTACACTACTCTCCGCTGCTTCACAAGATTTCCAGTTAATTGTATACTTTCTTGAGTTTTTCGTAGTTTCACAAGGTGCATGTGGGTTGTGCTGGGTTCTGAACTAACTCTACGCTGGTTCAGAGGTTTTTGAGTTATTTTTTTAAATTTTTGAGTCTTTCGAAGCTTTTCATGTTGCGTATGTGTTGTTCTGTGTTCTACACAACTCTACGCGGTTGCAGAAGATTCGAGTTGTTTGTATACTTTCTTGAGTTTTTCGAAGTTTCTCATGTTGCGAATGTGTTGTGCTGTTTAACTAACTACTCTACGCTGCTTCAGAAGATTTCGAGTTATTTCATCACTTTTTTGTATTTTTCGATGTTTCTCATGTTGCGTATGTGTTGTGCTGTGTTCTACACTAGTCTACGCGGTTGCAGAAGATTCGAGTTGTTTGTACACTTTCTTGAGTTTTTCGAAGTTTCTCTTCGTGTATATGGGTCGTGCTGGGTTCTACACTACTCTACACTGTTGCAGAAGATTTCGAGTTATTTGTATACTTTGTTGAGCTTTTCGTAGTTTGTCCTGGTGCATATGGGTTGTGCTGGGTTCTGAACTAACTCTACGCTGGTTCAGAGGTTTTCGAGTTACTTTTTTTAATTTTTGAGTCTTTCGAAGCTTTTCATGTTGCGTATGTGTTGTGCTGGGTTCTACATTACTCTACGCTGTTTCAGAGATTTTCTAGTTATTTCATTACTTTTTTCAGTTTTTCTAAGTTTCTCAGGTTGTGCTGGGTACTAAACTAACTCTACACTGCTTCAGAGGTTTTCGAGTTATTTCATAACTTTTTTGAGTTTTTCGAAGTTTCTCATGATGCACATGTGTTGTTCTGTGTTCTACACTACTCTACGCGGTTGCAGAAGATTCGAGTTGTTTGTATACTTTCTTGAGTTTTTCGAAGTTTCTGATGTTGCGAATGTGTTGTGCTGTTTAACTAACTATTCTACGCTGCTTCAGAAGATTTCGAGTTATTGCATTACTTTTTTGATTTTTTCGATGTTTCTCATGTTGCGTATGTGTTGTGCTGTGTTCTACACTACTCTACGCTGCTTCACAAGATTTCCAGTTAATTGTATACTTTTTTGAGTTTTTCGAAGTTTCTCATATTGCATATGTGTTGTGTTGTGTTGTACACTAGTCTACGCGGTTGCAGAAGACTCGAGTTGTTTGTACACTTTCTTGAGTTTTTCGAAGTTTCTCCTGGTGCATATGGGTCGTGCTGCGTTCTGAACTAACTCTACGCTGCTTCAGAAGATTTCGAGTTATTTTTTTACTTTTTTGAGTTTTTCGAAGTTTCTCATGTTGCATATGTGTTGTGTTGTGTTCTACACTAGTCTACGCGGTTGCAGAAGATTCGAGTTGATTGTATACTTTCTTGAGTTTTTCGAAGTTTCTCCTGGTGCATATGGGTTGTGCTGGGTTCTAAACTAACTCTGCACTGCTTCAGAGGTTTTCGAGTTATTTCATTACTTTTTTGAGTTTTTCGACGTTTCTCATGTTGCACATGTGTTGTGCTGCTTACCTAACTACTCTACGCTGCTTCAGCAGATTTCGAGTTATTTTTATACTTTTTTGAATTTTTGGAAGTTACTCATGTTGCACATGTGTTCTGCACTACTCTCCGCTGCTTCACAAGATTTCCAGTTAATTCTATACTTTCTTGAGTTTTTCGTAGTTTCACAAGGTGCATAAGGGTTGTGCTGGGTTCTGAACTAACTCTACGCTAGTTCAGAGGTTTTTGAGTTATTTTTTTAAATTTTTGAGTCTTTCGAAGCTTTTCATGTTGCGTATGTGTTGTGCTGGGCTCTACATTACTCTACGCTGTTTCAGAGATTTTCTAGTTATTTCATTACTTTTTTCAGTTTTTCTAAGTTTCTCATGTTGCATATGTGTTGTGCTGGGTACTAAACTAACTCTACACTGCTTCAGAGGTTTTCGAGTTATTTCATAACTTTTTTGAGTTTTTCGATGTTTCTCATGTTGCGTATGTGTTGTTCTGTGTTCTACACAACTCTACGCGGTTGCAGAAGATTCGAGTTGTTTGTATACTTTCTTGAGTTTTTCGAAGTTTCTCATGTTGCGAATGTGTTGTGCTGTTTAACAAACTACTCTACGCTGCTTCAGAAGATTTCGAGTTATTTCATCACTTGTTTGTTTTTTTCGATGTTTCTCATGTTGCGTATGTGTTGTGCTGTGTTCTACACTACTCTCCGCTGCTTCACAAGATTTCCAGTTAATTGTATACTTTTTTGAGTTTTTCGAAGTTTCTCATGTTGCGAATGTGTTGTGCTGCTTAACTAACTACTCTACGCTGCTTCAGAAGATTTCGAGTTATTTCATCACTTTTTTGATTTTTTTCGATGTTTCTCATGTTGCGTATGTGTTGTGCTGTGTTCTACACTAGTCTACGCGGTTGCAGAAGATTCGAGTTGTTTGTACACTTTCTTGAGTTTTTCGAAGTTTCTCCTCGTGCATATGGGTCGTGCTGGGTTCTAAACTAACTCTACACTGCTTCAGAGGTTTTCGAGTTATTTCATTACTTTTTTGAGTTTTTCGACGTTTCTCATGTTGCACATGTGTTGTGCTGCTTACCTAACTACTCTACGCTGCTTCAGAAGATTTCGAGTTATTTTTATACTTTTTTGAATTTTTCGAAGTTTCTCATGTTGCACATGTGTTCTACACTACTCTCCGCTGCTTCACAAGATTTCCAGTTAATTGTATACTTTCTTGAGTTTTTCGTAGTTTCACAAGGTGCATATGGGTTGTGCTGGGTTCTGAACTAACTCTACGCGGTTGCAGAAGATTCGAGTTGTTTGTATACTTTCTTGAGTTTTTCGAAGTTTCTCATGTTGCGAATGTGTTGTGTTGTTTAACTAACTACTCTACGCTGCTTCAGAAGATTCGAGTTATTGCATTACTTTTTTAATTTTTTCGATGTTTCTCATGTTGCGTATGTGTTGTGCTGCGTTCTACACTACTCTACGCTGCTTCACAAGATTACCAGTTAATTGCATACTTTTTTGAGTTTTTCGAAGTTTCTCATGTTGTGTATGTGTTGTGCTGCGTAACTACACTACTCTACGCTGCTTCAGAAGATTCGAGTTGTTTGTACACTTTCTTGAGTTTTTCGAAGTTTCTGATGTTGCGAATGTGTTGTGCTGTTTAACTAACTACTCTACGCTGCTTCAGAAGATTTCGAGTTATTGCATTACTTTTTTGATTTTTTCGATGTTTCTCATGTTGCGTATGTGTTGTGCTGTGTTCTACACTATTCTACGCTGCTTCACAAGATTTCCAGTTAATTGTATACTTTTTTGAGTTTTTCGAAGTTTCTCATGTTGCAAATGTGTTGTGCTGCTTAACTAACTACTCTACGCTGCTTCAGAAGATTTCGAGTTATTTCATCACTTTTTTGATTTTTTCGATGTTTCTCATGTTGCGTATGTGTTGTGCTGTGTTCTACAGTATTCTACGCTGCTTCACAAGATTTCCAGTTAATTGCATACTTTTTTGAGTTTTGCGAAGTTTCTCATGTTGCGAATGTGTTGTGCTGCTTAACTAACTACTCTACGCTGCTTCAGAAGATTTCGAGTTATTTCATCACTTTTTTGATTTTTTCGATGTTTCTCATGTTGCGTATGTGTTGTGCTGTGTTCTACAGTATTCTACGCTGCTTCACAAGATTTCCAGTTAATTGCATACTTTTTTGAGTTTTGCGAAGTTTCTCATGTTGCGAATGTGTTGTGCTGCTTAACTAACTACTCTACGCTGCTTCAGAAGATTTCGAGTTATTTCATCACTTTTTTGATTTTTTCGATGTTTCTCATGTTGCGTATATGTTGTGCTGTGTTCTGCACTACTCTACGCTGCTTCACAAGATTTCCAGTTAATTGTATACTTTTTTGAGTTTTTCGAAGTTTCTCATGTTGCGAATGTGTTGTGCTGCTTAAGTAACTACTCTGCGCTGCTTCAGAAGATTTCGAGTTATTTCATCACTTTTTTGATTTTTTCGATGTTTCTCGTGTTGCGTATATGTTGTGCTGTGTTCTGCACTACTCTACGCTGCTTCACAGGATTACCAGTTAATTGTATACTTTTTTGAGTTTTTCGAAGTTTCTCATGTTGCGAATGTGTTGTGCTGTTTAACTAACTATTCTACGCTGCTTCTGAAGATTTCGAGTTATTTCATCACTTTTTTGTTTTTTTTGATGTTTCTCATGTTGCGTATGTGTTGTGCTGTGTTCTACACTACTCTCCGCTGCTTCACAAGATTTCCAGTTAATTTTATACTTTTTTGAGTTTTTCGAAGTTTCTCATGTTGCGAATGTGTTGTGCTGCTTAACTAACTACTCTACGCTGCTTCAGAAGATTTCGAGTTATTTCATCATTTTTTTGATTTTTTTCGAAGTTTCTCATGTTACGTATGTGTTGTGCTGTGTTCTACACTATTCTACGCTGCTTCAAAAGATTTCCAGTTAATTGTATACTTTCTTGAGTTTTTCGTAGTTTCACAAGGTGCATATGGGTTGTGCTGGGTTCTGAACTAACTCTACGCGGTTGCAGAAGATTCGAGTTGTTTGTACACTTTCTTGAGTTTTTCGAAGTTTCTCCTGGTGCATATGGGTCGTGCTGGGTTCTACACTACTCTACACTGTTGCAGAAGATTTCGAGTTATTTGTATACTTTGTTGAGCTGTTCGTAGTTTCTCCTGGTGCATATGGGTTGTGCTGGGTTCTGAACTAACTCTACGCTGGTTCAGAGGTTTTCGAGTTATTTATGAAATTTTTGAGTCTTTCGAAGCTTTTCATGTTGCGTATGTGTTGTGCTGGGCTCTACATTACTCTACGCTGTTTCAGAGATTTTCTAGTTATTTCATTACTTTTTTCAGTTTTTCTAAGTTTCTCATGTTGCATATGTGTTGTGCTGGGTACTAAACTAACTCTACACTGCTTCAGAGGTTTTCGAGTTATTTCATAACTTTTTTGAGTTTTTCGAAGTTTCTCATGTTGCACATGTGTTGTTCTGTGTTCTACACTACTCTACGCAGTTGCAGAAGATTCGAGTTTGTATACTTTCTTGAGTTTTTCGAAGTTTCTGATGTTGCGAATGTGTTGTGCTATTTAACTAACTACTCTACGCTGCTTCAGAAGATTTCGAGTTATTGCATTACTTTTTTAATTTTTTCGATGTTTCTCATGTTGCGTATGTGTTGTGCTGTGTTCTACACTACTCTACGCTACTTCACAAGATTTCCAGTTAATTGTATACTTTTTTGAGTTTTTCGAAGTTTCTCATGTTGCGAATGTGTTGTGCTGCTTAACTAACTACTCTACGCTGCTTCAGAAGATTTCGAGTTATTTCATCACTTTTTTGGTTTTTTTCGATGTTTCTCATGTTGCGTATGTGTTGTGCTGTGTTCGACACTATTCTACGCTGCTTCACAAGATTTCCAGTTAATTGTATACTTGTTTGAGTTCTTCGAAGTTTCTCATGTTGCGAATGTGTTGTGCTGCTTAACTAACTACTCTACGCTGCTTCAGAAGATTTCGAGTTATTTCATCACTTTTTTGATTTTTTTGATGTTTGTCATGTTGCGTATGTGTTGTGCTGTGTTCTACACTATTCTACGCTGCTTCACAAGATTTCCAGTTAATTGTATACTTTTTTGAGTTTTTCTTAGTTTCTCATGTTGCATATGTGTTGTGTTGTGTTCTACACTAGTCTACGCGGTTGCAGAAGATTCGAGTTGTTTGTACACTTTCTTGAGTTTTTCGAAGTTTCTCCTGGTGCATATGGGTCGTGCTGGGTTCTACACTACTCTACACTGTTGCAGAAGATTTCGAGTTATTTGTATACTTTGTTGAGCTTTTCGTAGTTTCCCCTGGTGCATATGGGGTGTGCTGGGTTCTGAACTAACTCGACGCTGGTTCAGAGGTTTTCGAGTTATTTTTTTAAATTTTTGAGTCTTTCGAAGCTTTTCATGTTGCGTATGTGTTGTGCTGGGTTCTACATTACTCTACGCTGTTTCAGAGATTTTCTAGTTATTTCATTACTTTTTTCAGTTTTTCTAAGTTTCTCATGTTGCATATGTGTTGTGCTGGGTACTAAACTAACTCTACACTGCTTCAGAGGTTTTCGAGTTATTTCATAACTTTTTTGAGTTTTTCGAAGTTTCTCATGTTGCACATGTGTTGTTCTGTGTTCTACACTACTCTACGCGGATGCAGAAGATTCGAGTTATTGCATTACTTTTTTGATTTTTTCGATGTTTCGCATGTTGCGTATGTGTTGTGCTGTGTTCTACACAACTCTACGCTGCTTCACAAGATTTCCAGTTAATTGTATACTTTTTTGAGTTTTTCGAAGTTTCTCATGTTGCGAATGTGTTGTGCTGCTTCACTAACTACTCTACGCTGCTTCAGAAGATTTCGAGATATTTCATCATTTTTTTGATTTTTTCGATGTTTCTCATGTTGCGTATGTGTTGTGCTGTGTTCTGCACTACTCTACGCTGCTTCACAAGATTTCCAGTTAATTGTATACTTTTTTGAGTTTTTCGAAGTTTCTCATGTTGCGAATGTGTTGTGCTGCTTAAGTAACTACTCTGCGCTGCTTCAGAAGATTTCGAGTTATTTCATCACTTTTTTGATTTTTTCGATGTTTCTCATGTTGCGTATATGTTGTGCTGTGTTCTGCACTACTCTACGCTGCTTCACAAGATTACCAGTTAATTGTATACTTTTTTGAGTTTTTCGAAGTTTCTCATGTTGCATATGTGTTGTGTTGTGTTCTACACTAGTCTACGCGGTTGCAGAAGATTCGAGTTGTTTGTATACTTTCTTGAGTTTTTCGAAGTTTCTCCTGGTGCATATGGGTTGTGCTGGGTTCTAAACTAACTCTACACTGCTTCATAGGTTTTCGAGTTATTTCATTACTTTTTTGAGTTTTTCGACGTTTCTCATGTTGCACATGTGTTGTGCTGCTTAACTAACTACTCTACGCTGCTTCAGAAGATTTCGAGTTATTTCATCACTTTTTTATTTTTTCGATGTTTCTCATGTTGCACATGTGTTGTGCTGTGTTCTACACTACTCTACGCTGCTTCACAAGATTTCCAGTTAATTGTATACTTTTTTGAGTTTTTAGAAGTTTCGCATGTTGCGAATGTGTTGTGCTGCTTAACTTACTACTCTACGCTGCTTCAGAAGATTTTCTAGTTATTTCATTACTTTTTTTAGTTTTTCTAAGTTTCTCAGGTTGCATATGTGTTGTGCTGGGTACTAAACTAACTCTACACTGCTTCAGAGGTTTTCGAGTTATTTCATAACTTTTTTGAGTTTTTCGAAGTTTCTCATGTTGCACATGTGTTGTTCTGTGTTCTACACAACTCTACGCGGTTGCAGAAGATTCGAGTTGTTTGTATACTTTCTTGAGTTTTTCGAAGTTTCTGATGTTGCGAATGTGTTGTGCTGTTTAACTAACTACTCTACGCTGCTTCAGAAGATTTCGAGTTATTTCATCACTTTTTTGATTTTTTCGATGTTTCTCATGTTGCGTATGTGTTGTGCTGTGTTCTACACTACTCTACGCTGCTTCACAAGAATTCCAGTTAATTGTATACTTTTTTGAGTTTTTAGAAGTTTCGCATGTTGCGAATGTGTTGTGCTGCTTAACTAACTACTCTACGCTGCTTCAGAAGATTTCGTGTTATTTCATCACTTTTTTGATTTTTTTGATGTTTGTCATGTTGCGTATGTGTTGTGCTGTGTTCTACACTATTCTACGCTGCTTCACAAGATTTCCAGTTAATTGTATACTTTTTTGAGTTTTTCGAAGTTTCTCATGTTGCATATGTGTTGTGTTGTGTTCTACACTTGTCTACGCGCTTGCAGAAGATTCGAGTTGTTTGTACACTTTCTTGAGTTTTTCGAAGTTTCTCCTGGTGCATATGGGTCGTGCTGGGTTCTACACTACTCTACACTGTTGCAGAAGATTTCGAGTTATTTGTATACTTTGTTGAGCTTTTCGTAGTTTCCCCTGGTGCATATGGGGTGTGCTGGGTTCTGAACTAACTCTACGCTGGTTCAGAGGTTTTCGAGTTATTTTTTTAAATTTTTGAGTCTTTCGAAGCTTTTCATGTTGCGTATGTGTTGTGCTGGGTTCTACATTATTCTACGCTGTTTCAGAGATTTTCTAGTTATTTCATTACTTTTTTCAGTTTTTCTAAGTTTCTCATGTTGCATATGTGTTGTGCTGGGTACTAAACTAACTCTACACTGCTTCAGAGGTTTTCGAGTTATTTCATAACTTTTTTGAGTTTTTCGAAGTTTCTCATGTTGCACATGTGTTGTTCTGTGTTCTACACTACTCTACGCGGTTGCAGAAGATTCGAGTTATTGCATTACTTTTTTGATTTTTTCGATGTTTCGCATGTTGCGTATGTGTTGTGCTGTGTTCTACACTACTCTACGCTGCTTCACAAGATTTCCAGTTAATTGTATACTTTTTTGAGTTTTTCGAAGTTTCTCATGTTGCGAATGTGTTGTGCTGCTTCACTAACTACTCTACGCTGCTTCAGAAGATTTCGAGTTATTTCATCATTTTTTTGATTTTTTCGATGTTTCTCATGTTGCGTTTATGTTGTGCTGTGTTCTGCACTACTCTACGCTGCTTCACAAGATTACCAGTTAATTGTATACTTTTTTGAGTTTTTCGAAGTTTCTCATGTTGCATATGTGTTGTGTTGTGTTCTACACTAGTCTACGCGGTTGCAGAAGATTCGAGTTGTTTGTATACTTTCTTGAGTTTTTCGAAGTTTCTCCTGGTGCATATGGGTTGTGCTGGGTTCTAAACTAACTCTACACTGCTTCATAGGTTTTCGAGTTATTTCATTACTTTTTTGAGTTTTTCGACGTTTCTCATGTTGCACATGTGTTGTGCTGCTTAACTAACTACTCTACGCTGCTTCAGAAGATTTCGAGTTATTTCATCACTTTTTTGATTTTTTCGATGTTTCTCATGTTGCACATGTGTTGTGCTGTGTTCTACACTACTCTACGCTGCTTCACAAGATTTCCAGTTAATTGTATACTTTTTTGAGTTTTTCGAAGTTTCTCATGTTGCGAATGTGTTGTGCTGCTTAACTAACAACTCTACGCTGCTTCAGAAGATTTCGAGTTATTTCATCACTTTGTTGATTTTGTTCGATGTTTCTCATGTTGCTTATGTGTTGTGCTGTGTTCTACACTATTCTACGCTGCTTCACAAGATTTCCAGTTAATTGTATACTTTTTTGAGTTTTTTGAAGTTTCTCATATTGCATATGGGTCGTGCTGGGTTCTACACTACTCTACACTGTTGCAGAAGATATCGAGTTATTTGTATACTTTGTTGAGCTTTTCGTAGTTTCTCCTGGTGCATATGGGTTGTGCTGGGTTCTGAACTAACTCTACGCTGGTTCAGAGGTTTTCGAGTTATTTCATCATTTTTTGATTTTTTCGATGTTTCTCATGTTGCGTATATGTTGTGCTGTGTTCTGCACTACTCTACGGTGCTTCACAAGATTTCCAGTTAATTGTATACTTTTTTCAGTTTTTCGAAGTTTCTCATGTTGCGAATGTGTTGTGCTGCTTAAGTAACTACTCTGCGCTGCTTCAGAAGATTTCGAGTTATTTCATCACTTTTTTGATTTTTTCGATGTTTCTCATGTTGCGTATATGTTGTGCTGTGTTCTGCACTACTCTACGCTGCTTCACAAGATTACCAGTTAATTGTATACTTTTTTGAGTTTTTCGAAGTTTCTCATGTTGTGTATGTGTTGTGCTGCGTAACTACACTACTCTATGCTGCTTCAGAAGATTTCGAGTTATTTTTTTACTTTTTTGAGTTTTTCGAAGTTTCTCATGTTGCATATGTGTTGTGTTGTGTTCTACACTAGTCTACGCGGTTGCAGAAGATTTGAGTTGTTTGTATACTTTCTTGAGTTTTTCGAAGTTTCTCCTGGTGCATATGGGTTGTGCTGGGTTCTAAACTAACTCTACACTGCTTCAGAGGTTTTCGAGTTATTTCATTACTTTTTTGAGTTTTTCGACGTTTCTCATGTTGCACATGTGTTGTGCTGTTTAACTAACTACTCTACGCTGCTTCAGAAGATTCGAGTTATTGCATTACTTTTTTAATTTTTTCGATGTTTCTCATGTTGCGTATGTGTTGTGCTGCGTTCTACACTACTCTACGCTGCTTCACAAGATTACCAGTTAATTGCATACTTTTTTGAGTTTTTCGAAGTTTCTCATGTTGTGTATGTGTTGTGCTGCGTAACTACACTACTCTATGCTGCTTCAGAAGATTCGAGTTGTTTGTACACTTTCTTGAGTTTTTCGAAGTTTCTGATGTTGCGAATGTGTTGTGCTGTTTAACTAACTACTCTACGCTGCTTCAGAAGATTTCGAGTTATTGCATTACTTTTTTGATTTTTTCGATGTTTCTCATGTTGCGTATGTGTTGTGCTGTGTTCTACACTATTCTACGCTGCTTCACAAGATTTCCAGTTAATTGTATACTTTTTTGAGTTTTTCGAAGTTTCTCATGTTGCAAATGTGTTGTGCTGCTTAACTAACTACTCTACGCTGCTTCAGAAGATTTCGAGTTATTTCATCACTTTTTTGATTTTTTCGATGTTTCTCATGTTGCGTATGTGTTGTGCTGTGTTCTACAGTATTCTACGCTGCTTCACAAGATTTCCAGTTAATTGCATACTTTTTTGAGTTTTGCGAAGTTTCTCATGTTGCGAATGTGTTGTGCTGCTTAACTAACTACTCTACGCTGCTTCAGAAGATTTCGAGTTATTTCATCACTTTTTTGATTTTTTCGATGTTTCTCATGTTGCGTATATGTTGTGCTGTGTTCTGCACTACTCTACGCTGCTTCACAAGATTTCCAGTTAATTGTATACTTTTTTGAGTTTTTCGAAGTTTCTCATGTTGCGAATGTGTTGTGCTGCTTAAGTAACTACTCTGCGCTGCTTCAGAAGATTTCGAGTTATTTCATCACTTTTTTGATTTTTTCGATGTTTCTCATGTTGCGTATATGTTGTGCTGTGTTCTGCACTACTCTACGCTGCTTCACAGGATTACCAGTTAATTGTATACTTTTTTGAGTTTTTCGAAGTTTCTCATGTTGCGAATGTGTTGTGCTGTTTAACTAACTATTCTACGCTGCTTCTGAAGATTTCGAGTTATTTCATCACTTTTTTGTTTTTTTTGATGTTTCTCATGTTGCGTATGTGTTGTGCTGTGTTCTACACTACTCTCCGCTGCTTCACAAGATTTCCAGTTAATTTTATACTTTTTTGAGTTTTTCGAAGTTTCTCATGTTGCGAATGTGTTGTGCTGCTTAACTAACTATTCTACGCTGCTTCAGAAGATTTCGTGTTATTTCATCATTTGTTTGATTTTTTTCGAAGTTTCTCATGTTACGTATGTGTTGTGCTGTGTTCTACACTATTCTACGCTGCTTCAAAAGATTTCCAGTTAATTGTATACTTTTTTGAGTTTTTCGAAGTTTCTCATATTGCATATGTGTTGTGTTGTGTTCTACACTCGTTTACGCGGTTGCAGAAGATTCGAGTTGTTTGTACACTTTCTTGAGTTTTTCGAAGTTTCTCCTGGTGCATATGGGTCGTGCTGGGTTCTACACTACTCTACACTGTTGCAGAAGATTTCGAGTTATTTGTATACTTTGTTGAGCTGTTCGTAGTTTCTCCTGGTGCATATGGGTTGTGCTGGGTTCTGAACTAACTCTACGCTGGTTCAGAGGTTTTCGAGTTATTTATGAAATTTTTGAGTCTTTCGAAGCTTTTCATGTTGCGTATGTGTTGTGCTGGGCTCTACATTACTCTACGCTGTTTCAGAGATTTTCTAGTTATTTCATTACTTTTTTCAGTTTTTCTAAGTTTCTCATGTTGCATATGTGTTGTGCTGGGTACTAAACTAACTCTACACTGCTTCAGAGGTTTTCGAGTTATGTCATAACTTTTTTGAGTTTTTCGAAGTTTCTCATGTTGCACATGTGTTGTTCTGTGTTCTACACTACTCTACGCAGTTGCAGAAGATTCGAGTTTGTATACTTTCTTGAGTTTTTCGAAGTTTCTGATGTTGCGAATGTGTTGTGCTATTTAACTAACTACTCTACGCTGCTTCAGAAGATTTCGAGTTATTGCATTACTTTTTTGATTTTTTCGATGTTTCTCATGTTGCGTATGTGTTGTGCTGTGTTCTACACTACTCTCCGCTGCTTCACAAGATTTCCAGTTAATTTTATACTTTTTTGAGTTTTTCGAAGTTTCTCATGTTGCGAATGTGTTGTGCTGCTTAACTAACTATTCTACGCTGCTTCAGAAGATTTCGAGTTATTTCATCATTTTTTTGATTTTTTTCGAAGTTTCTCATGTTACGTATGTGTTGTGCTGTGTTCTACACTATTCTACGCTGCTTCAAAAGATTTCCAGTTAATTGTATACTTTTTTGAGTTTTTCGAAGTTTCTCATATTGCATATGTGTTGTGTTGTGTTCTACACTCGTTTACGCGGTTGCAGAAGATTCGAGTTGTTTGTACACTTTCTTGAGTTTTTCGAAGTTTCTCCTGGTGCATATGGGTCGTGCTGGGTTCTACACTACTCTACACTGTTGCAGAAGATTTCGAGTTATTTGTATACTTTGTTGAGCTGTTCGTAGTTTCTCCTGGTGCATATGGGTTGTGCTGGGTTCTGAACTAACTCTACGCTGGTTCAGAGGTTTTCGAGTTATTTATGAAATTTTTGAGTCTTTCGAAGCTTTTCATGTTGCGTATGTGTTGTGCTGGGCTCTACATTACTCTACGCTGTTTCAGAGATTTTCTAGTTATTTCATTACTTTTTTCAGTTTTTCTAAGTTTCTCATGTTGCATATGTGTTGTGCTGGGTACTAAACTAACTCTACACTGCTTCAGAGGTTTTCGAGTTATGTCATAACTTTTTTGAGTTTTTCGAAGTTTCTCATGTTGCACATGTGTTGTTCTGTGTTCTACACTACTCTACGCAGTTGCAGAAGATTCGAGTTTGTATACTTTCTTGAGTTTTTCGAAGTTTCTGATGTTGCGAATGTGTTGTGCTATTTAACTAACTACTCTACGCTGCTTCAGAAGATTTCGAGTTATTGCATTACTTTTTTGATTTTTTCGATGTTTCTCATGTTGCGTATGTGTTGTGCTGTGTTCTACACTACTCTACGCTACTTCACAAGATTTCCAGTTAATTGTATACTTTTTTGAGTTCTTCGAAGTTTCTCATGTTGCGAATGTGTTGTGCTGCTTAACTAACTACTCTACGCTGCTTCAGAAGATTTCGAGTTATTTCATCACTTTTTTGATTTTTTCGATGTTTCTCATGTTGCGTATGTGTTGTGCTGTGTTCTACACTACTCTACGCTACTTCACAAGATTTCCAGTTAATTGTATACTTTTTTGAGTTCTTCGAAGTTTCTCATGTTGCGAATGTGTTGTGCTGCTTAACTAACTACTCTACGCTGCTTCAGAAGATTTCGAGTTATTTCATCACTTTTTTGATTTTTTTGATGTTTGTCATGTTGCGTATGTGTTGTCCTGTGTTCTACACTATTCTACGCTGCTTCACAAGATTTCCAGTTAATTGTATACTTTTTTGAGTTTTTCTTAGTTTCTCATGTTGCATATGTGTTGTGTTGTGTTCTACACTAGTCTACGCGGTTGCAGAAGATTCGAGTTGTTTGTACACTTTCTTGAGTTTTTCGAAGTTTCTCCTGGTGCATATGGGTCGTGCTGGGTTCTACACTACTCTACACTGTTGCAGAAGATTTCGAGTTATTTGTATACTTTGTTGAGCTTTTCGTAGTTTCCCCTGGTGCATATGGGGTGTGCTGGGTTCTGAACTAACTCGACGCTGGTTCAGAGGTTTTCGAGTTATTTTTTTAAATTTTTGAGTCTTTCGAAGCTTTTCATGTTGCGTATGTGTTGTGCTGGGTTCTACATTACTCTACGCTGTTTCAGAGATTTTCTAGTTACTTCATTACTTTTTTCAGTTTTTCTAAGTTTCTCATGTTGCATATGTGTTGTGCTGGGTACTAAACTAACTCTACACTGCTTCAGAGGTTCTCGAGTTATTTCATAACTTTTTTGAGTTTTTCGAAGTTTCTCATGTTGCACATGTGTTGTTCTGTGTTCTACACTACTCTACGCGGTTGCAGAAGATTCGAGTTATTGCATTACTTTTTTGATTTTTTCGATGTTTCGCATGTTGCGTATGTGTTGTGCTGTGTTCTACACTACTCTACGCTGCTTCACAAGATTTCCAGTTAATTGTATACTTTTTTGAGTTTTTCGAAGTTTCTCATGTTGCGAATGTGTTGTGCTGCTTCACTAACTACTCTACGCTGCTTCAGAAGATTTCGAGTTATTTCATCATTTTTTTGATTTTTTCGATGTTTCTCATGTTGCGTATGTGTTGTGCTGTGTTCTGCACTACTCTACGCTGCTTCACAAGATTTCCAGATAATTGTATACTTTTTTGAGTTTTTCGAAGTTTCTCATGTTGCGAATGTGTTGTGCTGCTTAAGTAACTACTCTGCGCTGCTTCAGAAGATTTCGAGTTATTTCATCACTTTTTTGATTTGTTCGATGTTTCTCATGTTGCGTATATGTTGTGCTGTGTTCTGCACTACTCTACGCTGCTTCACAAGATTACCAGTTAATTGTATACTTTTTTGAGTTTTTCGAAGTTTCTCATGTTGCATATGTGTTGTGTTGTGTTCTACACTAGTCTACGCGGTTGCAGAAGATTCGAGTTGTTTGTATACTTTCTTGAGTTTTTCGAAGTTTCTCCTGGTGCATATGGGTTGTGCTGGGTTCTAAACTAACTCTACACTGCTTCATAGGTTTTCGAGTTATTTCATTACTTTTTTGAGTTTTTCGACGTTTCTCATGTTGCACATGTGTTGTGCTGCTTAACTAACTACTCTACGCTGCTTCAGAAGATTTCGAGTTATTTCATCACTTTTTTGATTTTTTCGATGTTTCTCATGTTGCACATGTGTTGTGCTGTGTTCTACACTACTCTACGCTGCTTCACAAGATTTCCAGTTAATTGTATACTTTTTTGAGTTTTTAGAAGTTTCGCATGTTGCGAATGTGTTGTGCTGCTTAACTTACTAATCTACGCTGCTTCAGAAGATTTTCTAGTTATTTCATTACTTTTTTTTAGTTTTTCTAAGTTTCTCAGGTTGCATATGTGTTGTGCTGGGTACTAAACTAACTCTACACTGCTTCAGAGGTTTTCGAGTTATTTCATAACTTTTTTGAGTTTTTCGAAGTTTCTCATGTTGCACATGTGTTGTTCTGTGTTCTACACAACTCTACGCGGTTGCAGAAGATTCGAGTTGTTTGTATACTTTCTTGAGTTTTTCGAAGTTTCTGATGTTGCGAATGTGTTGTGCTGTTTAACTAACTACTCTACGCTGCTTCAGAAGATTTCGAGTTATTTCATCACTTTTTTGATTTTTTCGATGTTTCTCATGTTGCGTATGTGTTGTGCTGTGTTCTACACTACTCTACGCTGCTTCACAAGAATTCCAGTTAATTGTATACTTTTTTGAGTTTTTAGAAGTTTCGCATGTTGCGAATGTGTTGTGCTGCTTAACTAACTACTCTACGCTGCTTCAGAAGATTTCGTGTTATTTCATCACTTTTTTGATTTTTTTGATGTTTGTCATGTTGCGTATGTGTTTTGCTGTGTTCTACACTATTCTACGCTGCTTCACAAGATTTCCAGTTAATTGTATACTTTTTTGAGTTTTTCGAAGTTTCTCATGTTGCATATGTGTTGTGTTGTGTTCTACACTTGTCTACGCGCTTGCAGAAGATTCGAGTTGTTTGTACACTTTCTTGAGTTTTTCGAAGTTTCTCCTGGTGCATATGGGTCGTGCTGGGTTCTACACTACTCTACACTGTTGCAGAAGATTTCGAGTTATTTGTATACTTTGTTGAGCTTTTCGTAGTTTCCCCTGGTGCATATGGGGTGTGCTGGGTTCTGAACTAACTCTACGCTGGTTCAGAGGTTTTCGAGTTATTTTTTTAAATTTTTGAGTCTTTCGAAGCTTTTCATGTTGCGTATGTGTTGTGCTGGGTTCTACATTACTCTACGCTGTTTCAGAGATTTTCTAGTTCTTTCATTACTTTTTTCAGTTTTTCTAAGTTTTTCATGTTGCATATGTGTTGTGCTGGGTACTAAACTAACTCTACACTGCTTCAGAGGTTTTCGAGTTATTTCATAACTTTTTTGAGTTTTTCGAAGTTTCTCATGTTGCACATGTGTTGTTCTGTGTTCTACACTACTCTACGCGGTTGCAGAAGATTCGAGTTATTGCATTACTTTTTTGATTTTTTCGATGTTTCGCATGTTGCGTATGTGTTGTGCTGTGTTCTACACTACTCTACGCTGCTTCACAAGATTTCCAGTTAATTGTATACTTTTTTGAGTTTTTCGAAGTTTCTCATGTTGCGAATGTGTTGTGCTGCTTCACTAACTACTCTACGCTGCTTCAGAAGATATCGAGTTATTTCATCATTTTTTTGATTTTTTCGATGTTTCTCATGTTGCGTTTATGTTGTGCTGTGTTCTGCACTACTCTACGCTGCTTCACAAGATTACCAGTTAATTGTATACTTTTTTGAGTTTTTCGAAGTTTCTCATGTTGCATATGTGTTGTGTTGTGTTCTACACTAGTCTACGCGGTTGCAGAAGATTCGAGTTGTTTGTATACTTTCTTGAGTTTTTCGAAGTTTCTCCTGGTGCATATGGGTTGTGCTGGGTTCTAAACTAACTCTACACTGCTTCATAGGTTTTCGAGTTATTTCATTACTTTTTTGAGTTTTTCGACGTTTCTCATGTTGCACATGTGTTGTGCTGCTTAACTAACTACTCTACGCTGCTTCAGAAGATTTCGAGTTATTTCATCACTTTTTTGATTTTTTCGATGTTTCTCATGTTGCACATGTGTTGTGCTGTGTTCTACACTAACTCTACACTGCTTCAGAGGTTTTCGAGTTATTTCATAACTTTTTTGAGTTTTTCGAAGTTTCTCATGTTGCGAATGTGTTGTGCTGCTTAACTAACTACTCTACGCTGCTTCAGAAGATTTCGAGTTATTTCATCACTTTTTTGATTTTTTCGATGTTTCGCATGTTGCGTATGTGTTGTGCTGTGTTCTACACTACTCTACGCTGCTTCACAAGATTTCCAGTTAATTGTATACTTTTTTTGAGTTTTTCGAAGTTTCTCATGTTGCGAATGTGTTGTGCTGTGTTCTACAGTATTCTGCGCTGCTTCACAAAATTTCCAGTTAATTGTATACTTTTTTGAGTTTTGCGAAGTTTCTCATGTTGCATATGGGTCGTGCTGGGTTCTACACTACTCTACACTGTTGCAGAAGATATCGAGTTATTTGTATACTTTGTTGAGCTTTTCGTAGTTTCTCCTGGTGCATATGGGTTGTGCTGGGTTCTGAACTAACTCTACGCTGGTTCAGAGGTTTTCGAGTTATTTCATCACTTTTTTGATTTTTTCGATGTTTCTCATGTTGCGTATATGTTGTGCTGTGTTCTGCACTACTCTACGGTGCTTCACAAGATTTCCAGTTAATTGTATACTTTTTTGAGTTTTTCGAAGTTTCTCATGTTGCGAATGTGTTGTGCTGCTTAAGTAACTACTCTGCGCTGCTTCAGAAGATTTCGAGTTATTTCATCACTTTTTTGATTTTTTCGATGTTTCTCATGTTGCGTATATGTTGTGCTGTGTTCTGCACTACTCTACGCTGCTTCACAAGATTACCAGTTAATTGTATACTTTTTTGAGTTTTTCGAAGTTTCTCATGTTGCGAATGTGTTGTGCTGCTTAACTAACAACTTTACGCTGCTTCAGAAGATTTCGAGTTATTTCATCACTTTTTTGATTTTTTCGATGTTTCTCATGTTGCGTATATGTTGTGCTGTGTTCTGCACTACTCTACGCTGCTTCACAAGATTACCAGTTAATTGTATACTTTTTTGAGTTTTTCGAAGTTTCTCATGTTGCATATGTGTTGTGTTGTGTTCTACACTAGTCTACGCGGTTGCAGAAGATTCGAGTTGTTTGTATACTTTCTTGAGTTTTTCGAAGTTTCTCCTGGTGCATATGGGTTGTGCTGGGTTCTAAACTAACTCTACACTGCTTCATAGGTTTTCGAGTTATTTCATTACTTTTTTGAGTTTTTCGACGTTTCTCATGTTGCACATGTGTTGTGCTGCTTAACTAACTACTCTACGCTGCTTCAGAAGATTTCGAGTTATTTCATCACTTTTTTGATTTTTTCGATGTTTCTCATGTTGCACATGTGTTGTGCTGTGTTCTACACTACTCTACGCTGCTTCACAAGATTTCCAGTTAATTGTATACTTTTTTGAGTTTTTAGAAGTTTCGCATGTTGCGAATGTGTTGTGCTGCTTAACTTACTACTCTACGCTGCTTCAGAAGATTTTCTAGTTATTTCATTACTTTTTTTAGTTTTTCTAAGTTTCTCAGGTTGCATATGTGTTGTGCTGGGTACTAAACTAACTCTACACTGCTTCAGAGGTTTTCGAGTTATTTCATAACTTTTTTGAGTTTTTCGAAGTTTCTCATGTTACACATGTGTTGTTCTGTGTTCTACACAACTCTACGCGGTTGCAGAAGATTCGAGTTGTTTGTATACTTTCTTGAGTTTTTCGAAGTTTCTGATGTTGCGAATGTGTTGTGCTGTTTAACTAACTACTCTACGCTGCTTCAGAAGATTTCGAGTTATTTCATCACTTTTTTGATTTTTTCGATGTTTCTCATGTTGCGTATGTGTTGTGCTGTGTTCTACACTACTCTACGCTGCTTCACAAGAATTCCAGTTAATTGTATACTTTTTTGAGTATTTAGAAGTTTCGCATGTTGCGAATGTGTTGTGCTGCTTAACTAACTACTCTACGCTGCTTCAGAAGATTTCGTGTTATTTCATCACTTTTTTGATTTTTTTGATGTTTGTCATGTTGCGTATGTGTTGTGCTGTGTTCTACACTATTCTACGCTGCTTCACAAGATTTCCAGTTAATTGTATACTTTTTTGAGTTTTTCGAAGTTTCTCATGTTGCATATGTGTTGTGTTGTGTTCTACACTAGTCTACGCGCTTGCAGAAGATTCGAGTTGTTTGTACACTTTCTTGAGTTTTTCGAAGTTTCTCCTGGTGCATATGGGTCGTGCTGGGTTCTACACTACTCTACACTGTTGCAGAAGATTTCGAGTTATTTGTATACTTTGTTGAGCTTTTCGTAGTTTCCCCTGGTGCATATGGGGTGTGCTGGGTTCTGAACTAACTCTACGCTGGTTCAGAGGTTTTCGAGTTATTTTTTTAAATTTTTGAGTCTTTCGAAGCTTTTCATGTTGCGTATGTGTTGTGCTGGGTTCTACATTACTCTACGCTGTTTCAGAGATTTTCTAGTTCTTTCATTACTTTTTTCAGTTTTTCTAAGTTTTTCATGTTGCATATGTGTTGTGCTGGGTACTAAACTAACTCTACACTGCTTCAGAGGTTTTCGAGTTATTTCATAACTTCTTTGAGTTTTTCGAAGTTTCTCATGTTGCACATGTGTTGTTCTGTGTTCTACACTACTCTACGCGGTTGCAGAAGATTCGAGTTATTGCATTACTTTTTTGATTTTTTCGATGTTTCGCATGTTGCGTATGTGTTGTGCTGTGTTCTACACTACTCTACGCTGCTTCACAAGATTTCCAGTTAATTGTATACTTTTTTGAGTTTTTCGAAGTTTCTCATGTTGCGAATGTGTTGTGCTGCTTCACTAACTACTCTACGCTGCTTCAGAAGATTTCGAGTTATTTCATCATTTTTTTGATTTTTTCGATGTTTCTCATGTTGCGTTTATGTTGTGCTGTGTTCTGCACTACTCTACGCTGCTTCACAAGATTACCAGTTAATTGTATACTTTTTTGAGTTTTTCGAAGTTTCTCATGTTGCATATGTGTTGTGTTGTGTTCTACACTAGTCTACGCGGTTGCAGAAGATTCGAGTTGTTTGTATACTTTCTTGAGTTTTTCGAAGTTTCTCCTGGTGCATATGGGTTGTGCTGGGTTCTAAACTAACTCTACGCTGCTTCAGAAGATTTCGAGTTATTTCATCACTTTTTTGATTTTTTCGATGTTTCTCATGTTGCACATGTGTTGTGCTGTGTTCTACACTACTCTACGCTGCTTCACAAGATTTCCAGTTAATTGTATACTTTTTTGAGTTTTTAGAAGTTTCGCATGTTGCGAATGTGTTGTGCTGCTTAACTAACTACTCTACGCTGCTTCAGAAGATTTTCTAGTTATTTCATTACTTTTTTTAGTTTTTCTAAGTTTCTCAGGTTGCATATGTGTTGTGCTGGGTACTAAACTAACTCTACACTGCTTCAGAGGTTTTCGAGTTATTTCATAACTTTTTTGAGTTTTTCGAAGTTTCTCATGTTGCGAATGTGTTGTGCTGCTTAACTAACTACTCTACGCTGCTTCAGAAGATTTCGAGTTATTTCATCACTTTTTTGATTTTTTCGATGTTTCGCATGTTGCGTATGTGTTGTGCTGTGTTCTACACTACTCTACGCTGCTTCACAAGATTTCCAGTTAATTGTATACTTTTTTTGAGTTTTTCGAAGTTTCTCATGTTGCTAATGTGTTGTGCTGTGTTCTACAGTATTCTGCGCTGCTTCACAAAATTTCCAGTTAATTGTATACTTTTTTGAGTTTTGCGAAGTTTCTCATGTTGCATATGGGTCGTGCTGGGTTCTACACTACTCTACACTGTTGCAGAAGATATCGAGTTATTTGTATACTTTGTTGAGCTTTTCGTAGTTTCTCCTGGTGCATATGGGTTGTGCTGGGTTCTGAACTAACTCTACGCTGGTTCAGAGGTTTTCGAGTTATTTCATCACTTTTTTGATTTTTTCGATGTTTCTCATGTTGCGTATATGTTGTGCTGTGTTCTGCACTACTCTACGGTGCTTCACAAGATTTCCAGTTAATTGTATACTTTTTTGAGTTTTTCGAAGTTTCTCATGTTGCGAATGTGTTGTGCTGCTTAAGTAACTACTCTGCGCTGCTTCAGAAGATTTCGAGTTATTTCATCACTTTTTTGATTTTTTCGATGTTTCTCATGTTGCGTATATGTTGTGCTGTGTTCTGCACTACTCTACGCTGCTTCACAAGATTACCAGTTAATTGTATACTTTTTTGAGTTTTTCGAAGTTTCTCATGTTGCGAATGTGTTGTGCTGCTTAACTAACAACTTTACGCTGCTTCAGAAGATTTCGAGTTATTTCATCACTTTGTTGATTTTGTTCGATGTTTCTCATGTTGCGTATGTGTTGTGCTGTGTTCTACACTATTCTACGCTGCTTCACAAGATTTCCAGTTAATTGTATACTTTTTTGAGTTTTTTGAAGTTTCTCATATTGCATATGGGTCGTGCTGGGTTCTACACTACTCTACACTGTTGCAGAAGATATCGAGTTATTTGTATACTTTGTTGAGCTTTTCGTAGTTTCTCCTGGTGCATATGGGTTGTGCTGGGTTCTGAACTAACTCTACGCTGGTTCAGAGGTTTTCGAGTTATTTCATCACTTTTTTGAATTTTTCGCTGTTTCTCATGTTGCGTATATGTTGTGCTGTGTTCTGCACTACTCTACGGTGCTTCACAAGATTTCCAGTTAATTGTATACTTTTTTCAGTTTTTCGAAGTTTCTCATGTTGCGAATGTGTTGTGCTGCTTAAGTAACTACTCTGCGCTGCTTCAGAAGATTTCGAGTTATTTCATCACTTTTTTGATTTTTTCGATGTTTCTCATGTTGCGTATATGTTGTGCTGTGTTCTGCACTGCTCTACGCTGCTTCACAAGATTACCAGTTAATTGTATACTTTTTTGAGTTTTTCGAAGTTTCTCATGTTGTGTATGTGTTGTGCTGCGTAACTACACTACTCTATGCTGCTTCAGAAGATTTCGAGTTATTTTTTTACTTTTTTGAGTTTTTCGAAGTTTCTCATGTTGCATATGTGTTGTGTTGTGTTCTACACTAGTCTACGCGGTTGCAGAAGATTCGAGTTGTTTGTATACTTTCTTGAGTTTTTCGAAGTTTCTCCTGGTGCATATGGGTTGTGCTGGGTTCTAAACTAACTCTACACTGCTTCATAGGTTTTCGAGTTATTTCATTACTTTTTTGAGTTTTTCGACGTTTCTCATGTTGCACATGTGTTGTGCTGCTTAACTAACTACTCTACGCTGCTTCAGAAGATTTCGAGTTATTTCATCACTTTTTTGATTTTTTCGATGTTTCTCATGTTGCACATGTGTTGTGCTGTGTTCTACACTACTCTACGCTGCTTCACAAGATTTCCAGTTAATTGTATACTTTTTTGAGTTTTTAGAAGTTTCGCATGTTGCGAATGTGTTGTGCTGCTTAACTTACTAATCTACGCTGCTTCAGAAGATTTTCTAGTTATTTCATTACTTTTTTTAGTTTTTCTAAGTTTCTCAGGTTGCATATGTGTTGTGCTGGGTACTAAACTAACTCTACACTGCTTCAGAGGTTTTCGAGTTATTTCATAACTTTTTTGAGTTTTTCGAAGTTTCTCATGTTGCACATGTGTTGTTCTGTGTTCTACACAACTCTACGCGGTTGCAGAAGATTCGAGTTGTTTGTATACTTTCTTGAGTTTTTCGAAGTTTCTGATGTTGCGAATGTGTTGTGCTGTTTAACTAACTACTCTACGCTGCTTCAGAAGATTTCGAGTTATTTCATCACTTTTTTGATTTTTTCGATGTTTCTCATGTTGCGTATGTGTTGTGCTGTGTTCTACACTACTCTACGCTGCTTCACAAGAATTCCAGTTAATTGTATACTTTTTTGAGTTTTTAGAAGTTTCGCATGTTGCGAATGTGTTGTGCTGCTTAACTAACTACTCTACGCTGCTTCAGAAGATTTCGTGTTATTTCATCACTTTTTTGATTTTTTTGATGTTTGTCATGTTGCGTATGTGTTGTGCTGTGTTCTACACTATTCTACGCTGCTTCACAAG
Source organism: Pristiophorus japonicus (assembly GCF_044704955.1). NCBI lineage: Eukaryota > Metazoa > Chordata > Chondrichthyes > Pristiophoridae > Pristiophorus > Pristiophorus japonicus. The sequence goes on from NC_091985.1 coordinate 177,461,006, forward strand.
ATTTCCAGTTAATTGTATACTTTTTTGAGTTTTTCGAAGTTTCTCATGTTGCATATGTGTTGTGTTGTGTTCTACACTAGTCTACGCGCTTGCAGAAGATTCGAGTTGTTTGTACACTTTCTTGAGTTTTTCGAAGTTTCTCCTGGTGCATATGGGTCGTGCTGGGTTCTACACTACTCTACACTGTTGCAGAAGATTTCGAGTTATTTGTATACTTTGTTGAGCTTTTCGTAGTTTCCCCTGGTGCATATGGGGTGTGCTGGGTTCTGAACTAACTCTACGCTGGTTCAGAGGTTTTCGAGTTATTTTTTTAAATTTTTGAGTCTTTCGAAGCTTTTCATGTTGCGTATGTGTTGTGCTGGGTTCTACATTACTCTACGCTGTTTCAGAGATTTTCTAGTTCTTTCATTACTTTTTTCAGTTTTTCTAAGTTTTTCATGTTGCATATGTGTTGTGCTGGGTACTAAACTAACTCTACACTGCTTCAGAGGTTTTCGAGTTATTTCATAACTTTTTTGAGTTTTTCGAAGTTTCTCATGTTGCACATGTGTTGTTCTGTGTTCTACACTACTCTACGCGGTTGCAGAAGATTCGAGTTATTGCATTACTTTTTTGATTTTTTCGATGTTTCGCATGTTGCGTATGTGTTGTGCTGTGTTCTACACTACTCTACGCTGCTTCACAAGATTTCCAGTTAATTGTATACTTTTTTGAGTTTTTCGAAGTTTCTCATGTTGCGAATGTGTTGTGCTGCTTCACTAACTACTCTACGCTGCTTCAGAAGATTTCGAGTTATTTCATCATTTTTTTGATTTTTTCGATGTTTCTCATGTTGCGTATGTGTTGTGCTGTGTTCTGCACTACTCTACGCTGCTTCACAAGATTTCCAGATAATTGTATACTTTTTTGAGTTTTTCGAAGTTTCTCATGTTGCGAATGTGTTGTGCTGCTTAAGTAACTACTCTGCGCTGCTTCAGAAGATTTCGAGTTATTTCATCACTTTTTTGATTTGTTCGATGTTTCTCATGTTGCGTATATGTTGTGCTGTGTTCTGCACTACTCTACGCTGCTTCACAAGATTACCAGTTAATTGTATACTTTTTTGAGTTTTTCGAAGTTTCTCATGTTGCATATGTGTTGTGTTGTGTTCTACACTAGTCTACGCGGTTGCAGAAGATTCGAGTTGTTTGTATACTTTCTTGAGTTTTTCGAAGTTTCTCCTGGTGCATATGGGTTGTGCTGGGTTCTAAACTAACTCTACACTGCTTCATAGGTTTTCGAGTTATTTCATTACTTTTTTGAGTTTTTCGACGTTTCTCATGTTGCACATGTGTTGTGCTGCTTAACTAACTACTCTACGCTGCTTCAGAAGATTTCGAGTTATTTCATCACTTTTTTGATTTTTTCGATGTTTCTCATGTTGCACATGTGTTGTGCTGTGTTCTACACTACTCTACGCTGCTTCACAAGATTTCCAGTTAATTGTATACTTTTTTGAGTTTTTAGAAGTTTCGCATGTTGCGAATGTGTTGTGCTGCTTAACTTACTAATCTACGCTGCTTCAGAAGATTTTCTAGTTATTTCATTACTTTTTTTTAGTTTTTCTAAGTTTCTCAGGTTGCATATGTGTTGTGCTGGGTACTAAACTAACTCTACACTGCTTCAGAGGTTTTCGAGTTATTTCATAACTTTTTTGAGTTTTTCGAAGTTTCTCATGTTGCACATGTGTTGTTCTGTGTTCTACACAACTCTACGCGGTTGCAGAAGATTCGAGTTGTTTGTATACTTTCTTGAGTTTTTCGAAGTTTCTGATGTTGCGAATGTGTTGTGCTGTTTAACTAACTACTCTACGCTGCTTCAGAAGATTTCGAGTTATTTCATCACTTTTTTGATTTTTTCGATGTTTCTCATGTTGCGTATGTGTTGTGCTGTGTTCTACACTACTCTACGCTGCTTCACAAGAATTCCAGTTAATTGTATACTTTTTTGAGTTTTTAGAAGTTTCGCATGTTGCGAATGTGTTGTGCTGCTTAACTAACTACTCTACGCTGCTTCAGAAGATTTCGTGTTATTTCATCACTTTTTTGATTTTTTTGATGTTTGTCATGTTGCGTATGTGTTGTGCTGTGTTCTACACTATTCTACGCTGCTTCACAAGATTTCCAGTTAATTGTATACTTTTTTGAGTTTTTCGAAGTTTCTCATGTTGCATATGTGTTGTGTTGTGTTCTACACTTGTCTACGCGCTTGCAGAAGATTCGAGTTGTTTGTACACTTTCTTGAGTTTTTCGAAGTTTCTCCTGGTGCATATGGGTCGTGCTGGGTTCTACACTACTCTACACTGTTGCAGAAGATTTCGAGTTATTTGTATACTTTGTTGAGCTTTTCGTAGTTTCCCCTGGTGCATATGGGGTGTGCTGGGTTCTGAACTAACTCTACGCTGGTTCAGAGGTTTTCGAGTTATTTTTTTAAATTTTTGAGTCTTTCGAAGCTTTTCATGTTGCGTATGTGTTGTGCTGGGTTCTACATTACTCTACGCTGTTTCAGAGATTTTCTAGTTCTTTCATTACTTTTTTCAGTTTTTCTAAGTTTTTCATGTTGCATATGTGTTGTGCTGGGTACTAAACTAACTCTACACTGCTTCAGAGGTTTTCGAGTTATTTCATAACTTTTTTGAGTTTTTCGAAGTTTCTCATGTTGCACATGTGTTGTTCTGTGTTCTACACTACTCTACGCGGTTGCAGAAGATTCGAGTTATTGCATTACTTTTTTGATTTTTTCGATGTTTCGCATGTTGCGTATGTGTTGTGCTGTGTTCTACACTACTCTACGCTGCTTCACAAGATTTCCAGTTAATTGTATACTTTTTTGAGTTTTTCGAAGTTTCTCATGTTGCGAATGTGTTGTGCTGCTTCACTAACTACTCTACGCTGCTTCAGAAGATATCGAGTTATTTCATCATTTTTTTGATTTTTTCGATGTTTCTCATGTTGCGTTTATGTTGTGCTGTGTTCTGCACTACTCTACGCTGCTTCACAAGATTACCAGTTAATTGTATACTTTTTTGAGTTTTTCGAAGTTTCTCATGTTGCATATGTGTTGTGTTGTGTTCTACACTAGTCTACGCGGTTGCAGAAGATTCGAGTTGTTTGTATACTTTCTTGAGTTTTTCGAAGTTTCTCCTGGTGCATATGGGTTGTGCTGGGTTCTAAACTAACTCTACACTGCTTCATAGGTTTTCGAGTTATTTCATTACTTTTTTGAGTTTTTCGACGTTTCTCATGTTGCACATGTGTTGTGCTGCTTAACTAACTACTCTACGCTGCTTCAGAAGATTTCGAGTTATTTCATCACTTTTTTGATTTTTTCGATGTTTCTCATGTTGCACATGTGTTGTGCTGTGTTCTACACTAACTCTACACTGCTTCAGAGGTTTTCGAGTTATTTCATAACTTTTTTGAGTTTTTCGAAGTTTCTCATGTTGCGAATGTGTTGTGCTGCTTAACTAACTACTCTACGCTGCTTCAGAAGATTTCGAGTTATTTCATCACTTTTTTGATTTTTTCGATGTTTCGCATGTTGCGTATGTGTTGTGCTGTGTTCTACACTACTCTACGCTGCTTCACAAGATTTCCAGTTAATTGTATACTTTTTTTGAGTTTTTCGAAGTTTCTCATGTTGCGAATGTGTTGTGCTGTGTTCTACAGTATTCTGCGCTGCTTCACAAAATTTCCAGTTAATTGTATACTTTTTTGAGTTTTGCGAAGTTTCTCATGTTGCATATGGGTCGTGCTGGGTTCTACACTACTCTACACTGTTGCAGAAGATATCGAGTTATTTGTATACTTTGTTGAGCTTTTCGTAGTTTCTCCTGGTGCATATGGGTTGTGCTGGGTTCTGAACTAACTCTACGCTGGTTCAGAGGTTTTCGAGTTATTTCATCACTTTTTTGATTTTTTCGATGTTTCTCATGTTGCGTATATGTTGTGCTGTGTTCTGCACTACTCTACGGTGCTTCACAAGATTTCCAGTTAATTGTATACTTTTTTGAGTTTTTCGAAGTTTCTCATGTTGCGAATGTGTTGTGCTGCTTAAGTAACTACTCTGCGCTGCTTCAGAAGATTTCGAGTTATTTCATCACTTTTTTGATTTTTTCGATGTTTCTCATGTTGCGTATATGTTGTGCTGTGTTCTGCACTACTCTACGCTGCTTCACAAGATTACCAGTTAATTGTATACTTTTTTGAGTTTTTCGAAGTTTCTCATGTTGCGAATGTGTTGTGCTGCTTAACTAACAACTTTACGCTGCTTCAGAAGATTTCGAGTTATTTCATCACTTTTTTGATTTTTTCGATGTTTCTCATGTTGCGTATATGTTGTGCTGTGTTCTGCACTACTCTACGCTGCTTCACAAGATTACCAGTTAATTGTATACTTTTTTGAGTTTTTCGAAGTTTCTCATGTTGCATATGTGTTGTGTTGTGTTCTACACTAGTCTACGCGGTTGCAGAAGATTCGAGTTGTTTGTATACTTTCTTGAGTTTTTCGAAGTTTCTCCTGGTGCATATGGGTTGTGCTGGGTTCTAAACTAACTCTACACTGCTTCATAGGTTTTCGAGTTATTTCATTACTTTTTTGTGTTTTTCGACGTTTCTCATGTTGCACATGTGTTGTGCTGCTTAACTAACTACTCTACGCTGCTTCAGAAGATTTCGAGTTATTTCATCACTTTTTTGATTTTTTCGATGTTTCTCATGTTGCACATGTGTTGTGCTGTGTTCTACACTACTCTACGCTGCTTCACAAGATTTCCAGTTAATTGTATACTTTTTTGAGTTTTTAGAAGTTTCGCATGTTGCGAATGTGTTGTGCTGCTTAACTTACTACTCTACGCTGCTTCAGAAGATTTTCTAGTTATTTCATTACTTTTTTTAGTTTTTCTAAGTTTCTCAGGTTGCATATGTGTTGTGCTGGGTACTAAACTAACTCTACACTGCTTCAGAGGTTTTCGAGTTATTTCATAACTTTTTTGAGTTTTTCGAAGTTTCTCATGTTACACATGTGTTGTTCTGTGTTCTACACAACTCTACGCGGTTGCAGAAGATTCGAGTTGTTTGTATACTTTCTTGAGTTTTTCGAAGTTTCTGATGTTGCGAATGTGTTGTGCTGTTTAACTAACTACTCTACGCTGCTTCAGAAGATTTCGAGTTATTTCATCACTTTTTTGATTTTTTCGATGTTTCTCATGTTGCGTATGTGTTGTGCTGTGTTCTACACTACTCTACGCTGCTTCACAAGAATTCCAGTTAATTGTATACTTTTTTGAGTATTTAGAAGTTTCGCATGTTGCGAATGTGTTGTGCTGCTTAACTAACTACTCTACGCTGCTTCAGAAGATTTCGTGTTATTTCATCACTTTTTTGATTTTTTTGATGTTTGTCATGTTGCGTATGTGTTGTGCTGTGTTCTACACTATTCTACGCTGCTTCACAAGATTTCCAGTTAATTGTATACTTTTTTGAGTTTTTCGAAGTTTCTCATGTTGCATATGTGTTGTGTTGTGTTCTACACTAGTCTACGCGCTTGCAGAAGATTCGAGTTGTTTGTACACTTTCTTGAGTTTTTCGAAGTTTCTCCTGGTGCATATGGGTCGTGCTGGGTTCTACACTACTCTACACTGTTGCAGAAGATTTCGAGTTATTTGTATACTTTGTTGAGCTTTTCGTAGTTTCCCCTGGTGCATATGGGGTGTGCTGGGTTCTGAACTAACTCTACGCTGGTTCAGAGGTTTTCGAGTTATTTTTTTAAATTTTTGAGTCTTTCGAAGCTTTTCATGTTGCGTATGTGTTGTGCTGGGTTCTACATTACTCTACGCTGTTTCAGAGATTTTCTAGTTCTTTCATTACTTTTTTCAGTTTTTCTAAGTTTTTCATGTTGCATATGTGTTGTGCTGGGTACTAAACTAACTCTACACTGCTTCAGAGGTTTTCGAGTTATTTCATAACTTCTTTGAGTTTTTCGAAGTTTCTCATGTTGCACATGTGTTGTTCTGTGTTCTACACTACTCTACGCGGTTGCAGAAGATTCGAGTTATTGCATTACTTTTTTGATTTTTTCGATGTTTCGCATGTTGCGTATGTGTTGTGCTGTGTTCTACACTACTCTACGCTGCTTCACAAGATTTCCAGTTAATTGTATACTTTTTTGAGTTTTTCGAAGTTTCTCATGTTGCGAATGTGTTGTGCTGCTTCACTAACTACTCTACGCTGCTTCAGAAGATTTCGAGTTATTTCATCATTTTTTTGATTTTTTCGATGTTTCTCATGTTGCGTTTATGTTGTGCTGTGTTCTGCACTACTCTACGCTGCTTCACAAGATTACCAGTTAATTGTATACTTTTTTGAGTTTTTCGAAGTTTCTCATGTTGCATATGTGTTGTGTTGTGTTCTACACTAGTCTACGCGGTTGCAGAAGATTCGAGTTGTTTGTATACTTTCTTGAGTTTTTCGAAGTTTCTCCTGGTGCATATGGGTTGTGCTGGGTTCTAAACTAACTCTACGCTGCTTCAGAAGATTTCGAGTTATTTCATCACTTTTTTGATTTTTTCGATGTTTCTCATGTTGCACATGTGTTGTGCTGTGTTCTACACTACTCTACGCTGCTTCACAAGATTTCCAGTTAATTGTATACTTTTTTGAGTTTTTAGAAGTTTCGCATGTTGCGAATGTGTTGTGCTGCTTAACTAACTACTCTACGCTGCTTCAGAAGATTTTCTAGTTATTTCATTACTTTTTTTAGTTTTTCTAAGTTTCTCAGGTTGCATATGTGTTGTGCTGGGTACTAAACTAACTCTACACTGCTTCAGAGGTTTTCGAGTTATTTCATAACTTTTTTGAGTTTTTCGAAGTTTCTCATGTTGCGAATGTGTTGTGCTGCTTAACTAACTACTCTACGCTGCTTCAGAAGATTTCGAGTTATTTCATCACTTTTTTGATTTTTTCGATGTTTCGCATGTTGCGTATGTGTTGTGCTGTGTTCTACACTACTCTACGCTGCTTCACAAGATTTCCAGTTAATTGTATACTTTTTTTGAGTTTTTCGAAGTTTCTCATGTTGCTAATGTGTTGTGCTGTGTTCTACAGTATTCTGCGCTGCTTCACAAAATTTCCAGTTAATTGTATACTTTTTTGAGTTTTGCGAAGTTTCTCATGTTGCATATGGGTCGTGCTGGGTTCTACACTACTCTACACTGTTGCAGAAGATATCGAGTTATTTGTATACTTTGTTGAGCTTTTCGTAGTTTCTCCTGGTGCATATGGGTTGTGCTGGGTTCTGAACTAACTCTACGCTGGTTCAGAGGTTTTCGAGTTATTTCATCACTTTTTTGATTTTTTCGATGTTTCTCATGTTGCGTATATGTTGTGCTGTGTTCTGCACTACTCTACGGTGCTTCACAAGATTTCCAGTTAATTGTATACTTTTTTGAGTTTTTCGAAGTTTCTCATGTTGCGAATGTGTTGTGCTGCTTAAGTAACTACTCTGCGCTGCTTCAGAAGATTTCGAGTTATTTCATCACTTTTTTGATTTTTTCGATGTTTCTCATGTTGCGTATATGTTGTGCTGTGTTCTGCACTACTCTACGCTGCTTCACAAGATTACCAGTTAATTGTATACTTTTTTGAGTTTTTCGAAGTTTCTCATGTTGCGAATGTGTTGTGCTGCTTAACTAACAACTTTACGCTGCTTCAGAAGATTTCGAGTTATTTCATCACTTTGTTGATTTTGTTCGATGTTTCTCATGTTGCGTATGTGTTGTGCTGTGTTCTACACTATTCTACGCTGCTTCACAAGATTTCCAGTTAATTGTATACTTTTTTGAGTTTTTTGAAGTTTCTCATATTGCATATGGGTCGTGCTGGGTTCTACACTACTCTACACTGTTGCAGAAGATATCGAGTTATTTGTATACTTTGTTGAGCTTTTCGTAGTTTCTCCTGGTGCATATGGGTTGTGCTGGGTTCTGAACTAACTCTACGCTGGTTCAGAGGTTTTCGAGTTATTTCATCACTTTTTTGAATTTTTCGCTGTTTCTCATGTTGCGTATATGTTGTGCTGTGTTCTGCACTACTCTACGGTGCTTCACAAGATTTCCAGTTAATTGTATACTTTTTTCAGTTTTTCGAAGTTTCTCATGTTGCGAATGTGTTGTGCTGCTTAAGTAACTACTCTGCGCTGCTTCAGAAGATTTCGAGTTATTTCATCACTTTTTTGATTTTTTCGATGTTTCTCATGTTGCGTATATGTTGTGCTGTGTTCTGCACTGCTCTACGCTGCTTCACAAGATTACCAGTTAATTGTATACTTTTTTGAGTTTTTCGAAGTTTCTCATGTTGTGTATGTGTTGTGCTGCGTAACTACACTACTCTATGCTGCTTCAGAAGATTTCGAGTTATTTTTTTACTTTTTTGAGTTTTTCGAAGTTTCTCATGTTGCATATGTGTTGTGTTGTGTTCTACACTAGTCTACGCGGTTGCAGAAGATTCGAGTTGTTTGTATACTTTCTTGAGTTTTTCGAAGTTTCTCCTGGTGCATATGGGTTGTGCTGGGTTCTAAACTAACTCTACACTGCTTCATAGGTTTTCGAGTTATTTCATTACTTTTTTGAGTTTTTCGACGTTTCTCATGTTGCACATGTGTTGTGCTGCTTAACTAACTACTCTACGCTGCTTCAGAAGATTTCGAGTTATTTCATCACTTTTTTGATTTTTTCGATGTTTCTCATGTTGCACATGTGTTGTGCTGTGTTCTACACTACTCTACGCTGCTTCACAAGATTTCCAGTTAATTGTATACTTTTTTGAGTTTTTAGAAGTTTCGCATGTTGCGAATGTGTTGTGCTGCTTAACTTACTAATCTACGCTGCTTCAGAAGATTTTCTAGTTATTTCATTACTTTTTTTAGTTTTTCTAAGTTTCTCAGGTTGCATATGTGTTGTGCTGGGTACTAAACTAACTCTACACTGCTTCAGAGGTTTTCGAGTTATTTCATAACTTTTTTGAGTTTTTCGAAGTTTCTCATGTTGCACATGTGTTGTTCTGTGTTCTACACAACTCTACGCGGTTGCAGAAGATTCGAGTTGTTTGTATACTTTCTTGAGTTTTTCGAAGTTTCTGATGTTGCGAATGTGTTGTGCTGTTTAACTAACTACTCTACGCTGCTTCAGAAGATTTCGAGTTATTTCATCACTTTTTTGATTTTTTCGATGTTTCTCATGTTGCGTATGTGTTGTGCTGTGTTCTACACTACTCTACGCTGCTTCACAAGAATTCCAGTTAATTGTATACTTTTTTGAGTTTTTAGAAGTTTCGCATGTTGCGAATGTGTTGTGCTGCTTAACTAACTACTCTACGCTGCTTCAGAAGATTTCGTGTTATTTCATCACTTTTTTGATTTTTTTGATGTTTGTCATGTTGCGTATGTGTTGTGCTGTGTTCTACACTATTCTACGCTGCTTCACAAGATTTCCAGTTAATTGTATACTTTTTTGAGTTTTTCGAAGTTTCTCATGTTGCATATGTGTTGTGTTGTGTTCTACACTAGTCTACGCGCTTGCAGAAGATTCGAGTTGTTTGTACACTTTCTTGAGTTTTTCGAAGTTTCTCCTGGTGCATATGGGTCGTGCTGGGTTCTACACTACTCTACACTGTTGCAGAAGATTTCGAGTTATTTGTATACTTTGTTGAGCTTTTCGTAGTTTCCCCTGGTGCATATGGGGTGTGCTGGGTTCTGAACTAACTCTACGCTGGTTCAGAGGTTTTCGAGTTATTTTTTTAAATTTTTGAGTCTTTCGAAGCTTTTCATGTTGCGTATGTGTTGTGCTGGGTTCTACATTACTCTACGCTGTTTCAGAGATTTTCTAGTTCTTTCATTACTTTTTTCAGTTTTTCTAAGTTTTTCATGTTGCATATGTGTTGTGCTGGGTACTAAACTAACTCTACACTGCTTCAGAGGTTTTCGAGTTATTTCATAACTTTTTTGAGTTTTTCGAAGTTTCTCATGTTGCACATGTGTTGTTCTGTGTTCTACACTACTCTACGCGGTTGCAGAAGATTCGAGTTATTGCATTACTTTTTTGATTTTTTCGATGTTTCGCATGTTGCGTATGTGTTGTGCTGTGTTCTACACTACTCTACGCTGCTTCACAAGATTTCCAGTTAATTGTATACTTTTTTGAGTTTTTCGAAGTTTCTCATGTTGCATATGTGTTGTGTTGTGTTCTACACTAGTCTACGCGGTTGCAGAAGATTCGAGTTGTTTGTATACTTTCTTGAGTTTTTCGAAGTTTCTCCTGGTGCATATGGGTTGTGCTGGGTTCTAAACTAACTCTACACTGCTTCATAGGTTTTCGAGTTATTTCATTACTTTTTTGAGTTTTTCGACGTTTCTCATGTTGCACATGTGTTGTGCTGCTTAACTAACTACTCTACGCTGCTTCAGAAGATTTCGAGTTATTTCATCACTTTTTTGATTTTTTCGATGTTTCTCATGTTGCACATGTGTTGTGCTGTGTTCTACACTAACTCTACACTGCTTCAGAGGTTTTCGAGTTATTTCATAACTTTTTTGAGTTTTTCGAAGTTTCTCATGTTGCGAATGTGTTGTGCTGCTTAACTAACTACTCTACGCTGCTTCAGAAGATTTCGAGTTATTTCATCACTTTTTTGATTTTTTCGATGTTTCTCATGTTGCGTATGTGTTGTGCTGTGTTCTACACTACTCTACGCTGCTTCACAAGATTTCCAGTTAATTGTATACTTTTTTTGAGTTTTTCGAAGTTTCTCATGTTGCGAATGTGTTGTGCTGTGTTCTACAGTATTCTGCGCTGCTTCACAAAATTTCCAGTTAATTGTATACTTTTTTGAGTTTTGCGAAGTTTCTCATGTTGCATATGGGTCGTGCTGGGTTCTACACTACTCTACACTGTTGCAGAAGATATCGAGTTATTTGTATACTTTGTTGAGCTTTTCGTAGTTTCTCCTGGTGCATATGGGTTGTGCTGGGTTCTGAACTAACTCTACGCTGGTTCAGAGGTTTTCGAGTTATTTCATCACTTTTTTGATTTTTTCGATGTTTCTCATGTTGCGTATATGTTGTGCTGTGTTCTGCACTACTCTACGGTGCTTCACAAGATTTCCAGTTAATTGTATACTTTTTTGAGTTTTTCGAAGTTTCTCATGTTGCGAATGTGTTGTGCTGCTTAAGTAACTATTCTGCGCTGCTTCAGAAGATTTCGAGTTATTTCATCACTTTTTTGATTTTTTCGATGTTTCTCATGTTGCGTATATGTTGTGCTGTGTTCTGCACTACTCTACGCTGCTTCACAAGATTACCAGTTAATTGTATACTTTTTTGAGTTTTTCGAAGTTTCTCATGTTGCGAATGTGTTGTGCTGCTTAACTAACAACTTTACGCTGCTTCAGAAGATTTCGAGTTATTTCATCACTTTTTTGATTTTTTCGATGTTTCTCATGTTGCGTATATGTTGTGCTGTGTTCTGCACTACTCTACGCTGCTTCACAAGATTACCAGTTAATTGTATACTTTTTTGAGTTTTTCGAAGTTTCTCATGTTGCATATGTGTTGTGTTGTGTTCTACACTAGTCTACGCGGTTGCAGAAGATTCGAGTTGTTTGTATACTTTCTTGAGTTTTTCGAAGTTTCTCCTGGTGCATATGGGTTGTGCTGGGTTCTAAACTAACTCTACACTGCTTCATAGGTTTTCGAGTTATTTCATTACTTTTTTGAGTTTTTCGACGTTTCTCATGTTGCACATGTGTTGTGCTGCTTAACTAACTACTCTACGCTGCTTCAGAAGATTTCGAGTTATTTCATCACTTTTTTGATTTTTTCGATGTTTCTCATGTTGCACATGTGTTGTGCTGTGTTCTACACTACTCTACGCTGCTTCACAAGATTTCCAGTTAATTGTATACTTTTTTGAGTTTTTAGAAGTTTCGCATGTTGCGAATGTGTTGTGCTGCTTAACTTACTAATCTACGCTGCTTCAGAAGATTTTCTAGTTATTTCATTACTTTTTTTAGTTTTTCTAAGTTTCTCAGGTTGCATATGTGTTGTGCTGGGTACTAAACTAACTCTACACTGCTTCAGAGGTTTTCGAGTTATTTCATAACTTTTTTGAGTTTTTCGAAGTTTCTCATGTTGCACATGTGTTGTTCTGTGTTCTACACAACTCTACGCGGTTGCAGAAGATTCGAGTTGTTTGTATACTTTCTTGAGTTTTTCGAAGTTTCTGATGTTGCGAATGTGTTGTGCTGTTTAACTAACTACTCTACGCTGCTTCAGAAGATTTCGAGTTATTTCATCACTTTTTTGATTTTTTCGATGTTTCTCATGTTGCGTATGTGTTGTGCTGTGTTCTACACTACTCTACGCTGCTTCACAAGAATTCCAGTTAATTGTATACTTTTTTGAGTTTTTAGAAGTTTCGCATGTTGCGAATGTGTTGTGCTGCTTAACTAACTACTCTACGCTGCTTCAGAAGATTTCGTGTTATTTCATCACTTTTTTGATTTTTTTGATGTTTGTCATGTTGCGTATGTGTTGTGCTGTGTTCTACACTATTCTACGCTGCTTCACAAGATTTCCAGTTAATTGTATACTTTTTTGAGTTTTTCGAAGTTTCTCATGTTGCATATGTGTTGTGTTGTGTTCTACACTAGTCTACGCGCTTGCAGAAGATTCGAGTTGTTTGTACACTTTCTTGAGTTTTTCGAAGTTTCTCCTGGTGCATATGGGTCGTGCTGGGTTCTACACTACTCTACACTGTTGCAGAAGATTTCGAGTTATTTGTATACTTTGTTGAGCTTTTCGTAGTTTCCCCTGGTGCATATGGGGTGTGCTGGGTTCTGAACTAACTCTACGCTGGTTCAGAGGTTTTCGAGTTATTTTTTTAAATTTTTGAGTCTTTCGAAGCTTTTCATGTTGCGTATGTGTTGTGCTGGGTTCTACATTACTCTACGCTGTTTCAGAGATTTTCTAGTTCTTTCATTACTTTTTTCAGTTTTTCTAAGTTTTTCATGTTGCATATGTGTTGTGCTGGGTACTAAACTAACTCTACACTGCTTCAGAGGTTTTCGAGTTATTTCATAACTTTTTTGAGTTTTTCGAAGTTTCTCATGTTGCACATGTGTTGTTCTGTGTTCTACACTACTCTACGCGGTTGCAGAAGATTCGAGTTATTGCATTACTTTTTTGATTTTTTCGATGTTTCGCATGTTGCGTATGTGTTGTGCTGTGTTCTACACTACTCTACGCTGCTTCACAAGATTTCCAGTTAATTGTATACTTTTTTGAGTTTTTCGAAGTTTCTCATGTTGCATATGTGTTGTGTTGTGTTCTACACTAGTCTACGCGGTTGCAGAAGATTCGAGTTGTTTGTATACTTTCTTGAGTTTTTCGAAGTTTCTCCTGGTGCATATGGGTTGTGCTGGGTTCTAAACTAACTCTACACTGCTTCATAGGTTTTCGAGTTATTTCATTACTTTTTTGAGTTTTTCGACGTTTCTCATGTTGCACATGTGTTGTGCTGCTTAACTAACTACTCTACGCTGCTTCAGAAGATTTCGAGTTATTTCATCACTTTTTTGATTTTTTCGATGTTTCTCATGTTGCACATGTGTTGTGCTGTGTTCTACACTAACTCTACACTGCTTCAGAGGTTTTCGAGTTATTTCATAACTTTTTTGAGTTTTTCGAAGTTTCTCATGTTGCGAATGTGTTGTGCTGCTTAACTAACTACTCTACGCTGCTTCAGAAGATTTCGAGTTATTTCATCACTTTTTTGATTTTTTCGATGTTTCGCATGTTGCGTATGTGTTGTGCTGTGTTCTACACTACTCTACGCTGCTTCACAAGATTTCCAGTTAATTGTATACTTTTTTTGAGTTTTTCGAAGTTTCTCATGTTGCGAATGTGTTGTGCTGTGTTCTACAGTATTCTGCGCTGCTTCACAAAATTTCCAGTTAATTGTATACTTTTTTGAGTTTTGCGAAGTTTCTCATGTTGCATATGGGTCGTGCTGGGTTCTACACTACTCTACACTGTTGCAGAAGATATCGAGTTATTTGTATACTTTGTTGAGCTTTTCGTAGTTTCTCCTGGTGCATATGGGTTGTGCTGGGTTCTGAACTAACTCTACGCTGGTTCAGAGGTTTTCGAGTTATTTCATCACTTTTTTGATTTTTTCGATGTTTCTCATGTTGCGTATATGTTGTGCTGTGTTCTGCACTACTCTACGGTGCTTCACAAGATTTCCAGTTAATTGTATACTTTTTTGAGTTTTTCGAAGTTTCTCATGTTGCGAATGTGTTGTGCTGCTTAAGTAACTACTCTGCGCTGCTTCAGAAGATTTCGAGTTATTTCATCACTTTTTTGATTTTTTCGATGTTTCTCATGTTGCGTATATGTTGTGCTGTGTTCTGCACTACTCTACGCTGCTTCACAAGATTACCAGTTAATTGTATACTTTTTTGAGTTTTTCGAAGTTTCTCATGTTGCGAATGTGTTGTGCTGCTTAACTAACAACTTTACGCTGCTTCAGAAGATTTCGAGTTATTTCATCACTTTTTTGATTTTTTCGATGTTTCTCATGTTGCGTATATGTTGTGCTGTGTTCTGCACTACTCTACGCTGCTTCACAAGATTACCAGTTAATTGTATACTTTTTTGAGTTTTTCGAAGTTTCTCATGTTGCATATGTGTTGTGTTGTGTTCTACACTAGTCTACGCGGTTGCAGAAGATTCGAGTTGTTTGTATACTTTCTTGAGTTTTTCGAAGTTTCTCCTGGTGCATATGGGTTGTGCTGGGTTCTAAACTAACTCTACACTGCTTCATAGGTTTTCGAGTTATTTCATTACTTTTTTGAGTTTTTCGACGTTTCTCATGTTGCACATGTGTTGTGCTGCTTAACTAACTACTCTACGCTGCTTCAGAAGATTTCGAGTTATTTCATCACTTTTTTGATTTTTTCGATGTTTCTCATGTTGCACATGTGTTGTGCTGTGTTCTACACTACTCTACGCTGCTTCACAAGATTTCCAGTTAATTGTATACTTTTTTGAGTTTTTAGAAGTTTCGCATGTTGCGAATGTGTTGTGCTGCTTAACTTACTAATCTACGCTGCTTCAGAAGATTTTCTAGTTATTTCATTACTTTTTTTAGTTTTTCTAAGTTTCTCAGGTTGCATATGTGTTGTGCTGGGTACTAAACTAACTCTACACTGCTTCAGAGGTTTTCGAGTTATTTCATAACTTTTTTGAGTTTTTCGAAGTTTCTCATGTTGCACATGTGTTGTTCTGTGTTCTACACAACTCTACGCGGTTGCAGAAGATTCGAGTTGTTTGTATACTTTCTTGAGTTTTTCGAAGTTTCTGATGTTGCGAATGTGTTGTGCTGTTTAACTAACTACTCTACGCTGCTTCAGAAGATTTCGAGTTATTTCATCACTTTTTTGATTTTTTCGATGTTTCTCATGTTGCGTATGTGTTGTGCTGTGTTCTACACTACTCTACGCTGCTTCACAAGAATTCCAGTTAATTGTATACTTTTTTGAGTTTTTAGAAGTTTCGCATGTTGCGAATGTGTTGTGCTGCTTAACTAACTACTCTACGCTGCTTCAGAAGATTTCGTGTTATTTCATCACTTTTTTGATTTTTTTGATGTTTGTCATGTTGCGTATGTGTTGTGCTGTGTTCTACACTATTCTACGCTGCTTCACAAGATTTCCAGTTAATTGTATACTTTTTTGAGTTTTTCGAAGTTTCTCATGTTGCATATGTGTTGTGTTGTGTTCTACACTAGTCTACGCGCTTGCAGAAGATTCGAGTTGTTTGTACACTTTCTTGAGTTTTTCGAAGTTTCTCCTGGTGCATATGGGTCGTGCTGGGTTCTACACTACTCTACACTGTTGCAGAAGATTTCGAGTTATTTGTATACTTTGTTGAGCTTTTCGTAGTTTCCCCTGGTGCATATGGGGTGTGCTGGGTTCTGAACTAACTCTACGCTGGTTCAGAGGTTTTCGAGTTATTTTTTTAAATTTTTGAGTCTTTCGAAGCTTTTCATGTTGCGTATGTGTTGTGCTGGGTTCTACATTACTCTACGCTGTTTCAGAGATTTTCTAGTTCTTTCATTACTTTTTTCAGTTTTTCTAAGTTTTTCATGTTGCATATGTGTTGTGCTGGGTACTAAACTAACTCTACACTGCTTCAGAGGTTTTCGAGTTATTTCATAACTTTTTTGAGTTTTTCGAAGTTTCTCATGTTGCACATGTGTTGTTCTGTGTTCTACACTACTCTACGCGGTTGCAGAAGATTCGAGTTATTGCATTACTTTTTTGATTTTTTCGATGTTTCGCATGTTGCGTATGTGTTGTGCTGTGTTCTACACTACTCTACGCTGCTTCACAAGATTTCCAGTTAATTGTATACTTTTTTGAGTTTTTCGAAGTTTCTCATGTTGCATATGTGTTGTGTTGTGTTCTACACTAGTCTACGCGGTTGCAGAAGATTCGAGTTGTTTGTATACTTTCTTGAGTTTTTCGAAGTTTCTCCTGGTGCATATGGGTTGTGCTGGGTTCTAAACTAACTCTACACTGCTTCATAGGTTTTCGAGTTATTTCATTACTTTTTTGAGTTTTTCGACGTTTCTCATGTTGCACATGTGTTGTGCTGCTTAACTAACTACTCTACGCTGCTTCAGAAGATTTCGAGTTATTTCATCACTTTTTTGATTTTTTCGATGTTTCTCATGTTGCACATGTGTTGTGCTGTGTTCTACACTAACTCTACACTGCTTCAGAGGTTTTCGAGTTATTTCAT